>NW_028188025.1:635200-1062200 GCF_964204655.1 Triturus cristatus | reverse complement strand
TTCAGGCAGTCCACAGATCTTAAAATGGCACAGTTCTACTTTAAAAATTCTTCTTTGTGGGAATTGTACGCTTCGTAGAGGCTCCGGTACGCGTCGTACCGCTATCTGGACGCGTCGTGCTGTTCCTCACGCTTCTCGCGTGAGTATGCGTATGCCGGGCGTGAACCGTACGGACCGTACCCTCGTAGGTACGCGTCGTACACGTTCGGGACGTCTCTTGCCAAGTCCCACGCTTCCTGCGTGAGCGCCGGCAAAGAATTTTTCACTGTACGGACCGTACAGAGGCAGGGACGCGCCGCTCACGGACGGCAGAGCAGGTACGGCTCGTACAAAGGCAAGTACTGGTCGTACCACGGCGTACAAGTCACAAATACCTTAGTTCTTTGGGGGCAATGTTCGCGGAGGCTTGCAGACGTCTTCCACGAGTGTCCCACGTCGCGTCCTGGTCCCGGCTCCTCCGTGGACGATGATGCTTCGTGGGGGCACTTCTCCGACTTCTCAGCCCACCAGAGAAGTGGGGAGCAGGAGGGGCAGCCTGGGGGTGATGTCGCAGCGCAGCGCGCTGTTAGCTTCGACCGGTTGTGGCGAACCAGGGCACTTCAGGTCCTTACAATAGTCTCTACGGCCCGGAGGGGGTCGCAGGGGCTCAGCGCTCAGACACGGTGATCTCCTCCTTACGTTGCGAGCTACGGCTCGAGGGGGCAGTTGTTTGCTTTGCTCAGGCTGGCAGGCCTTTACGTTGCTCACAGCAGCTCCGGCGGCAGAAGTCGCGTTGCTCAGCGAGATGAGGGGGTGCACAGGTTCTCTGGGGTCAGCGTTGTAGAATCACCCACGGCAGCTTCTTCTCCTTCCAGGGGGGGTAGCGCCCACTGTTCTTGGGGCGCAGATCAGGGGGCAGGATCACCAGCAAGCCCTTGGAGATTGTTTAAAGCACAAGTTGATCAAAAGTCTTTCAGTCTTTTTCCTCCTCTCCTTCAGCAGCAAGGCACCCACCACAGGCCAGTCTCACAGGTCAGAGACAGTAGTCCTCTATGCAGCTTTCCCAGGTCCTTCTCTTCGGGCAGAGGTTCTTCTTGGCGCAAACAGGATCTGATTTCTTAGGAGCAGGGCTCCTTCTTTTATAGCACAATTCTTTTGTTCTTTGTCGCCAGGGGGCCTGGGTCTGGCTCAGTCCAGTTTTGGAGCACTTTGTTGTGGTGACTCTGCTCTTTCCTTTCAGCAGCAGGGCAGAGACATCAGCCACTCCACAGGGGGCGGAGCCGGCATTGTGGAGGCAGAGCACAGGTCTATTCAGAGTCAAAGGTGTACTCCTCCCACCCATCCTGGTGTAATCTCTCTACCCACCACCTGGCAGCCAGCCTGTCTCCTGGAATTCCCCAGCCCTGCTCCTTTACTGTTACTAGGCAGAACACACACACACACAGCAGAGGTGGACTGAAATGGCCAGGTCAGTAAATACTAACTTTCTAAAAGTAGTATTTACAAACACAGGATATTAAAATAAACTTTACTAAAAGAAGTATTTTATTATTCTGAGTTCAGGCATACTAAACTTGACTTTCTACCATGCTCTCTGAGTCCACTGGGATTACAGCGTGTAGTAATTCCAGCAGCCCATTCTGGCCTATGGAGAGCAGGTAGCCTTCAATAGTGAAAAACGAAAATGGCTGTAATTCACTATTAGGACATGCCACACACATCAGGGCATGTCCTACCTTATACCTACAATGCACCCTGCCCTTGGGCCTACCAGAGGGGTGACTAATATGTAGTTAAGTGAAGGTTTGGGGACTGGCAAGTAGGTGCACTTGCGCAATAAGCGCGACAGTACCAGACCGCGCGCAGGTTCTGCAGTGGCAGACCCTAGACACATCTTACTAGGCCGCTTCTGTGGGTGGCACAAACAGTGCTGCAAGCCCACCAGCAGCATTTGTATTTACAAGCCCTGGCACTCCTGGTGCACTTTACTAGGGGCTGACAGTAAACCAAATAAGCCACTCCACCTTTGTTCCCGTGGAAGTAACCTCCTACTAATGAAGGCTACAGGTTGGTCCCAGCCCTCCTCAGTCATCTGTGAGAGAACAGCCCCTACACCATGCTCTGATGAGTCTGTCTGCACTAGGAATTCTTTGGAGAAGTCAGGAGCCAAGAGCACGGGCGCCGTGCACATGGCAGTCTTCAGGGTGTCAAAGGCCTTCTGACAGGTGTCAGTCCATATCACTTTTCTGGGCTGCTTCTTCGAAGTCAGCTATGTCAAGGGGGCAACGATGCTGCCATACCCCTTGACAAACCTCCTGTAGTACCCTGTGAGTCCTAAAAAGGCCCTCACCTCTGACTGGGTCTTTGGGGGCTCCCAAGCCAGGATGGTTTTGATCTTGGGTTGTAGGGGCGCCACCTGGCCGCTCCCTACTTGGTGTCCCAAGTACACCACGGAACCCTGCCCGATCTGACACTTGCTTGCCTTGATCGTGAGGCCTGCCTTGCGCAGTGCCATCAACACTTCCCAGAGGTGTTGCAGGTGTTCTTTCCATGTGCCACTGAACACTGCGATATCATCCAGGTATGCTGCGCTGAACTCGGTCAGCCCAGCCAACACCTGGTTGACCAACCTCTGGAAGGTGGCAGGGGCATTCTTCATCCCAAATGGCATAACCCGGAACTGGAAATGCCCATCTGGTGTGGAGAATGCGGAACTCTTTGGCCCCATCAGTCAAGGCAATCTGCCAGTACCCAGACGTTAAATCAAAAGTGCTGAGGTACTGGGCAGCCCCTAACCGATCGATCAGCTCATCAGCTCTGGGGATGGGGTGCGCGTCAGTCTTCGTGACTGAATTGAGTCCTCTGTAGTCCACACAGAACCGGAGTTCGGGTGTGGCACCCGGCGCTGCAGCCCTTGGGACCAAGACCACTGGGCTGGCCCAAGGACTGCTGGAGGACTCAACCACCCCAAGAGCAAGCATCTTTGAGACCTCCTCTTTGATGCAGGCTCTGACCCTGTCAGTTACCCTGTAAGCCTTGTGCTTCACAGGTAAGCTGTCTCCTGTATCCACATCATGGATGCACCAATCTGTGATACCAGGAACCAGGGAGAACAGGTCAGGAAACTGCCCCAGCAGCTGGCGGCAGTCATCCTGTTGCTCAGGGGTCAGGGTGGGTGAGAGGCTAACTCCATCCACTGACCCGTCTCGCTCTGAGGCTACCAAGAGGTCAGGAAGAGGCTCAGACTCCTCCTCCGTCCCATCATCGGTGGCCAAGAGCATGCCCACTTCGGACCTCTCCAAGTGGGGCTTCAGTCGATTGACATGGAGGACCCTCAAGGGGTTCCTCGGAGACTGCAAGTCCACCAAGTAAGTGACAGAACTCTTGCACTCCACAATCTCAAAGGGTCCTGTCCACTTGTCCTGGAGTGCACAAGGCTCCACAGGGGCCAGAACCCATACCTTTTGACCAGGTTGAAGCTCAACCAGAGTGGCATTCTGGTCGTACCACCGCTTCATTTCCTCCTGGCTGGCTTCCAGGTTTGTCTCAGAAAGTTGCCTGAAACGCCAAGTCTGGTTCCGGAAGGCCAGAATGTAACTGTATACATTCTGGGGAGGTTTCCTGGGAGATTGCTCCCAGCCTTCCTTGACCAGACTAAGAGGTCCTCGTACTGGGTGGCCATACAGAAGCTCAAAGGGACTGAACCCCAGAGACTTCTGTGGCACCTCACGGTACGCAAAGAGAAGGCATGGTAAGAGGACGTCCCACTTACGCCTCATGGGTTCCTCAAGACCCATAATCATGCCCTTTAGGGTTCGGTTGGACCTCTCAACCAACCCGTTTCCTTGGGGATGGTAAGGGGTGGTGAACTTGTATGTCACACCACACTCTTGCCAAAGGGATTTCATATATTTCGATATGAAATTGGTCCCTCTGTCGGACACCACCTCTAGAGGGAATCCTATTTGTGAGAAAATTCACATCAGTGCCCGTCCCACCACAGGGGCCGTCACTGTCCTCAGACGGATGGCTTCAGGGTACCGGGTGGCATGGTCCACCAAGACCAGGACAAACCTGTTGCCCATGGCTGCCTTGGGGTCCAGTGGCCCCACAATGTCAATCCCCACTCGCTGGAATGGGGTACTGACCACAGGGAAAGGTTGGAGTGGAGCCTTGAGCTTCCTTCCACTCTTGCCACTTGCCTGGCAAGTCTGGCATGTCCTGTTGTGAGTGTCAGAACTCCTGCGCATTTGAGGCCAATAGAAGTGGGTGACAAGCCTTTCGAAGGTCTTGTCCTGCCCCAAATGCCCTGCTAACGGAACGTCATGAGCCAGCCCCAGTAGGAAGGCTCTGAACTTCTGGGGTACCACCAGCGCACGGGCTGACCCAGGTTCAGCAACCTTAGGCTCTGAGTACAGGAGGTCGTTCTCCCAGTAGATTAAGTGAGTACCGGACTGATCACCATTGGCTTGGGCTGCAGCCTGCTGCCGCATACCCACTAGAGAGGGGCACTCCTTCTGCTCCCTGCAGAATTCCTCCCTGGTGGGGCCCCCTTCTTGCTGCCAATGGGTCAGCTCAGGCAGGTCCCCCAGTTCGGCTATCTGTTCCCCGGTAGGCTCCAGGGCATCCCCCTCAAGGTCTGCTTCCTCCTGGGCCGTGGGAACTTTAGGAGCCGGTTTCCCGTGCCTCCTGCGCCCTCTCCCTAAAGCCGGTTCCTGGGCCTCTCCCTCAGGCTCCAGGGTCCCTTCAACACCCCTACTGGCTGCCATCAACCGGGTGGTCACGCACGCCCAATCAGGTAAGCCCACCATCCGCAGGTGAGCTGTCTTCTCCACCTTTTCCCAAGGGGAGCTCTCCAAATCATTCCCTAGGAGACATTCTACAGGCATGGCAGTTCTCACAGCGACTTGCAGAGTACCAGAGACCCCCCCCACTCAAATGGAACTTGAGCCATTGGACAATGACTCTCCGTGTTGTCAGCATTGACAACCCGACAATAGGCATGGGGTACGACCTGCTCTTGAGATACCAGGTGCTGCCGCACTGTAGTCATGCTGGCTCCTGTGTCTCTAAGAGCCTCTACCTTCTTTCCATTGACGGTCACCACTTGCCCATATTTCTTAGAGTTAGAGGTAGGCCTGGGCGAAGCACTACGCTACGCTCGCGTAGTTTGCGAAGTTCGCGCTACTTCGCACTACGCGAACTGCACACAGCACAGTGCGAACACGCGTAGCGTAGTGTTGCATAGTGCTGCGGTCATTTTTTGCTTGCTCGCGGTCCTCAACGTCAAGTTGGCGACCGCGAGCAAGCAAAATGACATCCTGGCGAGACTTTTTCCTTGTTCGCAATCGCGAGCATGGAAAATAAACCTCCCGGCGAGATTCCCAACGCGAGAAGGTCAGGTTTCTCATTGCGAGGGGTCGCGTATGCTCGCGACCGCTCGCGATGAGAAACTACCAGTTCGCGTTGAGAAAGCTGCAGCTCGAGGAAAAATCTACTCGAGCAGCAGAAAACTACAGCTCGCACTGTGCAAGATGCCATTTTCAATGATTGCACAGTGCCGGTTGCTTGTCCGCACTGTGCAATCATTGAAAACAACATCTTGCACAGTGCGAACATGTTACTTCGCAGTTCGCGAAGTGCTACGCGTAGCTCGCGTAGTGCGAACTTCACTTTGCGTAGCTTCGCGAAGTGCTACTTCGCGAACTACGCCCACCCTTAGTTAGAGGGCAAGTCGGCGTTTGGGACCATCTCACTGTCTCCTAGTGAGACTAAGGTCAGTTGGATGGGGTCCCACCCACCTGGGACTTCTACCTCCTCCCCAAAGGCTACTGTAGCCACTTGCTTCGGTAGAGCACCAATGGGTGCGGGTTTCACATACTGGCGACACTTGGGATCACTGGCAAAGTGACCTAGTTCACCACATTTATAACATTGAGGGGGCCCCTTGGGAACAGGTTTACCTGTGTGGGCCCCTGTCGGCTTCGTGGGTGGGGGAGGCTGAGAACCTTTCTGCTGGTTCCCTTGGGGATTACTTTGGGGGCCTTTTTGGAACCCTTTCTGTTTTCCCTTGTCCCCCCCACTCTTCTGCTGGGAACCCTGCCCACCCTTGGCGGAGTCTCCCACTTGACCCTTGTGGACCCTGGTGCTGACCCAGCGGTCCGCCTCTTCAGCAAGCTTCCTAGGGTTAGTCAGCTTGCTATCTATCAGGTGTTGGCGTAGCTCAGGAAAACAATTAAGCGACAAGTGCTCCCATGCAATTAAATCAAAGAGACCTTGGAAATCATTCACTTTGCTACCCTTCACCCAGCCATCCAGTGCTCTGCAGAAAAAGGTTACATACTCCACATACGTACTCCCCACAATCTTGGTACACCCCTGAACCTCTGTCTATATAATTCAGGAGTTAGCCCATATCTGGTCATTAAAGCTTCTTTCATGTGGGGGTAAGAGCTGTAGACATCAGAGGGCAAATCTAAGAGTGTGTCCCGCCCCTCACCGAGGAACCGCCCCCACAACCCCGCTCCCCAATCTCTCTCAGGGACCCGGTGGGAGGACATGGCTATCTCATAGGCCCGGAACCATTGCCCTATGTCATCATTCTTGAAATACTCTTTAACTACATCTTTTGGCATGTACACCCTTGACTCTACCTGCACCGGCGTTGTGCTGCCACCAGAGGGAGGGTTTTCCAAACTTTTCTCCTTTATCGCCAACTCCCTCATTCTTGCGTCGTGCTCCATCAGAATCTTTCTTTCCTTCAGAGCCATTCTCTTTTCTTCCAGAGCCAGTTTCTTGCTCTCTAGCTCCAACTGGCCATTTAATTTCAGTTTTGCCAAAGTGACCTCTTGCTCTCTGGCGGCCTGTCTGTCTGCCAGCTCCTCTGGTGACAGGCCTCTGCCAAAACTGTGGGTGCTCTCCGCTGGCTCCACTGGCACAATCTCCTCAACGCCACCTCTTGATTCCATCCAGGCTTTCAGCGCCTTGTAGAGATCTGGTTTGAGCCTACATCCTACATGTGGAACCTTGAACTTCTTGCAAAAGCTCTTGAGTTGTTTTTTTGTGTAGCTGTCCAGCTTTGATTCATCTCATTCCAATTCTCCAGCCTCTGAGGCTTCAGATGCTGTTTTCTCTATGCTGTTTGGGCCCGGCATGACTCCAAACACAAGGGATCTTTTTTTCTTGGCAAGCGAAATTAAAATTGTAAAGTTCTGTGGCTCAAGCTACTGGACTGTCCTCACTGCAATGGCTAGTAATCACTGTGCAGACACCAAGAATGCAAATCCGTAAATCCCCACCGCTGCCACCAATGTTAGAATCCGGGGTCTCTGGTTGGCGCAGATATGCACTTGCGACAAGCAGGGACCCTTTTCCTCTAAGTCAGGGCGTAGGATTACCTCTTTAAAAATAACCCCTGCTCACCCTCTCGGTAACGTGGCGCGAGCAGTCAGGCTAGATTCCAGAGGGCATTAGGTTAAGCATTCAAAGTGTCCCACACAATAACCACCAACCCACCACACAGAGACACAAGACTGTATTTATGTAAAAATAAAGTTCTTTATATAAAAGGATTTCTTTACGTAGGCTTTCCAAAATACAGTTCTTCACTTATATGAGGTTCCAGTTAATTGTATTGCTTTCAGGCAGTCCACAGATCTTAAAATGGCACACTTCTACTTTAAAAACGCTTCTTTGGGGTATTGTACGCTTCGTAGCGCCTCCGGTACGCGTCGTACCGCTATCTGGACGCGTCGTGCCGTTCCTCACGCTTCTCGCGTGAGTACGCGTATGCCGGACGTGAACCGTACTGACCGTACCCTCGTAGGTACGCGTCGTACACGTTCGGGACGTCTCTTGCCAAGTCCCACGCTTCCCGCGTGAGCGACGGCAATGGATTTTTCACTGTACGGACCGTACAGAGGCAGGGACGCGCCGCACACGGACGGTAGAGCAGGTACAGCTCGTACAAAGGCAAGTACGGGTCGTACCACGGCGTACAAGTCACAATTACCTTAGTTCTTTGGGGGCAATGTTTGCGGAGGCTTGCAGACGTCTTCCACGAGTGTCCCACGTCGCGTCCTGGTCCCGGCTCCTCCATGGACGATGATGCTTCGTGGTGGCACTTCTCCGACTTCTCAGCCCGCCAGCAAAGTGGGAAGCAGGAGGGGCAGCCTGGGGGTGATGTCGCAGCGCGCTGTTAGCTTCGTCCGGTTGTGGCGAACCAGGGCACTTCAGGTCCTTACAATAGTCTCTACGGCCCGGAGGGGGTTGCAGGGGCTCAGCGCTCAGACACGGTGATCTCCTCCTTACGTTGCGAGCTACGGCTCGAGGGGGCAGTTGTTTGCTTTGCTCAGGCTGGCAGGCCTTTACGTTGCTCACAGCAGCTCCGGCGGCAGAAGTCGCGTTGCTCAGCGAGATGAGGGGGTGCACAGGTTCTCTGGGGTCAGCGTTGTAGAATCACCCACAGCAGCTTCTTCTCCTTCCAGGGGGGGTAGCGCCCACTGTTCCTGGGGCGCAGATCAGGGGGCAAGTTCACCAGCAAGCCCTTGGAGATTGTTTAATTGATCAAAAGTCTTTCAGTCTTTTTCCTCCTCTCCTTCAGCAGCAAGGCACCCACCACAGGCCAGTCTCACAGGTCAGAGACAGTAGTCCTCCATGCAGCTTTCCCAGGTCCTTCTCTTCGGGCAGAGATTCTTCTTGGCGCAAACAGGATCTGATTTCTTAGGAGCAGGGCTCCTTCTTTTATAGCACAATTCTTTTGTTCTTTGTCGCCAGGGGGCCTGGGCCTGGCTCAGTCCAGTTTTGGAGCACTTTGTTGTGGTGACTCTGCTCTTTCCTTTCAGCAGCAGGGCAGAGACATCAGCCGCTCCACAGGGGGTGGAGCCTGCATTGTGGAGGCAGAGCACAGGTCTATTCAGAGTCAAAGGTGTACTCCTCCCACCCATCCTGGTGTAATCTCTCTACCCACCACCTGGCAGCAGCCTGTCTCCTGGAATTCCCCAGCCCTGCTCCTTTACTGTTACTAGGCAGAACACACACACACAGCAGAGGTGGACTGAAATGGCCAGGTCAGTAAATACTAACTTTCTAAAAGTAGTATTTACAAACACAAGATATTAAAATAAACTTTACTAAAATAAGTATTTTATTATTCTGAGTTCAGGCATACTAAACTTGACTTTCTACCATGCTCTCTGAGTCCACTGGGATTACAGCGTGTAGTAATTCCAGCAGCCCATTCTGGCCTATGGAGAGCAGGTAGCCTTCAATAGTGAAAAACGAAAATGGCTGTAATTCACTATTAGGACATGCCACACACATCAGGGCATGTCCTACCTTATACCTAAAATGCACCCTGCCCTTGGGCCTACCAGAGGGGTGACTAATATGTAGTTAAGTGAAGGTTTGGGGACTGGCAAGTAGGTGCACTTGCGCAATCAGTGCGATAGTACCAGACAGCGCGCAGGTTCTGCGGGGGAAGACCCTAGACGCATTTTACTAGGCCGCTTCTGTGGGTGGCAAAACCAGTGCTGCAAGCCCACCAGCAGCATTTGTATTTACAAGCCCTGGCACTCCTGGTGCACTTTACTAGGGGCTGATAGTAAACCAAATAAGCCAAACATGGACACCAATCAATATATACACTTTTCAAAAGGGAGCACTTGCACTGTGGCACTGATTAGCAGTGGCACAGTGCCCTGAGCAGCTAACACCAACAAAACACAATGAGGCACATCAGCAAAAAGTGGAAGGGAAACTCACGCCAAGGTGCCAGGTCTAACAAGGGGTCTTGCTGGGGGTAGTGTTTCAGGGTTTAGTGCAGTGGTGTTCGGGCAGTGTAGGGGGTCTTGCTGGGGGGTGGTGTTTCAGGGTTTAGGGAAGTGGTGTTCGGGCAGTGTAGAGGTCGTGCTGGGGGTTGCATTTCAGGGTTTAGGGCAGTGCAGTGGAGCTCGGGCAGTGTAGGGGGTCGTGCAGGGGGTGGTGTTTCAGGGTTTAGGGCAGTGCAGTGGTGTTCGGGCAGTGTAGGGGGTCTGGCTGGGGGTGGTGTTTCAGGGTTAAGTGCAGTGGTGTTAGGCAGTGTAGGGGGTCCTACTAGGGCTGGTGTTTCAGGGTTTAGGTCTGTGCAGTGGTGTTTGGGCAGTGTAGGGTGTCTTGCTGGGGGTGGTGTTTCAGGGTTTAAGGCAGTGCAGTGGTGTTTGGGCAGAGTAGGGGGTCTTGCTGGGGCTGGTTTTTCAGGGTTTAGGGCAGTGCAGTGGTGTTCGGGCAGTGTAGGGGGTCATGCTGGGGCTGGTGTTTCAGGGTTTAGGGTAGTGCAGTGGTGTTCTGGCAGTGTAGGGGGTCTTGCTGGGGCTGGTGTTTCAGGGTTTAGGGCAGTGCAGTGATGTTCGGGCAGTGTAGGGGGTCTTGCTGTGGCTGGTGTTTCAGGGTTTAGGGCAGTGCAGTGGTGTTCGGGCAGTGTCAGGGGTTTTGCTGGGGCTGGTGTTTCAGGGTTTAGGGCAGTGCAGTTGTGTTCGGGCAGTGTAGGGGGTCGTGCTGGGGGTGGTGTTTCAGGGTTTAGGGCAGTGGTGTTCAGGCAGTGTACGGGGTCTTGCTTGGGATGATGTTTCAGGGTTTAGGGCAGTGCAGTGGTGTTCGGGCAGTGTAGGGGGTTGTGCTGGGGGTGGAGTTTCAGGGTTTAGGGCAGTGCAGTGGTCTTTCGGCAGTGTAGGGGGTCGTGCTGGGGGTGGTGTTTCAGGGTTTAGGGCAGTGTAGGGGGTCGTACAGGGGCTGGTGTTTCAGGGTTTTGGGCAGTGCGGTGGTGTTCAGGCAGTGTAGAGGTCATGCTGGGGCTGGTGTTTCAGGGTTTAGTGGAGTGAGGTGTTGTTCGGGCAGTATAGGGTTCGTGCTGTGGCTGGTGTTTCAGGGTTTAGGGCACTGCAGTGGTGTTCAGGCAGTGTAGGGGGTCGTGCTGGGGCTGGTGTTTCAGGGTTTAGGGCAGTGCAGTGGTGTTCGGGCAGTGTAGTGGGTCCTGCTGGGGCTGGTGTTTCAGGGTTTTGGGCAGTGCAGTGGTGTTTGGGCAGTGCAGGGGGCCGTGCTGGGGGTGGTGTTTCAGGGTTTAGGGCAGTGCAGTGGTGTTTGGGAAGTGTAGGGGGTCGTGCAGGGGGTGGTGTTTCAGGGTTTAGGGGAGTGCAGTGGTGTTCAGGCAGTGTAGGGGTCTTGCTGGGGGTGGTATTTCAGGGTTTAGTGCAGTGGTGTTAGTGCAGTGGTGTTCGGGCAGTGTAGGGGGTCTTGCTGGGGCTGGTGTTTCAGGGTTTAGGGCAGTGCAGTGGTGTTCTGGCAGTGCAGGGGGTCGTGCTGGGGCTAGTGTTTCAGGGTTTAGGGCAGGGCAGTGCAGTGGTGTCCGGGCATTGTAGGGGGTCGTGCAGGGGCTGGTGTTTCAGGGTTTAGGGCATTGCAGTGGTGTACGGGCAGTGTAGGGGGTCGTGCAGGGGCTGGTGTTTCAGGGTTAGGGGCAGTGCAGTGGTGTTCGGGCAGTGTAGGGTGTCTTGCTGGGGCTGGTGTTTCAGGGTTTAGGGCAGTAGTGTTTGGGCAGTGTACGGGGTCTTGCTTGGGATGATGTTTCAGGGTTTAGGGCAGTGCAGTGGTGTTCCGGTAGTGTAGGGGTTCGTGCTGGGGGTGGTGTTTCAGGGTTTAGGGTAGTGTAGGGGGTCATACAGGGGCTGGTCTTTCAGGGTATAGGGCAGTGCAGTGGTGTTCGGGCAGTGTAGGGGGTCATGCTGTGGCTGGTGTTTCAGGGTTTAGGGCAGTGCAGTGGTGTTCGGGCAGTGTAGGGGGTCGTGCTTGGAGTGGTGTTTCAGGGTTTAGGGCAGTGCAGTGGTGTTCCGGCAGTGTAGGGGGTCGTGCTGGGGGTGGTGTATCAGGGTTTAGGGCAGTCTAGGGGGTCGTGCAGGGGCTGGTGTTTCAGGGTTGAGGGCAGTGAAGTGGTGTTCGGGCAGTGTAGGGGGTCGTGCTGGGGCTGGTGTTTCAGGGTTTAGGGAAGTGCAGTGGTGTTAGGCAGTGTATGGGGTCTTGCTGGGGCTGGTGTTTCAGGGTTTTGGTCTGTGCAGTGGTGATCGGGCAGTGTAGGGGCTCTTGCTGGGGCTTGTGTTTCAGGGTTTAGGACAGTGCAGTGGTGTTCAGGCAGTGTAGGGGGTCGTGCTGGGGGTGGTGTTTCAGGGTTTAGGGCAGTGGTGTTCGGGCAGTGTAGGGGGTCATGCTGGGGGTGGTGTTTCATGGTTTAGGGCAGTGAAGTGGTGTTCGGGCAGTGTAGGGGGTCGTGCTGGGGCTGGTGTTTCAGGGTTTAGGGAAGTGCAGTGGTGTTAGGCAGTGTAGGGGGTCGTGCAGGGGCTGGTGTTTCAGGGTTTAGGGCAGTGCAGTGGTGTTCGGGCAGTGTAGGGGGTCGTGTAGGGGCTGGTGTTTCAGGGTTTAGGGCAGTGCAGTGGAGTTCAGGAAGTGTAGGGGGTTGTGCTGGGGGTGGAGTTTCAGGTTTTAGGGCAGTGCAGTGGTCTTTCGGCAGTGTAGGGGGTCGTGCTGGGGGTGGTGTTTCAGGGTTTAGGGCAGTGTAGGGGGTCGTACAGGGGCTGATGTTTCAGGGTTTAGGGCAGTGCGGTGGTGTTCAGGCAGTGTAGAGGTCATGCTGGGGCCGGTGTTTCAGGGTTTAGTGGAGTGAGGTGCTGTTTGGGCAGTATAGGGTTCGTGCTGGGGCTGGTGTTTCAGGGTTTAGGGAAGTGCAGTGGTGTTAGGCAGTGTATGGGGTCTTGCTGGGGCTGGTGTTTCAGGGTTTTGGTCTGTGCAGTGGTGATCGGGCAGTGTAGGGGCTCTTGCTGGGGCTGGTGTTTCAGGGTTTAGGGCAGTGCAGTGGTGTTCAGGCAGTGTAGGGGGTCGTGCTGGGGGTGATGTTTCAGGGTTTAGGGCAGTGGTGTTCGGGCAGTGTAGGGGGTCGTGCTGGGGGTGGTGTTTCATGGTTTAGGGCAGTGCAGTGGTGTTCCGGCAGTGTAGGGGGTCGTGCTGGGGGTGGTGTTTCAGGGTTTAGGGCAGTCTAGGGGGCCGTGCAGGGGCTGGTGTTTCAGGGTTTAGGGCAGTGCAGTGGTGTTCGGGCAGTGTAGGGAGTCGTGCTGGGGCTCGTGTTTCAGGGTTTAGGGCAGTGCAGTGGTGTTCTGGCAGTGCAGGGGGTCGTGCTGGGGCTAGTGTTTCAGGGTTTAGGGCAGTGCAGTGGTGTCCGGGCATTGTAGGGGGTCGTGCTGGGGCTGGTGTTTCAGGGGTTTAGGGCAGTGCAGTGGTGTACGGGCAGTGTAGGGGGTCGTGCAGGGGCTGGTGTTTCAGGGTTTTGGTCTGTGCAGTGGTGATCGGGCAGTGTAGGGGCTCTTGCTGGGGCTGGTGTTTCAGGGTTTAGGGCAGTGCAGTGGTGTTCAGGCAGTGTAGGGGGTCGTGCTGGGGGTGGTGTTTCAGGGTTTAGGGCAGTGGTGTTCGGGCAGTGTAGGGGGTCGTGCTGGGGGTGGTGTTTCATGGTTTAGGGCAGTGCAGTCATGTTCCGGCAGTGTAGGGGGTCGTGCTGGGGGTGGTGTTTCAGGGTTGAGGGCAGTGAAGTAGTGTTCGGGCAGTGTAGGGGGTCGTGCTGGGGCTGGTGTTTCAGGGTTTAGGGAAGTGCAGTGGTGTTAGGCAGTGTAGGGGGTCGTGCAGGGGCTGGTGTTTCAGGTTTTAGGGCAGTGCAGTGGTGTACGGGCAGTGTAGGGGGTCGTGCAGGGGCTGGTGTTTCAGGGTTTAGGGCAGTGCAGTGGTGTTCAGGCAGTGTAGGGTGTTGTGCTGGGGGTGGAGTTTCAAGGTTTAGGGCAGTGCAGTGGTCTTTCGGCAGTGTAGGGGGTCGTGCTGGGGGTGGTGTTTCAGGGTTTAGGGCAGTGTAGGGGGTCGTACAGGGGCTGGTGTTTCAGGGTTTAGGGCAGTGCGGTGGTGTTCAGGCAGTGTAGAGGTCATGCTGGGGCCGGTGTTTCAGGGTTTAGTGGAGTGAGGTGTTGTTCGGGCAGTATAGGGTTCATGCTGTGGCTGGTGTTTCAGGGTTTAGGGCACTGCAGTGGTGTTCAGGCAGTGTAGGGGGTCGTGCTGGGGCTGGTGTTTCAGGGTTTAGGGCAGTGCAGTGGTGTTCGGGCAGTGTAGTGGGTCCTGCTGGGGCTGGTTTTTCAGGGTTTTGGGCAGTGCAGTGGTGTTTTGGCAGTGTAGGGGGTCGTGCTGGGGGTGGTGTTTCAGGGTTTAGGGCAGTGCAGTGGTGTTTGGGCAGTGTGGGGGATCATGCAGGGGGTGGTGTTTCAGGGTTTAGGGGAGTGCAGTGGTGTTCAGGCAGTGTAGGGGTCTTGCTGGGGGTGGTATTTCAGGGTTTAGTGCAGTGGTGTTAGTGCAGTGGTGTTCGGGCAGTGTAGGGGGTCTTGCTGGGGCTGGTGTTTCAGAGTTTAGGGCAGTGCAGTGGTGTTCGGGCAGTGTAGGGGGTTGCGCAGGGGGTGGTGTTTCAGGGTTTAGGGCAGTGCAGTGGTGTTCGGGCAGTCTAAGGGGTCTTGCTGGGTGTGGTGTTTCAGGATTTAGTGCAGTGGTGTTAGGCAGTGTAGGGGGTCTTGCTGGGGCTGGTGTTTCAGGGTTTTGGTCTGTGCAGTGGTGATCGGGCAGTGTAGGGGCTCTTGCCGGGGCTGGTGTTGCAGGGTTTAGGGCAGTGCAGTGGTGTTCAGGCAGTGTAGGGGGTCGTGCTGGGGGTGATGTTTCAGGGTTTAGGGCAGTGGTGTTCGGGCAGTGTAGGGGGTCGTGCTGGGGGTGGTGTTTCATGGTTTAGGGCAGTGCAGTGGTGTTCTGGCAGTGTAGGGGGTCGTGCTGGGGGTGGTGTTTCAGGGTTTAGGGCAGTCTAGGGGGCCGTGCAGGGGCTGGTGTTTCAGGGTTTAGGGCAGTGCAGTGGTGTTCGGGCAGTGTAGGGAGTCGTGCTGGGGCTCGTGTTTCAGGGTTTAGGGCAGTGCAGTGGTGTTCTGGCAGTGCAGGGGGTCGTGCTGGGGCTAGTGTTTCAGGGTTTAGGGCAGTGCAGTGGTGTCCGGGCATTGTAGGGGGTCATGCAGGGGCTGGTGTTTCAGGGTTTTGGACTGTGCAGTGGTGATCGGGCAGTGTAGGGGCTCTTGCTGGGGCTGGTGTTTCAGGGTTTAGGGCAGTGCAGTGGTGTTCAGGCAGTGTAGGGGGTCGTGCTGGGGGTGATGTTTCAGGGTTTAGGGCAGTGGTGTTCGGGCAGTGTAGGGGATCGTGCTGGGGGTGGTGTTTCATGGTTTAGGGCAGTGCAGTCGTGTTCCGGCAGTGTAGGGGGTCGTGCTGGGGGTGGTGTTTCAGGGTTGAGGGCAGTGAAGTAGTGTTCGGGCAGTGTAGGGGGTCGTGCTGGGGCTGGTGTTTCAGGGTTTAGGGAAGTGCAGTGGTGTTAGGCAGTGTAGGGGGTCGTGCAGGGGCTGGTGTTTCAGGTTTTAGGGCAGTGCAGTGGTGTTCGGGCAGTGTAGGGGGTCGTGCAGGGGCTGGTGTTTCAGGGTTTAGGGCAGTGCAGTGGTGTTCAGGCAGTGTAGGGTGTTGTGCTGGGGGTGGAGTTTCAGGGTTTAGGGCAGTGCAGTGGTCTTTCGGCAGTGTAGGGGGTCGTGCTGGGGGTGGTGTTTCAGGGTTTAGGGCAGTGTAGGGGGTCGTACAGGGGCTGGTGTTTCAGGGTTTAGGGCAGTGAGGTGGTGTTCAGGCAGTGTAGAGGTCATGCTGGGGCCGGTGTTTCAGGGTTTAGTGGAGTGAGGTGTTGTTCGGGCAGTATAGGGTTCGTGCTGTGGCTGGTGTTTCAGGGTTTAGGGCACTGCAGTGGTGTTCAGGCAGTGTAGGGGGTCGTGCTGGGGCTGGTGTTTCAGGGTTTAGGGCAGTGCAGTGGTGTTCGGGCAGTGTAGTGGGTCCTGCTGGGGCTGGTTTTTCAGGGTTTTGGGCAGTGCAGTGGTGTTTGGGCAGTGTAGGGGGTCGTGCTGGGGGTGGTGTTTCAGGGTTTAGGGCAGTCTAGGGGGCCGTGCAGGGGCTGGTGTTTCAGGGTTTAGGGCAGTGCAGTGGTGTTCGGGCAGTGTAGGGAGTCGTGCTGGGGCTCGTGTTTCAGGGTTTAGGGCAGTGCAGTGGTGTTCTGGCAGTGCAGGGGGTCGTGCTGGGGCTAGTGTTTCAGGGTTTAGGGCAGTGCAGTGGTGTCCGGGCATTGTAGGGGGTCATGCAGGGGCTGGTGTTTCAGGGTTTAGGGCAGTGCATTGGTGTACGGGCAGTGTAGGGGGTCGTGCAGGGGCTGGTGTTTCAGGGTTTTGGTCTGTGCAGTGGTGATCGGGCAGTGTAGGGGCTCTTGCTGGGGCTGGTGTTTAAGGGTTTAGGGCAGTGCAGTGGTGTTCAGGCAGTGTAGGGGGTCGTGCTGGGGGTGGTGTTTCAGGGTTTAGGGCAGTGGTGTTCGGGCAGTGTAGGGGATCGTGCTGGGGGTAGTGTTTCATGGTTTAGGGCAGTGCAGTCGTGTTCCGGCAGTGTAGGGGGTCGTGCTGGGGGTGGTGTTTCAGGGTTGAGGGCAGTGAAGTAGTTTTCGGGCAGTGTAGGGGGTCGTGCTGGGGCTGGTGTTTCAGGGTTTAGGGAAGTGCAGTGGTGTTAGGCAGTGTAGGGGGTCGTGCAGGGGCTGGTGTTTCAGGTTTTAGGGCAGTGCAGTGGTGTTCGGGCAGTGTAGGGGGTCATGCAGGGGCTGGTGTTTCAGGGTTTAGGGCAGTGCAGTGGTGTTCAGGCAGTGTAGGGGGTTGTGCTGGGGGTGGAGTTTCAGGGTTTAGGGCAGTGCAGTGGTCTTTCGGCAGTGTAGGGGGTCGTGCTGGGGGTGGTGTTTCAGGGTCTAGGGCAGTGTAGGGGGTCATACAGGGGCTGGTGTTTCAGGGTTTAGGGCAGTGCGGTGGTGTTCAGGCAGTGTAGAGGTCATGCTGGGGCCGGTGTTTCAGGGTTTAGTGGAGTGAGGTGTTGTTCGGGCAGTATAGGGTTCGTGCTGTGGCTGGTGTTTCAGGGTTTAGGGCACTGCAGTGGTGTTCAGGCAGTGTAGGGGGTCATGCTGGGGCTGGTGTTTCAGGGTTTAGGGCAGTGCAGTGGTGTTCGGGCAGTGTAGTGGGTCCTGCTGGGGCTGGTTTTTCAGGGTTTTGGGCAGTGCAGTGGTGTTTGGGCAGTGTAGGGGGTCGTGCTGGGGGTGGTGTTTCAGGGTTTAGGGCAGTGCAGTGGTGTTTGGGCAGTGTGGGGGATCATGCAGGGGGTGGTGTTTCAGGGTTTAGGGGAGTGCAGTGGTGTTCAGGCAGTGTAGGGGTCTTGCTGGGGGTGGTATTTCAGGGTTTAGTGCAGTGGTGTTAGTGCAGTGGTGTTCGGGCAGTGTAGGGGGTCTTGCTGGGGCTGGTGTTTCAGGGTTTAGGGCAGTGCAGTGGTGTTCGGGCAGTGTAGGGGGTTGCGCAGGGGGTGGTGTTTCAGGGTTTAGGGCAGTGCAGTGGTGTTCGGGCAGTCTAAGGGGTCTTGCTGGGTGTGGTGTTTCAGGATTTAGTGCAGTGGTGTTCGGGCAGTGTAGGGGGTCGTTCTGGGGGTGGTGTTTCAGGGTTTAGGGCAGTGGTGTTCGGGCAGTGTAGGGGGTCGTGCTGGGGGTGGTGTTTCATGGTTTAGGGCAGTGCAGTCGTGTTCCGGCAGTGTAGGGGGTCGTGCTGGGGGTGGTGTTTCAGGGTTGAGGGCAGTGAAGTAGTGTTCGGGCAGTGTAGGGGGTCGTGCTGGGGCTGGTGTTTCAGGGTTTAGGGAAGTGCAGTGGTGTTAGACAGTGTAGGGGGTCGTGCAGGGGCTGGTGTTTCAGGTTTTAGGGCAGTGCAGTGGTGTTCGGGCAGTGTAGGGGGTCGTGCAGGGGCTGGTGTTTCAGGGTTTAGGGCAGTGCAGTGGTGTTCAGGCAGTGTAGGGTGTTGTGCTGGAGGTGGAGTTTCAGGGTTTAGGGCAGTGCAGTGGTCTTTCGGCAGTGTAGGGGGTCGTGCTGGGGGTGGTGTTTCAGGGTTTAGGGCAGTGTAGGGGGTCGTACAGGGGCTGGTGTTTCAGGGTTTAGGGCAGTGCGGTGGAATTCAGGCAGTGTAGAGGTCATGCTGGGGCCGGTGTTTCAGGGTTTAGTGGAGTGAGGTGTTGTTCGGGCAGTATAGGGTTCGTGCTGTGGCTGGTGTTTTAGGGTTTAGGGCACTGCAGTGGTGTTCAGGCAGTGTAGTGGGTCCTGCTGGGGCTGGTGTTTCAGGGTTTTGGGCAGTGCAGTGGTGTTTGGGCAGTGTAGGGGGTCGTGCTGGGGGTGGTGTTTCAGGGTTTAGGGCAGTGCAGTGGTGTTTGGGCAGTGTGGGGGATCATGCAGGGGGTGGTGTTTCAGGGTGTAGGGGAGTGCAGTGGTGTTCAGGCAGTGTAGGGGTCTTGCTGGGGGTGGTATTTCAGGGTTTAGTGCAGTGGTGTTAGTGCAGTGGTGTTCGGGCAGTGTAGGGGGTCTTGCTGGGGCTGGTGTTTCAGGGTTTAGGGCAGTGCAGTGGTGTTCGGGCAGTGTAGGGGGTTGCGCAGGGGGTGGTGTTTCAGGGTTTAGGGCAGTGCAGTGGTGTTCGGGCAGTCTAAGGGGTCTTGCTGGGTGTGGTGTTTCAGGATTTAGTGCAGTGGTGTTAGGCAGTGTAGGGGGTCTTGCTGGGGCTGGTGTTTCAGGGTTTTGGTCTGTGCAGTGGTGATCGGGCAGTGTAGGGGCTCTTGCTGGGGCTGGTGTTTCAGGGTTTAGGGCAGTGCAGTGGTGTTCAGGCAGTGTAGGGGGTCGTGCTGGGGGTGGTGTTTCAGGGTTTAGGGCAGTGGTGTTCGGGCAGTGTAGGGGGTCGTGCTGGGGGTGGTGTTTCATGGTTTAGGGCAGTGCAGTGGTGTTCCGGCAGTGTAGGGGGTCATGCTGGGGGTGGTGTTTCAGGGTTTAGGGCAGTCTAGGGGGCCGTGCAGGGGCTGGTGTTTCAGGGTTTAGGGTAGTGCAGTGGTGTTCGGGCAGTGCAGGGAGTCGTGCTGGGGCTCGTGTTTCAGCGTTTAGGGCAGTGCAGTGGTGTTCTGGCAGTGCAGGTGGTCGTGCTGGGGCTAGTGTTTCAGGGTTTAGGGCAGTGCAATGGTGTCCGGGCATTGTAGGGGGTTGTGCAGGGGCTGGTGTTTCAGGGTTTAGGGCAGTGCAGTGGTGTTCGGGCAGTGTAGGGGGTTGTGCAGGGGCTGGTGTTTCAGGGTTTAGGGAAGTGCAGTGGTGTTGGGGCAGTGTAGGGGGTCTTGCTGGGGCAGGTGATTCAGGGTTTGGGGCAGTACAGTGGTGTTCGGGCAGTGTAGGGTGTCTTGCTGGGGCTGGTGTTTCAGGGTTAAGGGCAGTAGTGTTTGGGCAGTGTACGGGGTCTTGCTTGGGATGATGGTTCAGGGTTTAGGGCAGTGCAGTGGTGTTCCGGTAGTGTAGGGGGTCGTGCTGGGGGTGGTGTTTCAGGGTTTAGGATAGTGTAGGGGGTCGTACAGGGGCTGGTGTTTCAGGGTATAGGGCAGTGCAGTGGTGTTTGGGCAGTGTAGGGCGTCATGCTGGGGCTGGTGTTTCAGGGTTTAGGGCAGTGCGGTGGTGTTGGGCAGTGTAGGGGTCGTGTTGGGGCTGGTGGTTTCGGGCAGTGCAGTGGTGTTCGGGCAGTGTAGGGGGTCGTGCTGGGAGTGGTGTTTCAGGGTTTAGGGCAGTGCAGTGGTGTTCCGGCAGTGTAGGGGATCGTGCTGGGGGTGGTGTATCAGGGTTTAGGGCAGTCTAGGGGGTCGTGCAGGGGCTGGTGTTTCAGGGTTTAGGGCAGTGCAGTGGTGTTCAGGCAGTGCAGGGGGTCGTGCTGGGGCTAGTGTTTCAGGGTTTAGGGCAGTGCAGTGGTATTCAGGCAGTGTAGGGGTCGTGCTTGGGCTGGTGTTTCAGGGTTTAGGGCAGTGGTGTCCGGGCAGTGTAGGGGGTCGTGCAGGGGCTGGTGTTTCAGGGTTTAGGGCAGAGCAGTGGTGTTCGGGGAGTGTAGGGGGTTGTGCAGGAGCTGGTGTTTCAGGGTTTAGGGCAGTGCAGTGGTGTTCGGGCAGTGTAGGGGGTCGTGCAGGGGCTGGTGTTTCAGGGTTTAGGGCAGTGAAGTGGTGTTCGGGCAGTGTAGGGGGTCGTGCTGGGGCTGGTGTTTCAGGGTTTAGGGCAGTGAAGTGGTGTTCGGGCAGTGTAGGGGGTCATGCTGGGGGTGGTGTTTCAGAGTTTAGAGCAGTGCAGTGGTGTACCGGCAGTGTAGGGGGTCGTGCTGGGGGTGGTGTTTCAGGGTTTAGGGCAGTCTAGGGGACGTGCAGGGGCTGGTGTTTCAGGGTTTAGGGCAGTGCAGTGGTGTTCGGGCCGTGTAGGGAGTCGTGCTGGGGCTCGTGTTTTAGGGTTTAGGGCAGTGCAGTGGTGTTCGGGCAGTGCAGGGGGTCGTGCTGGGGCTGGTGTTTCAGGGTTTAGGGCAGTGCAGTGGTGTTCGGGCAGTGTAGGGGGTCGTGCAGGGGCTGGTGTTTCTGGTTTTAGGGCAGTGCAGTGGTGTTCGGGCAGTGTAGGGGGTCGTGCAGGGGCTGGTGTTTCAGGGTTTAGGGCAGTGCAGTGGTGTTCAGGCCGTGTAGGGGGTCTTGCTGGGGCTGGTGATTCAGGGTTTGGGGCAGTGTAGTGGTGATCGGGCAGTGTATGGGGTCTTGCTGGGGCTGGTGTTTCAGGGTTTAGGGCAGTAGTGTTCGGGCAGTGTATGGGGTCTTGCTTGAGATGATGTTTCAGGGTTTAGGGCAGTGCAGTGATGTTCCGGTAGTGTAGGGGGTCGTACTGGGGGTGGTGATTCAGGGTTTAGGGTAGTGTAGGGGGTCGTACAGGGGCTGGTGTTTCAGGGTATAGGGCAGTGCGGTGGTGATCGGGCAGAGTAGGGGCTCAGGCTGGGGCTGGTGTTTCAGGGTTTAGGGCAGTGCAGTGGTGTTCAGGCAGTGTAGGGGGTCGTGCTGGGGGTGGTGTTTCAGGGTTTAGGGCAGTGGTGTTCGGGCAGTGTAGGGGGTCGTGCTGGGGGTGGTGTTTCATGGTTTAGGGCAGTGCAGTGGTGTTCCAGCAGTGTAGGGGGTCGTGCTGGGGGTGGTGTTTCAGGGTTTAGGGCAGTCTAGGGGGTCGTGCAGGGGCTGGTGTTTCAGGGTTTAGCGTAGTGCAGTGGTGTTCAGGCAGTGCAGGGGTTCGTGCTGGGGCTAGTGTTTCAGGGTTTAGGGCAGTGCAGTGGTATTCTGGCAGTGTAGGGGTCGTGCTGGGGCTGGTGTTTCAGGGTATAGGGCAGTGCAGTGGTGTCCGGGCACTGTAGGGGGTCGTGCAGGGGCTGGTGTTTCAGGGTTTAGGGCAGAGCAGTGGTGTTCGCGGAGTGTAGGGGGTTGTGCAGGAGCTGGTGTTTCAGGGTTTAGGGCAGTGCAGTGGTGTTCGGGCAGTGTAGGGGGTCGTGCAGGGGCTGGTGTTTCAGGGTTTAGGGCAGTGAAGTGGTGTTCGGGCAGTGTAGGGGGTCGTGCTGGGGCTGGTGTTTCAGGGTTTAGGGCAGTGAAGTGGTGTTCGGGCAGTGTAGGGGATCCTGCTGTGGGTGGTGTTTCAGGGTTTAGGGCAGTGCAGTGGTGTTCGGGCAGTGTAGGGTGTCTTGCTGGGGCTGGTGTTTAAGGGTTTAGGGCACTAGTGTTTGGGCAGTGTACGGGGTCTTGCTTGGGATGATGTTTCAGGGTTTAGGGCAGTGCAGTGGTGTTCCGGTAGTGTAGGGGGTCGTGCTGGGGGTGGTGTTTCAGGGTTTAGGGTAGTGTAGGGGGTCGTACAGGGGCTAGTGTTTCAGGGTATAGGGCAGTGCAGTGGTGTTCGGGCAGTGTAGGGGGTCATGCTGGGGCTGGTGTTTCAGGGTTTAGGGCAGTGCGGTGGTGTTGGGCAGTGTAGGGGTCGTGTTGGGGCTGGTGGTTTAGGGCAGTGCAGTGGTGTTCGGGCAGTGTGGGGTGTCGTGCTGGGGGTGGTGTTTCAGGGTTTAGGGCAGTGCAGTGGTGTTCTGGCAGTGTAGGGGGTTGTGCTGGGGGTGGTGTTTCAGGGTTTAGGGCAGTCTAGGGGGTCGTGCAGGGGCTGGTGTTTCAGGGTTTAGTGCAGTGCAGTGGTGTTCAGGCAGTGCAAGGGGTCGTGCTGGGGCTAGTGTTTCAGGGTTTAGGGCAGTGCAGTGGTATTCAGGCAGTTTAGGGGTCGTGCTGGGGCTGGTGTTTCAGGGTTTAGGTCAGTGCAGTGGTGTCCGGGCAGTGTAGGGGGTCGTGCAGGGGCTAGTGTTTCTGGTTTTAGGGCAGTGCAGTGGTGTTCGGGCAGTGTAGGGGGTCGTGCAGGGGCTGGTGTTTCAGGGTTTAGGGCAGTGCAGTGGTGTTGAGGCCGTGTAGGGGGTCTTGCTGGGGCTGGTGATTCAGGGTTTGGGGCAGTGTAGTGGTGTTCGGGCAGTGTATGGGGTCTTGCTGGGGCTGGTGTTTCAGGGTTTAGGGCAGTAGTGTTCGGGCAGTGTATGGGGTCTTGCTTGAGATGATGTTTCAGGGTTTAGGGCAGTGCAGTGATGTTCCGGTAGTGTAGGGGGTCGTACTGGGGGTGGTGATTCAGGGTTTAGGGTAGTGTAGGGGGTCGTGCAGGGGCTGGTGTTTCAGGGTATAGGGCAGTGCGGTGGTGTTCGGGCAGTGTAGGGGGTCATGCTGGGGCTGGAGTTTCAGGGTTTAGGGCAGTGCGGTGGTGCTCGGGCAGTGTAGGGGTCGTGTTGGGGCTGGTGGTTTAGGACAGTGCAGTGGAGTTCCGGCAGTGTAGGGGGTCGTGCTGGGAGTGGTGTTTCAGGGTTTAGGGCAGTGCAGTGGTGTTCCGGCCGTATAGGGGGTTGTGCTGGGGGTAGTGTTTCAGGGTTTAGGGCAGTCTAGGGGGTCGTGCAGGGGCTGGTGTTTCAGGGTTTAGGGCATTGCAGTGGTGTTCAGGAAGTGCAGGGGGTCGTGCTGGGGCTGGTGTTTCAGGGTTTAGGGCAGTGCAGTGGTGTTCGGGCAGTGTAGGGGTCGTGCTGGGGCTGGTGTTTCAGGGTTTAGGGCAGTGCAGTGGTGTCCGGGCAGTGTAGGGGGTCATGCAGGGGCTGGTGTTTCAGGGTTTAGGGCAGAGCAGTGGTGTTCGGGGAGTGTAGGGGGTCGTGCAGGGGCTGGTGTTTCAGGATTTAGGGCAGTGCAGTGGTGTTCGGGCAGTGTAGGGGTCGTGCAGGGGCTGGTGTTTCAGGGTTGAGGGCAGTGAAGTGGTGTTCGGGCAGTGTAGGGGGTCGTGCTGGGGCTGGTGTTTCAGGATTTAGGGAAGTGCAGTTGTGTTAGGCAGTGTAGGGGGTCTTGCTGGGGCTGGTGTTTCAGGATTTTGGTCTGTGCAGTGGTGATCGGGCAGTGTAGGGGCTCTTGCTGGGGCTGGTGTTTCAGGGTTTAGGGCAGTGCAGTGGTGTTCAGGCAGTGTAGGGGGTCGTGCTGGGGGTGGTGTTTCAGGGTTTAGGGCAGTGGTGTTCGGGCAGTGTAGGTGGTCGTGCTGGGGGTGGTGTTTCATGGTTTAGGGCAGTGCAGTGGTGTTCCGGCAGTGTAGGGGGTCGTGCTGGGGGTGGTGTTTCAGGGTTTAAGGCAGTCTAATGGGTCGTGCAGGGGCTGGTGTTTCAGGGTTTAGGGCAGTGCAGTGGTGTTCAGGCAGTGCAGGGGGTCGTGCTGGGGCTAGTGTTTCAGGGTTTAGGGCAGTGCAGTGGTATTTAGGCAGTGTAGGGGTCGTGCTGGGGCTGGTGTTTCAGGGTTTAGGGCAGTGCAGTGGTGTCCGGGCAGTGTAGGGGGTCGTGCAGGGGCTGGTGTTTCAGGGTTTAGGGCAGAGCAGTGGTGTTCGGGGAGTGTAGGGGGTTGTGCAGGAGCTGGTGTTTCAGGGTTTAGGGCAGTGCAGTGGTGTTCGGGCCGTGTAGGGGGTCGTGCAGGGGCTGGTGTTTCAGGGTTTAGGGCAGTGAAGTGGTGTTCGGGCAGTGTAGGGGGTCGTGCTGCGGCTGGTGTTTCAGGGTTTAGGGCAGTGAAGTGGTGTTCGGGCAGTGTAGGGGGTCATGCTGGGGGTGGTGTATCAGGGTTTAGAGCAGTGCAGTGGTGTTCGGGCAGTATAGGGGTCTTGCTGAGACTGGTGTTTCAGGGTTTACGGCAGTGCAGTGGTGTTCGGGCAGTGTAGGGGGTCCTGCTGTGGGTGGTGTTTCAGGGTTTAGGGCAGTGCAGTGGTGTTCGGGCAGTGTAGGGTGTCTTGCTGGGGCTGGTGTTTAAGGGTTTAGGGCACTAGTGTTTGGGCAGTGTACGGGGTCTTGCTTGGGATGATGTTTCAGGGTTTAGGGCAGTGCAGTGGTGTTCCGGTAGTGTAGGGGGTCGTGTTGGGGGTGGTGTTTCAGGGTTTAGGGTAGTGTAGGGGGTCGTACAGGGGCTAGTGTTTCAGGGTATAGGGCAGTGCAGTGGTGTTCGGGCAGTGTAGGGGGTCATGCTGGGGCTGGTGTTTCAGGGTTTAGGGCAGTGCGGTGGTGTTGGGCAGTGTAGGGGTCGTGTTGGGGCTGGTGGTTTAGGGCAGTGCAGTGGTGTTCGGGCAGTGTGGGGTGTCGTGCTGGGGGTGGTGTTTCAGGGTTTAGGGCAGTGCAGTGGTGTTCTGGCAGTGTAGGGGGTCATGCTGGGGGTGGTGTTTCAGGGTTTAGGGCAGTCTAGGGGGTCGTGCAGGGGCTGGTGTTTCAGGGTTTAGTGCAGTGCAGTGGTGTTCAGGCAGAGCAAGGGGTCGTGCTGGGGCTAGTGTTTCAGGGTTTAGGGCAGTGCAGTGGTATTCAGGCAGTGTAGGGGTCGTGCTGGGGCTGGTGTTTTAGGGTTTAGGTCAGTGCAGTGGTGTCCGGGCAGTGTAGGGGGTCATGCAGGGGCTGGTGTTTCTGGTTTTAGGGCAGTGCAGTGGTGTTCGGGCAGTGTAGGGGGTCGTGCAGGGGCTGGTGTTTCAGGGTTTAGGGCAGTGCAGTGGTGTTCAGGCCGTGTAGGGGGTCTTGCTGGGGCTGGTGATTCAGGGTTTGGGGCAGTGTAGTGGTGTTCGGGCAGTGTATGGGGTCTTGCTGGGGCTGGTGTTTCAGGGTTTAGGGCAGTAGTGTTCGGGCAGTGTATGGGGTCTTGCTTGAGATGATGTTTCAGGGTTTAGGGCAGTGCAGTGATGTTCCGGTAGTGTAGGGGGTCGTACTGGGGGTGGTGATTCAGGGTTTAGGGTAGTGTAGGGGGTCGTGCAGGGGCTGGTGTTTCAGGGTATAGGGCAGTGCGGTGGTGTTCGGGCAGTGTAGGGGGTCATGCTGGGGCTGGAGTTTCAGGGTTTAGGGCAGTGCGGTGGTGCTCGGGCAGTGTAGGGGTCGTGTTGGGGCTGGTGGTTTAGGACAGTGCAGTGGAGTTCCGGCAGTGTAGGGGGTCGTGCTGGGAGTGGTGTTTCAGGGTTTAGGGCAGTGCAGTGGTGTTCCGGCCGTATAGGGGGTTGTGCTGGGGGTAGTGTTTCAGGGTTTAGGGCAGTCTAGGGGGTCGTGCAGGGGCTGGTGTTTCAGGGTTTAGGGCATTGCAGTGGTGTTCAGGAAGTGCAGGGGGTCGTGCTGGGGCTGGTGTTTCAGGGTTTAGGGCAGTGCAGTGGTGTTCGGGCAGTGTAGGGGTCGTACTGGGGCTGGTGTTTCAGGGTTTAGGGCAGTGCAGTGGTGTCCGGGCAGTGTAGGGGGTCATGCAGGGGCTGGTGTTTCAGGTTTTAGGGCAGAGCAGTGGTGTTCGGGGAGTGTAGGGGGTCGTGCAGGGGCTGGTGTTTCAGGATTTAGGGCAGTGCAGTGGTGTTCGGGCAGTGTAGGGGTCGTGCAGGGGCTGGTGTTTCAGGGTTGAGGGCAGTGAAGTGGTGTTCGGGCAGTGTAGGGGGTCGTGCTGGGGCTGGTGTTTCAGGGTTTAGGGAAGTGCAGTGGTGTTAGGCAGTGTAGGGGGTCTTGCTGGGGCTGGTGTTTCAGGGTTTTGGTCTGTGCAGTGGTGATCGGGCAGTGTAGGGGCTCTTGCTGGGGCTGGTGTTTCAGGGTTTAGGGCAGTGCAGTGGTGTTCAGGCAGTGTAGGGGGTCGTGCTGGGGGTGGTGTTTCAGGGTTTAGGGCAGTGGTGTTCGGGCAGTGTAGGGGGTCGTGCTGGGGGTGGTGTTTCATGGTTTAGGGCAGTGCAGTGGTGTTCCGGCAGTGTAGGGGGTCGTGCTGGGGGTGGTGTTTCAGGGTTTAAGGCAGTCTAGGGGGTCGTGCAGGGGCTGGTGTTTCAGGGTTTAGGGCAGTGCAGTGGTGTTCAGGCAGTGCAGGGGGTCGTGCTGGGGCTAGTGTTTCAGGGTTTAGGGCAGTGCAGTGGTATTCAGGCAGTGTAGGGGTCGTGCTGGGGCTGGTGTTTCAGGGTTTAGGGCAGTGCAGTGGTGTCCGGGCAGTGTAGGGGGTCGTGCAGGGGCTGGTGTTTCAGGGTTTAGGGCAGAGCAGTGGTGTTCGGGGAGTGTAGGGGGTTGTGCAGGAGCTGGTGTTTCAGGGTTTAGGGCAGTGCAGTGGTGTTCGGGCCGTGTAGGGGGTCGTGCAGGGGCTGGTGTTTCAGGGTTTAGGGCAGTGAAGTGGTGTTCGGGCAGTGTAGGGGGTCGTGCTGCGGCTGGTGTTTCAGGGTTTAGGGCAGTGAAGTGGTGTTCGGGCAGTGTAGGGGGTCATGCTGGGGGTGGTGTATCAGGGTTTAGAGCAGTGCAGTGGTGTTCGGACAGTATAGGGGTCTTGCTGAGACTGGTGTTTCAGGGTTTACGGCAGTGCAGTGGTGTTCGGGCAGTGTAGGGGGTCCTGCTGTGGGTGGTGTTTCAGGGTTTAGGGCAGTGCAGTGGTGTTCGGGCAGTGTAGGGTGTCTTGCTGGGGCTGGTGTTTCAGGGTTTAGGGCACTAGTGTTTGGGCAGTGTACGGGGTCTTGCTTGGGATGATGTTTCAGGGTTTAGGGCAGTGCAGTGGTGTTCCGGTAGTGTAGGGGGTCGTGCTGGGGGTGGTGTTTCAGGGTTTAGAGTAGTGTAGGGGGTCGTACAGGGGCTAGTGTTTCAGGGTATAGGGCAGTGCAGTGGTGTTCGGGCAGTGTAGGGGGTCATGCTGGGGCTGGTGTTTCAGGGTTTAGGGCAGTGCGGTGGTGTTGGGCAGTGTAGGGGTCGTGTTGGGGCTGGTGGTTTAGGGCAGTGCAGTGGTGTTCGGGCAGTGTGGGGTGTCGTGCTGGGAGTGGTGTTTCAGGGTTTAGGGCAGTGCAGTGGTGTTCTGGCAGTGTAGGGGGTCGTGCTGGGGGTGGTGTTTCAGGGTTTAGGGCAGTCTAGGGGGTCGTGCAGGGACTGGTGTTTCAGGGTTTAGGGCAGTGCTGTGGTGTTCAGGCAGTGCAAGGGGTCGTGCTGGGCTAGTGTTTCAAGGTTTAGGGCAGTGCAGTGGTATTCAGGCAGTGTAGGGGTCGTGCTGGGGCTGGTGTTTTAGGGTTTAGGGCAGTGCAGTGGTGTCCGGGCAGTGTAGGGGGTCGTGCAGGGGCTGGTGTTTCATGGTTTTGGGCAGAGCAGTGGTGTTCGGGGAGTGTAGGGGGTTGTGCAGGAGCTGGTGTTTTAGGGTTTAGGGCAGTGCAGTGGTGTTCGGGCAGTGTAGGGGTCGTGCAGAGGCTGGTGTTTCAGGGTATAGGGCAGTGCGGTGGTGTTCGGGCAGTGTAGGGGGTCGTGCAGGGGCTGGTGTTTCAGGGTTGAGGGCAGTGAAGTGGTGTTCGGGCAGTGTAGGGGTCGTGTTGGGGCTGGTGGTTTAGGGCAGTGCAGTGGAGTTCGGGCAGTGTAGGGGTCGTGCTGGGAGTGGTGTTTCAGGGTTTAGGGCAGTGCAGTGGTGTTCCGGCAGTATAGGGGGTTGTGCTGGGGGTAGTGTTTCAGGGTTTAGGGCAGTCTAGGGGGTCGTGCAGGGGCTGGTGTTTCAGGGTTTAGGGCATTGCAGTGGTGTTCAGGCAGTGCAGGGGGTCGTGCTGGGGCTGGTGTTTCAGGGTTTAGGGCAGTGCAGTGGTGTTCGGGCAGTGTAGGGGTCGTGCTGGGGCTGGTGTTTCAGGGTTTAGGGCAGTGCAGTGGTGTCCAGGTAATGTAGGGGGTCATGCAGGGGCTGGTGTTTCAGGGTTTAGGGCAGAGCAGTGGTGTTCGGGGAGTGTAGGGGGTCGTGCAGGGGCTGGTGTTTCAGGATTTAGGGCAGTGCAGTGGTGTTCAGGCAGTGTAGTGGGTCGTGCAGGGGCTGGTGTTTCAGGGTTGAGGGCAGTGAAGTGGTGTTCAGGCAGTGTAGGGGGTCGTGCTGGGGCTGGTGTTTCAGGGTTTAGGGAAGTGCAGTGGTGTTTAGTCAGTGTAGGTAGTCTTGCTGGGGCTGGTGTTTCAGGGTTTAGGGCAGTGCAGTGGTGTTCGGGCAGTGTAGGGGGTCATGCTGGGGGTGGTGTTTCATGGTTTAGGGCAGTAGTGTTCGGGCAGTGTACGGGGTCTTGCTTGCGATGATGTTTCAGGCTTTAGGGCAGTGCAGTAGTTTTCGGGCAGTGTAGGTGCTGATGCTGGGGGTGATGTTTCAGGGTTTAGGGCAGTGGTGTTCAGGCAGTGTAGGGGTCGTGCTCGGGGTGATGAATCAGGGTTTAGGGCAGTGTAGGGGGTCGTGCTGGGAGTGGTGTTTCAGGGTTTAGCGCAGTGCAGTGGTGTTCGGGAAGTCAAGGGGTCGTGCAGGGGCTGATGATTCAGGGTTTAGGGCAGTGCAGTGGTGTTCGGGCAGTGTAGGGGGTCTTGCTGGGGCTTGTGTTTTAGGGTTTAGGTCTGTGCAGTGGTGTTCGGGCAGTGTAGGGGGTCTTGCCGGGGCTGATGTTTTAGGGTTTAGGGCAGTGCAGTGGGGTTCGGGCAGTGTAGGGGCTTGTGCTGGGGGTGGTGTTTCAGGGTTTAGGCAGTGCAGTGGTATTCGGGCAGTGTAGGGGGTCGTGCTGGGGCTGGTGTTTCAGGGTTTAGGGCAGTGCGGTAGTGTTCAGGCAGTGTAGGCGGATGTGCTGGGGGTGGTGTTTCAGGGTTTAGGGCAGTATAGTGGTGTTAGGGCAGTGTAGGGGGTTGTGCTGGGGCTGGTGTTTCAGGGTTTAGTGCACTGCAGTGGTGTGTGGGCAGTGTAGGGGGTCGTGCTGGAGCTGGTGTTTCAGGGTTAGGGGCAGTGCATTGGTGTTCGGGCAGTGTAGGGGTCGTGCTGGGGCTGGTGTTTCAGGGTTTAGGGCAGTGCAGTGGTGTTCGGGCAGTGTAGGGGGTCATGCAGGGGCTGGTATTTCAGGGTTTAGGGCAGTGCAGTGGTGTTCAGGCAGTGTAGGGGGTCTTCCAGGGGCTGGTGTTTCTGGGTTTAGGGCAGTGCAGTGGTGTTCGGGCAGTGTAGGGGGTCGTGCTGGGGGTGGTGTTTCAGGGTTTAGGGCAGTCTAGGGGGCCGTGCAGGGGCTGGTGTTTCAGGGTTTAGGGCAGTGCAGGGGTGTTCTGGCAGTGTAGGGAGTCGTGCTGGGGCTCGTGTTTCAGGGTTTAGGGCAGTGCAGATGTGTTCGGGCAGTGTAGGGGGTCGTGCTGGGGGTGGTGTTTCAGGGTTTAGGGCAGTGGTGTTCATGCAAGGTGTCGGGGGTCTTGCTGGGGCTGGTGTTTCAGGGTTTAGTGCAGTGCAGTGGTGTTAGGGCAGTGTAGAGGGTCGTGCTGGGGTGGTGTTTCAGGGTTTAGGACAGTGCAGTGGTGTTTAGGCAGTGTAGGGGCTTGTGCTGGGGCTGGTGTTTCAGGGTTTAGGGCGGTGCGTGGTGTTCGGGCAGTGTAGGGGGTCATGCTTGGGATGATGTTTCAGGGTTTAGGGCAGTGCAGCGGTGTTCGGGCAGTGTAGGGGGTCGTGCTGAGGGTGGTGTTTTAGAGTTTAGGGCAGTGCAGTGGTGTTCCGGCATTGTAGGGGGTCATGCTGGGGGTGGTGTTTCAGGGTTTAGGGCAGTCTAGGGGGAAGTGCAGGGGCTGGTGTTTCAGGGTTTAGGGCAGTGCAGTGGTGTTCGGGCAGTGTAGGGAGTCGTGCTGGGGCTCGTGTTTCAGGGTTTAGGGCAGTGCAGTGGTGTTCGGGCAGTGCAGGGGGTCGTGCTGGGGCTGGTGTTTCAGGGTTTAGGGCAGTGCAGTGGTGTTCGGGCAGTGTATGGGGTCGTGCAGGGGCTGGTGTTTCAGGTTTTAGGGCAGTGCAGTGGTGTTCGGGCAGTGTAGGGGGTCGTGCTGGGGCTGGTGTTTCAGGGTTTAGGGCAGTGCAGTGGTGTTCGGGCAGTGTAGGGGGTCGTGCTGGGGCTGGTGTTTCAGGGATTAGGGAAGTGCACTGGTGTTCGGGCAGTGTAGGGGGTCTTGCTGGGGCTGGTGTTTCAGGGTTTAGGGCAGTAGTGTTTGGGCAGTGTATGGGGTCTTGCTTGAGATGATGTTTCAGGGTTTAGGGCAGTGCAGTGGTGTCCGGGCAGTGTAGGGGGTCGTGCAGGGGCTGGTGTTTCAGGGTTTAGGGCAGAGCAGTGGTGTTCGGGGAGTGTAGGGGGTTGTGCAGGAGCTGGTGTTTCAGGGTATAGGGCAGTGCAGTGGTGTTCGGGCAGTGTAGGGGGTCGTGCAGAGGCTGGTGTTTCAGGGTTTAGGGCAGTGAAGTGGTGTTCGGGCAGTGTAGGGGGTCGTGCAGGGGCTGGTGTTTCAGGGTTTAGGGCAGTGAAGTGGTGTTCAGGCAGTGTAGGGGTCATGCTGGGGGTGGCGTTTCAGAGTTTAGGGCAGTGCAGTGATGTTCCGGCAGTGTAGGGGGTCGTGCTGGGGGTGGTGTTTCAGGGTTTAGGGCATTCTAGGGGCCGTGCAGGGGCTGGTGTTTCAGGGTTTAGGGCAATGCAGTGGTGTTCGGGCAGTGTACGGAGTCGTGCTGGGGCTCGTGTTTCAGGGTTTAGGGCAGTGCAGTGGTGTTCGGGCAGTGCAGGGGGTCTTGCTGGGGCTGGTGTTTCAGGGTTAGGGCAGTGCAGTGGTGTTCGGGCAGTGTAGGGGGTCGTGCAGGGGCTGGTGTTTCAGGGTTTAGGGCAGTGCAGTGGTGTTCGGGCCGTGTAGGGGGTCTTGCTGGGGCTGGTGATTCAGGGTTTGGGGCAGTGTAGTGGTGTTCGGGCAGTGTAGGGGGTCGTGCTGGGGCTGGTGTTTCAAGGTTTAGGGCAGTGCAGTGGTGTTCGGGCAGTGTAGGGGGTCGTGCAGGGGCTGGTGTTTCAGGTTTTAGGGCAGTGCAGTGGTGTTTGGGCAGTGTAGGGGGTGGTGCAGGGGCTGGTGTTTCAGGGTTTAGGGCAGTCTAGGGTGTCGTGCAGGGGCTGGTGTTTCAGGGTTTGCGGCTCTTCAGTGGTGTTCAGGCAGTGCAGGGGGTCGTGCTGGGGCTGGTGTTTCAGGGTTTAGGGCAGTGCAGTGGTGTTCGGGCAGTGTAGGGGTCGTGCTGGGGCTGGTGTTTCAGGGTTTAGGGCAGTGCAGTGGTGTCCAGGCAGTGTAGGGGGTCATGCAGGGGCTGGTGTTTCAGGGTTTAGGGCAGAGCCGTGGTGTTCGGGGAGTGTAGGGGGTCGTGCAGGGGCTGGTGTTTCAGGATTTAGGGCAGTGCAGTGGTGTTCGGGCAGTTTAGGGGGTCGTGCAGGGGCTGGTGTTTCAGGGTTGAGGGCAGTGAAGTGGTGTTCAGGCAGTGTAGGGGGTCGTGCTGGGGCTGGTGTTTCAGGGTTTAGGGAAGTGCAGTGGTGTTTGGTCAGTGTAGGTGGTCTTGCTGGGGCTGGTGTTTCAGAGTTTAGGGCAGTGCAGTGGTGTTCGGGCAGTGTAGGGGGTCGTGCTGGGGGTGGTGTTTCAGGGTTTAAGGCAGTAGTGTTTGGGCAGTGTACGGGGTCTTGCTTGGGATGATGTTTCAGGCTTTAGAGCAGTGCAGTAGTTTTCGGGCAGTGTAGGTGCTGATGCTGGGGTTGATGTTTCAGGGTTTAGGGCAGTGGTGTTCGGGCAGTGTAGGGGTCGTGCTCGGGGTGATGAATCAGGGTTTAGGGCAGTGCAGTGGTGTTCGGGCAGTGTAGGGGGTCGTGCTGGGAGTGGTGTTTCAGGGTTTAGCGCAGTGCAGTGGTGTTCGGGAAGTGTAGGGGTCGTGCAGGGGCTGATGATTCAGGCTTTAGGGCAGTGCAGTGGTGTTCGGGCAGTGTAGGGGATCTTGCTGGGGCTTGTGTTTTAGGGTTTAGGTCTGTGCAGTGGTGTTCGGGCAGTGTAGGGGGTCTTGCTGGGGCTGATGTTTTAGGGTTTAGGGCAGTGCAGTGGGGTTCGGGCAGTGAAGGGGCTTGTGCTGGGAGTGGTGTTTCAGGGTTTAGGCAGTGCAGTGGTGTTTGGGCAGTGTAGGGGGTCGTGCTGGGGCTGGTGTATCACGGTTTAGGGCAGTGCAGTAGTGTTCGGGCAGTGTAGGCGGATGTGCTGGGGGTGGTGTTTCAGGGTTTAGGGCAGTATAGTGGTGTTAGGGCAGTGTAGGGGGTTGTGCTGGGGCTGGTGTTTCAGGGTTTAGGGCAGTGCAGTGGTGTTCGGGCAGTGTAGGGGGTCGTGCTGGGGCTGGTGTTTCAGGGTTAGCGGCAGTGCATTGGTGTTCGGGCAGTATACGGGTCGTGCTGGGGCTGGTGTTTCAGGGTTTTGGGCAGTGCAGCGGTGTTCGGGCAGTGTAGGGGGTCATGCAGGGGCTGGTGTTTCAGGGTTTAGGGCAGTGCAGTGGTGTTCGGGCAGTGTAGGGGGTCGTGCAGGGGCTGGTGTTTCAGAGTTTAGGGCAGTGCAGTGGTGTTTGGGCAGTGTAGGGGGTCTTCCAGGGGCTGGTGTTTCTGGGTTTAGGGCAGTGCAGTGGTGTTCGGGCAGTGTAGGGGGTTGTGCTGGGGCTAGTGTTTCAGGGTTTAGGGCAGTGCAGTGGTATTCAGGCAGTGTAGGGGTCGTGCTGGGGCTGGTGTTTCAGGGTTTAGGGCAGTGCAGTGGTGTCCGGGCAGTGTAGGGGGTCGTGCAGGGGCTGGTGTTTCAGGGTTTAGGGCAGTGCAGTGGTGTTCGGGCAGTGTAGGAGGTCGTGCAGAGGCTGGTGTTTCAGGGTTTAGGGCAGTGAAGTGGTGTTCGGGCAGTGTAGGGGGTCGTGCTTGGGCTGGTGTTTCAGGGTTTAGGGCAGTGAAGTGGTGTTCGGGCAGTGTAGGGGGTCATGCTGGGGGTGGTGTATCAGGGTTTAGAGCAGTGCAGTGGTGTTCGGGCAGTATAGGGGTCTTGCTGAGACTGGTGTTTCAGGGTTTACGGCAGTGCAGTGGTGTTCGGGCAGTGTAGGGGGTCCTGCTGTGGGTGGTGTTTCAGGGTTTAGGGCAGTGCAGTGGTGTTCGGGCAGTGTAGGGTGTCTTGCTGGGGCTGGTGTTTCAGGGTTTAGGGAACTAGTGTTTGGGCAGTGTACGGGGTCTTGCTTGGGATGATGTTTCAGTGTTTAGGGCAGTGCAGTGGTGTTCCGGTAGTGCAGGGGGTCGTGCTGGGGGTGGTGTTTCAGGGTTTAGGGTAGTGTAGGGGGTCGTACAGGGGCTAGTGTTTCAGGGTATAGGGCAGTGCAGTGGTGTTCGGGCAGTGTAGGGGTTCATGCTGGGGCTGGTGTTTCAGGGTTTAGGGCAGTGCAGTGGTGTTGGGCAGTGTAGGGGTCGTGTTGGGGCTGGTGGTTTAGGGCAGTGCAGTGGTGTTCGGGCAGTGTGGGGTGTTGTGCTGGGAGTGGTGTTTCAGGGTTTAGGGCAGTGCAGTGGTGTTCGGGCAGTGTAGGGGGTCGTGCAGGGGCTGGTGTTTCAGAGTTTAGGGCAGTGCAGTGGTGTTCGGGCAGTGTAGGGGGTCGTGCAGGGGCTGGTGTTTCAGAGTTTAGGGCAGTGCAGTGGTGTTTGGGCAGTGTAGGGGGTCTTCCAGGGGCTGGTGTTTCCGGGTTTAGGGCAGTGCAGTGGTGTTCGGGCAGTGTAGGGGGTTGTGCTGGGGCTAGTGTTTCAGGGTTTAGGGCAGTGCAGTGGTATTCAGGCAGTGTAGGGGTCGTGCTGGGGCTGGTGTTTCAGGGTTTAGGGCAGTGCAGTGGTGTCCGGGCAGTGTAGGGGGTCGTGCAGGGGCTGGTGTTTCAGGGTTTAGGGCAGTGCAGTGGTGTTCGGGCAGTGTAGGAGGTCGTGCAGAGGCTGGTGTTTCAGGGTTTAGGGCAGTGAAGTGGTGTTCGGGCAGTGTAGGGGGTCGTGCTTGGGCTGGTGTTTCAGGGTTTAGGGCAGTGAAGTGGTGTTCGGGCAGTGTAGGGGGTCATGCTGGGGGTGGTGTATCAGGGTTTAGAGCAGTGCAGTGGTGTTCGGGCAGTATAGGGGTCTTGCTGAGACTGGTGTTTCAGGGTTTACGGCAGTGCAGTGGTGGTCGGGCAGTGTAGGGGGTCCTGCTGTGGGTGGTGTTTCAGGGTTTAGGGCAGTGCAGTGGTGTTCGGGCAGTGTAGGGTGTCTTGCTGGGGCTGGTGTTTCAGGGTTTAGGGAACTAGTGTTTGGGCAGTGTACGGGGTCTTGCTTGGGATGATGTTTCAGTGTTTAGGGCAGTGCAGTGGTGTTCCAGTAGTGCAGGGGGTCGTGCTGGGGGTGGTGTTTCAGGGTTTAGGGTAGTGTAGGGGGTCGTACAGGGGCTAGTGTTTCAGGGTATAGGGCAGTGCAGTGGTGTTCGGGCAGTGTAGGGGTTCATGCTGGGGCTGGTGTTTCAGGGTTTAGGGCAGTGCAGTGGTGTTGGGCAGTGTAGGGGTCGTGTTGGGGCTGGTGGTTTAGGGCAGTGCAGTGGTGTTCGGGCAGTGTGGGGTGTTGTGCTGGGAGTGGTGTTTCAGGGTTTAGGGCAGTGCAGTGGTGTTCTGGCAGTCTAGGGGGTCGTGCAGGGGCTGGTGTTTCAGGGTTTAGTGCAGTGCAGTGGTGTTCAGGCAGTGCAGGGGGTCTTGCTGGGGCTAGTGTTTCAGGGTTTAGGGCAGTGCAGTGGTATTCAGGCAGTGTAGGGGTCGTGCTGGGGCTGGTGTTTCAGGGTTTAGGGCAGTGCAGTGGTGTCCGGGCAGTGTAGGGGGTCGTGCAGGGGCTGGTGTTTCAGGGTTTAGGGCAGAGCAGTGGTGTTCGGGGAGTGTAGGGGGTTGTGCAGGAGCTGGTGTTTTTGGGTTTAGGGCAGTGCAGTGGTGTTCGGGCAGTGTAGGGGGTCGTGCAGAGGCTGGTGTTTCAGGGTTTAGGGCAGTGAAGTGGTGTTCGGGCAGTATAGGGGGTCATGCTGGGGTGGTGTTTCAGAGTTTAGGGCAGTTCAGTGGTGTTCCGGCAGTGTAGGGGGTCGTGCTGGGGGTGGTGTTTCAGGGTTTAGGGCAGTCTAGGGGGCCGTGCAGGGGCTGGTGTTTCAGGGTTTAGGGCAGTGCAGTGGTGTTCGGGCAGTGTAGGGAGTTGTGCTGGGGCTCGTGTTTCAGGGTTTAGGGCAGTGCAGTGGTGTTCGGGCAGTGCAGGGGGTCGTGCTGGAGATGGTGTTTCAAGGTTTACGGCAGTGCAGTGGTGTTCGGGCAGTGTAGGGGGTCGTGCAGGGGCTGGTGCTTCTGGTTTTAGGGCAGTGCAGTGGTGTTCGGGCAGTGAAGGGGGTCGTGCAGGGGCTGGTGTTTCAGGGTTTAGGGCAGTGCAGTGGTGTTCGGGCCGTGTAGGGGGTCTTGCTGGGGCTGGTGATTCAGGGTTTGGGGCATTGTAGTTGTGTTCGGGCAGTGTAGGGGGTCTTGCTGGGGCTGGTGTTTCAGGGTTTAGGGCAGTAGTGTTCAGGCAGTGTATGGGGTCTTGCTTGAGATGATGTTTCAGGGTTTAGGGCAGTGCAGTGATGTTGCGGTAGTGTAGGGGGTCGTGCTGGGGGTGGTGATTCAGGGTTTAGGGTAGTGTAGGGGGTCGTACAGGGGCTGGTGTTTCAGGGTGTAGGGCAGTGCAGTGGTGTTCGGGCAGTGTAGGGGTCGTGTTGGGGCTGGTGGTTTAGGGCAGTGCAGTGGTGTTCGGGCAGTGCAGGGGGTCGTGCTGGGGATGGTGTTTCAGGGTTTAGGGCAGTGCAGTGGTGTTCGGGCAGTGTAGGGGGTCGTGCAGGGGCTGGTGCTTCTGGTTTTAGGGCAGTGCAGTGGTGTTCGGGCAGTGTAGGGGGTCATGCAGGGGCTGGTATTTCAGGGTTTAGGGCAGTGCAGTGGTGTTCGGGCCGTGTAGGGGGTCTTGCTGGGGCTGGTGATTCAGGGTTTGGGGCAGTGTAGTGGTGTTCGGACAGTGTAGGGGGTCTTGCTGGGGCTGGTGTTTCAGGGTTTAGGGCAGTGGTGTTCATGCAAGGTGTCGGGGGTCTTGCTGGCGCTGGTGTTTCAGGGTTTAGTGTAGTGCAGTGGTGTTAGGGCAGTGTAGAGGGTCGTGCAGGGGTGGTGTTTCAGGGTTTAGGACAGTGCAGTGGTGTTTAGGCATTGTAGGGGCTTGTGCTGGGGCTGGTGTTTCAGGGTTTAGGGCGGTGCGTGGTGTTCGGGCAGTGTAGGGGGTCATGCTTGGGATGATGTTTCAGGGTTTAGGGCAGTGCAGTGGTGTTCGGGCAGTGTAGGGGGTCGTGCTGAGGGTGGTGTTTTAGAGTTTAGGGCAGTGCAGTGGTGTTCCGGCATTGTAGGGGGTCATGCTGGGGGTGGTGTTTCAGGGTTTAGGGCAGTCTAGGGGGAAGTGCAGGGGCTGGTGTTTCAGGGTTTAGGGCAGTGCAGTGGTGTTCGGGCAGTGCAGGGGGGTCATGCTGGGGCTGGTGTTTCAGGGTTTAGGGCAGTGCAGTGGTGTTCGGGCAGTGCAGGGGGTCGTGCTGGGGCTGGTGTTTCAGGGTTTAGGGCAGTGCAGTGGTGTTCGGGCAGTGTAGGGGGTCGTGCAGGGGCTGGTGTTTCAGGTTTTAGGGCAGTGCAGTGGTGTTCGGGCAGTGTAGGGGGTCGTGCAGGGGCTGGTGTTTCAGGATTTAGGGCAGTGCAGTGGTGTTCGGGCAGTGTAGTGGGTCGTGCAGGGGCTGGTGTTTCAGGGTTGAGGGCAGTGAAGTGGTGTTCAGGCAGTGTAGGAGATTGTGCTGGGGCTGGTGTTTCAGGGTTTAGGAAAGTGCAGTGGTGTTTGGTCAGTGTAGGTGGTCTTGCTGGGGCTCGTGTTTCAGGGTTTAGGGCAGTGCAGTGGTGTTCGGGCAGTGTAGGGGGTCATGCTGGGGGTGGTGTTTCAGGGTTTAAGGCAGTAGTGTTCGGGCAGTGTACGGGGTCTTGCTTGGGATGATGTTTCAGGCTTTAGGGCAGTGCAGTAGTTTTCGGGCAGTGTAGGTGCTGATGCTGGGGGTGATGTTTCAGGGTTTAGGGCAGTGGTGTTCAGGCAGTGTAGGGGTCGTGCTCGGGGTGATGAATCAGGGTTTAGGGCAGTGCAGTGGTGTTCGGACAGTGTAGGGGGTCGTGCTGGGAGTGGTGATTCAGGGTTTAGCGCAGTGCAGTGGTGTTCGGGAAGTGTAGGGGTCGTGCAGGGGCTGATGATTCAGGGTTTAGGGCAGTGCAGTGGTGTTCGGGCAGTGTAGGGGGTCTTGCTGGGGCTTGTGTTTTAGTGGTTAGGTCTGTGCAGTGGTGTTCGGGCAGTGTAGGGGGTCTTGCCGGGGCTGATGTTTTAGGGTTTAGGGCAGTGCAGTGGGGTTCGGGCAGTGTAGGGGCTTGTGCTGGGGGTGGTGTTTCAGGGTTTAGGCAGTGCAGTGGTGTTCGGGCAGTGTAGGGGGTCATGCTGGGGCTGGTGTTTCAGGGTTTAGGGCAGTGCAGTAGTGTTCGGGCAGTGTAGGCGGATGTGCTGGGGGTGGTGTTTCAGGGTTTAGGGCAGTATAGTGGGGTTAGGGCAGTGTAGGGGGTTGTGCTGGGGCTGGTGTTTCAGGGTTAGGGGCAGTGCATTGGTGTTCGGGCAGTGTAGGGGGTCGTGCTGCGGCTGGTGTTTCAGGGTTAGGGGCAGTGCATTGGTGTTCGGGCAGTGTAGGGGTCGTGCTGGGGCTGGTGTTTCAGGGTTTAGGGCAGTGCAGTGGTGTTCGGGCAGTGTAGGGGGACATGCAGGGGCTGGTGTTTCAGGGTTTAGGGCAGTGCAGTGGTGTTCGGGCAATGTAGGGGGTCTTGCAGGGGCTGGTGTTTCAGAGTTTAGGGCAGTGCAGTGATGTTCGGGCAGTGTAGGGGGTCTTCCAGGGGCTGGTGTTTCTGGGTTTAGGGCAGTGCAGTGGTGTTCGGGCAGTGTAGGGGGTCATGCTGGTGGTGGTGTTTCAGGGTTTAGGGCAGTCTAGGGGGCCGTGCAGGGGCTGGTGTTTCAGGGTTTAGGGCAGTGCAGTGGTGTTCGGGCAGTGTAGGGAGTCGTGCTGGGGCTCGTGTTTCAGGGTTTAGGGCAGTGCAGTTGTGTTCGGGCAGTGTAGGGGGTCGTGCTGGGGGTGGTGTTTCAGGGTTTAGGGCAGTGGTGTTCATGCAAGGTGTCGGGGGTCTTGCTGGGGCTGGTGTTTCAGGGTTTAGTGCAGTGCAGTGGTGTTAGGGCAGTGTAGAGGGTCGTGCAGGGGTGGTGTTTCAGGGTTTAGGACAGTGCAGTGGTGTTTAGGCATGGTAGGGGCTTGTGCTGGGGCTGGTGTTTCAGGGTTTAGGGCGGTGCGTGGTGTTCGGGCAGTGTAGGGGGTCATGCTTGGGATGATGTTTCAGGGTTTAGGGCAGTGCAGTGGTGTTCGGGCAGTGTAGGGAGTCGTGCTGAGGGTGGTGTTTTAGAGTTTAGGGCAGTGCAGTGGTGTTCCGGCATTGTAGGGGGTCGTGCTGGGGGTGGTGTTTCAGGGTTTAGGGCAGTCTATGGGAAAGTGCAGGGGCTGGTGTTTCAGGGTATAGGGCAGTGCAGTGGTGTTCGGGCAGTGTAGGGAGTCGTGCTGGGGCTCATGTTTCAGGGTTTAGGGCAGTGCAGTGGTGTTCGGGCAGTGCAGGGGGTCGTGCTGGGGCTGGTGTTTCAGGGTTTAGGGCAGTGCAGTGGTGTTCGGGCAGTGTAGGGGGTCGTGCAGGGGCTGGTGTTTCAGGTTTTAGGGCAGTGCAGTGGTGTTCGGGCAGTGTAGGGGGTCATGCAGGGGATGGTGTTTCAGGGTTTAGGGCAGTGCAGTGGTGTTCGGGCAGTGTAGGGGGTCGTGCTGGGGCTGGTGTTTCAGGGATTAGGGAAGTACAGTGGTGTTCGGGCAGTGAAGGGGGTCTTGCTGGGGCTGGTGTTTCAGGGTTTAGGGCAGTAGTGTTCGGGCAGTGTATGGGGTCTTGCTTGAGATGATGTTTCAGGGTTTAGGGCAGTGCAGTGGTGTCCGGGCAGTGTAGGTGTCATGCAGGGGCTGGTGTTTCAGGGTTTAGGGCAGAGCAGTGGTGTTCGGGGAGTGTAGGGGGTTGTGCTGGGGGTGGTGTTCCAGGGTTTAGGGTAGTGTAGGGGGTCGTACAGGGGCTAGTGTTTCAGGGTATAGGGCAGTGCAGTGGTGTTCGGGCAGTGTAGGGGGTCATGCTGGGGCTGGTGTTTCAGGGTTTAGGGCAGTGTGGTGGTGTTGGGCAGTGTAGGGGTCGTGTTGGGGCTGGTGGTTTAGGGCAGTGCAGTGGTGTTCGGGCAGTGTGGGGTGTCGTGCTGGGAGTGGTGTTTCAGGGTTTAGGGCAGTGCAGTGGTGTTCTGGCAGTGTAGGGGGTCGTGCTGGGGCTGGTGTTTCAGGGTTTAGGGCAGTGCAGTGGTGTTCGGGCAGTGAAGGGGGTCGTGCAGGGGCTGGTGCTTCTGGTTTTATGGCAGTGCAGTGGTGTTCGGGCAGTGTAGGGGGTCGTGCAGGGGCTGGTGTTTCAGGGTTTAGGGCAGTGCAGTGGTGTTCGGGCCGTGTAGGGGGTCTTGCTGGGGCTGGTGATTTAGGGTTTGGGGCAGTGTAGTTGTGTTCGGGCAGTGTAGGGGGTCTTGCTGGGGCTGGTGTTTCAGGGTTTAGGGCAGTAGTGTTCGGGCAGTGTATGGGGTCTTGCTTGAGATGATGTTTCAGGGTTTAGGGCAGTGCAGTGATGTTGCGGTAGTGTAGTGGGTCGTGCTGGGGGTGGTGATTCAGGGTTTAGGGTAGTGTAGGGGGTCGTACAGGGGCTGGTGTTTCAGGGTATAGGGCAGTGCGGTGGTGTTCGGGCAGTGTAGGGGGTCATGCTGGGGCTGGTGTTTCAGGGTGTAGGGCAGTGCGGTGGTGTTCGGGCAGTGTAGGGGTCATGTTGGGGCTGGTGGTTTAGGGCAGTGCAGTGGAGTTCGGGCAGTGTAGGGGGTCGTGCTGGGAGTGGTGTTTCAGGGTTTAGGGCAGTGCAGTGGTGTTCCGGCAGTAAAGGGGGTTGTGCTGGGGGTAGTGTTTCAGAGTTTAGGGCAGTCTAGGGGGTCGTGCAGGGGCTGGTGTTTCAGGGTTTAGGGCATTGCAGTGTTGTTCAGGCAGTGCAGGGGGTCGTGCTAGGGCTGGTGTTTCAGGGTTTAGGGTAGTGCAGTGGTGTTCAGGCAGTGTAGTGGGTCGTGCAGGGGCTGGTGTTTCAGGATTTAGGGCAGTGCAGTGGTGTTCGGGCAGTGTAGGGGGTCGTGCAGGGGCTGGTGTTTCAGGGTTGAGGGCAGTGAAGTGGTGTTCAGGCAGTGTAGGGGGTCGTGCTGGGGCTGGTGTTTCAGGGTTTAGGGAAGTGCAGTGGTGTTTGGTCAGTGTAGGTGGTCTTGCTGGGGCTGGTGTTTCAGGGTTTAGGGCAGTGCAGTGGTGTTCGGGCAGTGTAGGGGGTCGTGCTGGGGGTGGTGTTTCAGGGTTTAGGGCAGTAGTGTTCGGGCAGTGTACGGGGTCTTGCTTGGGATGATGTTTCAGGCTTTAGGGCAGTGCAGTTGTTTTCGGGCAGTGTAGGTGCTGATGCTGGGGGTGATGTTTCAGGGTTTAGGGCAGTGGTGTTCAGGCAGTGTAGGGGTCGTGCTCGGGGTGATGAATCAGGGTTTAGGGCAGTGCAGTGGTGTTTGGGCAGTGTATGGGGTCGTGCTGGGAGTGGTGTTTCAGGGTTTAGCGCAGTGCAGTGGTGTTCGGGAAGTGTAGGGGTCGTGCAGGGGCTGATGATTCAGGGTTTAGGGCAGTGCAGTGGTGTTCGGGCAGTGTAGGGGGTCTTGCTGGGGCTTGTGTTTTAGGGTTTAGGTCTGTGCAGTGGTGTTCGGGCAGTGAAGGGGGTCTTGCTGGGGCTGATGTTTTAGGGTTTAGGACAGTGCAGTGGGGTTCGGGCAGTGTAGGGGCTTGTGCTGGGGGTGGTGTTTCAGGGTTAGGGGCAGTGCATTGGTGTTCGGGCAGTGAAGGGGTCGTGCTGGGGCTGGTGTTTCAGGGTTTAGGGCAGTGCAGTGGTGTTCGGGCAGTGTAGGGGGTCGTGCAGGGGCTGGTGTTTCAGAGTTTAGGGCAGTGCAGTGATGTTCGGGCAGTGTAGGGGGTCTTCCAGGGGCTGGTGTTTCCGGGTTTAGGGCAGTGCAGTGGTGTTCGGGCAGTGTAGGGGGTTGTGCTGGGGCTGGTGTTTCAGGGTTTAGGGCAGTGCAGTGGTGTTCGGGCAGTGTAGGGGGTCGTGCTGGGGCTGGTGTTTCAGGGTTAGGGGCGGTGCATTGGTGTTCGGGCAGTGAAGGGGTTGTGCTGGGGCTGGTGTTTCAGGTTTTAGGGCAGTGCAGTGGTGTTCGGGCAGTGTAGGGGGTCATGCAGGGGCTGGTGTTTCAGGGTTTAGGGCAGTGCAGTGGTGTTTGGGCAGTGTAGGGGGTCGTGCAGGGGCTGGTGTTTCAGAGTTTAGGGCAGTGCAGTGATGTTCGGGCAGTGTAGGGGGTCTTCCAGGGGCTGGTGTTTCTGGGTTTAGGGCAGTGCAGTGGTGTTCGGGCAGTGTAGGGGGTCGTGCTGGGGGTGGTGTTTCAGGGTTTAGGGCAGTCTAGGGGGCCTTGCAGGGGCTGGTGTTTCAGGGTTTAGGGCAGTGCAGTGGTGTTCGGGCAGTGTAGGGAGTTGTGCTGGGGCTCGTGTTTCAGGGTTAAGGGCAGTGCAGTTGTGTTCGGGCAGTGTAGGGGGTCGTGCTGGGGGTAGTGTTTCAGGGTTTAGGGCAGTGGTGTTCATGCAAGGTGTCGGGGGTCTTGCTGGGGCTGGTGTTTCAGGGTTTAGTGCAGTGCAGTGGTGTTAGGGCAGTGTAGAGGGTCGTGCAGGGGTGGTGTTTCAGGGTTTAGGACAGTGCAGTGGTATTGAGGCAGTGTAGGGGCTTGTGCTGGGGCTGGTGTTTCAGGGTTTAGGGCGGTGCATGGTGTTCGGGCAGTGTAGGGGGTCATGCTTGGGATGATGTTTCAGCATTTAGGGCAGTGCAGTGGTGTTCGGGCAGTGTAGGGGGTCGTGCTGAGGGTGGTGTTTTAGAGTTTAGGGCAGTGCAGTGGTGTTCCAGCATTGTAGGGGGTCGTGTTGGGGGTGGTGTTTCAGGGTTTAGGGCAGTCTAGGGGGAAGTGCAGGGGCTGGTGTTTCAGGGTTTAGGGCAGTGCAGTGGTGTTCGGGAAGTGTAGGGAGTCGTGCTGGGGCTCGTGTTTCAGGGTTTAGGGCAGTGCAGTGGTGTTCGGGCAGTGCAAGGGGCCGTGCTGGGGCTGGTGTTTCAGGGTTTAGGGCAGTGCAGTGGTGTTCGGGCAGTGTAGGGGGTCGTGCAGGGGTGGTGTTTCAGGGTTTAGGGCAGTCTAGGGGGCCGTGCAGGGGCTGGTGTTTCAGGGTTTAGGGCAATGCAGTGGTGTCCGGGCAGTGTAGGGGGTCGTGCAGGGGTGGTGTTTCAGGGTTTAGGGCAGTCTAGGGGGCCGTGCAGGGGCTGGTGTTTCAGGGTTTAGGGCAATGCAGTGGTGTTTGGGCAGTGTAGGGAGTCGTGCTGGGGCTCGTGTTTCAGGGTTTAGGGCAGTGCAGTGGTGTTCGGGCAGTGTAGGGGGTCATGCAGAGGCTGGTGTTTCAGGGTTTAGGGCAGTGAAGTGGTGTTCGGGCAGTGTAGGGGGTCGTGCTGGGGCTGGTGTTTCAGGGTTTAGGGCAGTGAAGTGGTGTTCGGGCAGTGTAAGGGCTCATGCTGGGGGTGGTGTTTCAGAGTTTAGGGCAGTGCAGTGATGTTCTGGCAGTGTAGGGGGTCGTGCTGGGGGTGGTGTTTCAGGGTTTAGGGCAGTCTAGGGGGCCGTGCAGGGGCTGGTGTTTCAGGGTTTAGGGCAATGCAGTGGTGTTCGGGCAGTGTAGGGAGTCGTGCTGGGGCTCGTGTTTCAGGGTTTAGGGCAGTGCAGTGGTGTTCGGGCAGTGCAGGGGGTCATGCTGGGGCTGGTGTTTCAGGGTTTAGGGCAGTGCAGTGGTGTTCGGGCAGTGTAGGGGGTCGTGCAGGGGCTGGTGTTTCTGGTTTTAGGGCAGTGCAGTGGTGTTCGGGCAGTGTAGGGGGTCATGCAGGGGCTGGTGTTTCAGGGTTTAGGGCAGTGCAGTGGTGTTCGAGCCGTGTAGGGGGTCTTGCTGGGGCTGGTGATTCAGAGTTTGGGGCAGTGTAGTGGTGTTCGGGCAGTGTAGGGGGTCGTGCTGGGGCTGGTGTTTCAGGGTTTAGGGCAGTGCAGTGGTGTTCGGGCAGTGTAGGGGGTCATGCTGGGGCTGGTGTTTCAGGGATTAGGGAAGTGCAGTGGTGTTCGGGCAGTGTAGGGGGTTGTGCAGGGGCTGGTGTTTCAGGGTTTAGGGCAGTGCAGTGGTGTTCGGGCAGTGTAGGGGGTCATGCTGGGGCTGGTGTTTCAGGGATTAGGGAAGTGCAGTGGTGTTCGGGCAGTGTAGGGGGTCGTGCTGGGGGTGGTGTTTCAGGGTTTAGGGCAGTAGTGTTCGGGCAGTGTACGGGGTCTTGCTTGGGATGATGTTTCAGGCTTTAGAGCAGTGCAGTGCAGTAGTTTTCGGGCAGTGTAGGTGCTGATGCTGGGGGTGATGTTTCAGGGTTTAGGGCAGTGGTGTTCGGGCAGTGTAGGTGTCGTGCTCGGGGTGATGAATCAGGGTTTAGGGCAGTGCAGTGGTGTTCGGGCAGTGTAGGGGGTCGTGCTGGGAGTGGTGTTTCAGGGTTTAGCGCAGTGCAGTGGTGTTCGGGAAGTGTAGGGGTCGTGCAGGGGCTGATGATTCAGGATTTAGGGCAGTGCAGTGGTGTTCGGGCAGTGTAGGGGGTCTTGCTGGGGCTTGTGTTTTAGGGTTTAGGTCTGTGCAGTGGTGTTCGGGCAGTGAGGGGGTCTTGCTGGGGCTGATGTTTTAAGGTTTAGGGCAGTGCATTGGGGTTGGGGCAGTGTAGGGGCTTGTGCTGGGGGTGGTGTTTCAGGGTTTAGGCAGTGCAGTGGTGTTCGGGCAGTGTAGGGGGTCGTGCTGGGGCTGGTGTTTCAGGGTTTAGGGCAGTGCAGTAGTGTTCGGGCAGTGTAGGCGGATGTGCTGGGGGTGGTGTTTCAGGGTTTAGGGCAGTATAGTGGTGTTAGGGCAGTGTAGGGGGTTGTGCTGGGGCTGGTGTTTCAGGGTTTAGGGCAGTGCAGTGTTGTTCGGGCAGTGTAGGGGGTCGTGCTGGGGCTGGTGTTTCAGGGTTAGGGGCAGTGCATTGGTGTTCGGGCAGTGTAGGGGTCGTGCTGGGGCTGGTGTTTCAGGGTTTAGGGCAGTGCAGTGGTGTTCGGGCAGTGTAGGGGGTCATGCAGGGGCTGGTGTTTCAGGGTTTAGGGCAGTGCAGTGGTGTTCGGGCAGTGTAGGGGGTCGTGCAGGGGCTGGTGTTTCAGAGTTTAGGGCAGTGCAGTGGTGTTCGGGCAGTGTAGGGGGTCTTCAAGGGGCTGGTGTTTCCGGGTTTAGGGCAGTGCAGTGGTGTTCGGGCAGTGTAGGGGTTCGTGCTGTGGGTGGTGTTTCAGGGATTAGGGCAGTGCAGTGGTGTTCGGGCAGTGTAGAGGGTCGTGCAAGGGTGGTGTTTCAGAGTTTAGGGCAGTGGTGTTCGGGCAGTGTAGGGGGTCGTGCTGGGGGTGGTGTTTCATGGTTTAGGGTAGTGCAGTGGTGTTCCGGCAGTGTACGGGGTCGTGCTGGGGGTGGTTTTTCAGGGTTTAGGGCAGTCTAGGGGGTCGTGCAGGGGCTGGTGTTTCAGGGTTTAGGGCAGTGCAGTGGTGTTCAGGCAGTGCAGGGGGTCGTGCTGGGGCTAGTGTTTCAGGGTTTAGGGCAGTGCAGTGGTATTCAGGCAGTGTAGGGGTCGTGCTGGGGCTGGTGTTTCAGGGTTTAGGGCAGTGCAGTGGTGTCCGGGCAGTGTAGGGGTCGTGCAGGGGCTGGTGTTTCAGGGTTTAGGGCAGAGCAGTGGTGTTCGGGGAGTGTAGGGGGTTGTGCAGGAGCTGGTGTTTCAGGGTTTAGGGCAGTGCAGTGGTGTTCGGGCAGTGTAGGGGGTCGTGCAGAGGCTGGTGTTTCAGGGTTTAGGGCAGTGAAGTGGTGTTCGGGCAGTGTAGGGGTCGTGCTGGGGCTGGTGTTTCAGGGTTTAGGGCAGTGAAGTGGTGTTCGGGCAGTGTAGGGGGTCATGCTGGGGGTGGTGTATCAGGGTTTAGAGCAGTGCAGTGGTGTTCGAGCAGTATAGGGGTCTTGCTGAGACTGGTGTTTCAGGGTTTACGGCAGTGCAGTGGTGTTCGGGCAGTGTAGGGGGTCCTGCTGTGGGTGGTGTTTCAGGGTTTAGGGCAGTTCAGTGGTGTTCGGGCAGTATAGGGTGTCTTGCTGGGGCTGGTGTTTCAGGGTTTAGGGCACTAGTGTTTGGGCAGTTTACGGGGTCTTGCTTGGGATGATGTTTCAGGGTTTAGGGCAGTGCAGTGGTGTTCCGGTAGTGTAGGGGGTCATGCTGGGGGTGGTGTTTCAGGGTTTAGGGTAGTGTAGGGGGTCGTACAGGGGCTAGTGTTTCAGGGTATAGGGCAGTGCAGTGGTGTTTGGGCAGTGTAGGGGGTCATGCTGGGGCTGGTGTTTCAGGGTTTAGGGCAGTGCGGTGGTGTTGGGCAGTGTAGGGGTCGTGTTGGGGCTGGTGGTTTAGGGCAGTGCAGTGGTGATCGGGCAGTGTGGGGTGTCGTGCTGGGAGTGGTGTTTCAGGGTTTAGGGCAGTGCAGTGGTGTTCTGGCAGTGTAGGGGGTCATGCTGGGGGTGGTGTTTCAGGTTTTAGGGCAGTCTAGGGGGTCGTGCAGGGGCTGGTGTTTCAGGGTTTAGGGCAGTGCAGTGGTGTTCAGGCAGTGCAGGGGGTCTTGCTGGGGCTAGTGTTTCAGGGTTTAGGGCAGTACAGTGGTATTCAGGCAGTGTAGGGGTCGTGCTGGGGCTGGTGTTTCAGGGTTTAGGGCAGTGCAGTGGTGTCCGGGCAGTGTAGGGGGTCGTGCAGGGGCTGGTGTTTCAGGGCTTAGGGCAGAGCAGTGGTGTTCGGGGAGTGTAGGGGGTTGTGCAGGAGCTGGTGTTTTTGGGTTTAGGGCAGTGCAGTGGTGTTCGGGCAGTGTAGGGGGTCGTGCAGGGGCTGGTGTTTCAGGGTTTAGGGCAGTGAAGTGGTGTTCGGGCAGTGTATGGGGTCGTGCTGGGGCTGGTGTTTCAGGGTTTAGGGCAGTGAAGTGGTGTTCGGGCAGTGTAGGGGGTCATGCTGGGGGTGGTGTTTCAGAGTTTAGGACAGTTCAGTGGTGTTCCGGCAGTGTAGGGGGTCGTGCTGGGGGTGGTGTTTCAGGGTTTAGGGCAGTCTAGGGGGCCGTGCAGGGGTTGGTGTTTCAGGGTTTAGGGCAGTGCAGTGGTGTTCGGGCAGTGTAGGGAGTTGTGCTGGGGCTCGTGTTTCAGGGTTTAGGGCAGTGCAGTGGTGTTTGGGCAGTGTAGGGGGTCGTGCAGGGGCTGGTGCTTCTGGTTTTATGGCAGTGCAGTGGTGTTCGGGCAGTGTAGGGGGTCGTGCAGGGGCTGGTGTTTCAGGGTTTAGGGCAGTGCAGTGGTGTTCGGGCCGTGTAGGGGGTCTTGCTGGGGCTGGTGATTCAGGGTTTGGGGCAGTGTAGTTGTGTTCGGGCAGTGTAGGGGGTCTTGCTGGGGCTGGTGTTTCAGGGTTTAGGGCAGGAGTGTTCGGGCAGTGTATGGGGTCTTGCTTGAGATGATGTTTCAGGGTTTAGGGCAGTGCAGTGATGTTGCGGTAGTGTAGTGGGTCGTGCTGGGGGTGGTGATTCAGGGTTTAGGGTAGTGTAGGGGGTCGTACAGGGGCTGGTGTTTCAGGGTATAGGGCAGTGCGGTGGTGTTCGGGCAGTGTAGGGGGTCATGCTGGGGCTGGTGTTTCAGGGTGTAGGGCAGTGCGGTGGTGTTCGGGCAGTGTAGGGGTCATGTTGGGGCTGGTGGTTTAGGGCAGTGCAGTGGAGTTCGGGCAGTGTAGGGGGTCGTGCTGGGAGTGGTGTTTCAGGGTTTAGGGCAGTGCAGTGGTGTTCCGGCAGTAAAGGGGGTTGTGCTGGGGGTAGTGTTTCAGGGTTTAGGGCAGTCTAGGGGATCGTGCAGGGGCTGGTGTTTCAGGGTTTAGGGCATTGCAGTGTTGTTCAGGCAGTGCAGGGGGTCGTGCTGGGGCTGGTGTTTCAGGGTTTAGGGTAGTGCAGTGGTGTTCAGGCAGTGTAGGGGGTCGTGCAGGGGCTGGTGTTTCAGGATTTAGGGCAGTGCAGTGGTGTTCGGGCAGTGTAGGGGGTCGTGCAGGGGCTGGTGTTTCAGGGTTGAGGGCAGTGAAGTGGTGTTCAGGCAGTGTAGGGGGTCGTGCTGGGGCTGGTGTTTCAGGGTTTAGGGAAGTGCAGTGGTGTTTGGTCAGTGTAGGTGGTCTTGCTGGGGCTGGTGTTTCAGGGTTTAGGGCAGTGCAGTGGTGTTCGGGCAGTGTAGGGGGTCGTGCTGGGGGTGGTGTTTCAGGGTTTAGGGCAGTAGTGTTCGGGCAGTGTACGGGGTCTTGCTTGGGATGATGTTTCAGGCTTTAGGGCAGTGCAGTAGTTTTCGGGCAGTGTAGGTGCTGATGCTGGGGGTGATGTTTCAGGGTTTAGGGCAGTGGTGTTCAGGCAGTGTAGGGGTCGTGCTGGGAGTGGTGTTTCAGGGTTTAGCGCAGTGCAGTGGTGTTCGAGAAGTGTAGGGGTCGTGCAGGGGCTGATGATTCAGGGTTTAGGGCAGTGCAGTGGTGTTCGGGCAGTGTAGGGGGTCTTGCTGGGGCTTGTGTTTTAGGGTTTAGGTCTGTGCAGTGGTGTTCGGGCAGTGTAGGGGGTCTTGCTGGGGCTGATGTTTTAGGGTTTAGGACAGTGCAGTGGGGTTCGAGCAGTGTAGGGGCTTGTGCTGGGGGTGGTGTTTCAGGGTTAGGGGCAGTGCATTGGTGTTCGAGCAGTGAAGGGGTCGTGCTGGGGCTGGTGTTTCAGGGTTTAGGGCAGTGCAGTGGTGTTCGGGCAGTGTAGGGGGTCGTGCAGGGGCTGGTGTTTCAGAGTTTAGGGCAGTGCAGTGATGTTAGGGCAGTGTAGGGGGTCTTCCAGGGGCTGGTGTTTCCGGGTTTAGGGCAGTGCAGTGGTGTTCGGGCAGTGTAGGGGGTTGTGCTGGGGCTGGTGTTTCAGGGTTTAGGGCAGTGCAGTGGTGTTCGGGCAGTGTAGGGGGTCGTGCAGGGGCTGGTGTTTCAGAGTATAGGGCAGTGCAGTGATGTTCGGGCAGTGTAGGGGGTCTTCCAGGGGCTGGTGTTTCCGGGTTTAGGGCAGTGCAGTGGTGTTCGGGCAGTGTAGGGGGTCGTGCTGGGGGTGGTGTTTCAGGGTTTAGGGCAGTCTAGGGGGCCTTGCAGGGGCTGGTGTTTCAGGGTTTAGGGCAGTGCAGTGGTGTTCGGGCAGTGTAGGGAGTTGTGCTGGGGCTCGTGTTTCAGGGTTTAGGGCAGTGCAGTTGTGTTCGGGCAGTGTAGGGGGTCGTGCTGGGGGTAGTGTTTCAGGGTTTAGGGCAGTGGTGTTCATGCAAGGTGTCGGGGGTCTTGCTGGGGCTGGTGTTTCAGGGTTTAGTGCAGTGCAGTGGTGTTAGGGCAGTGTAGAGGGTCGTGCAGGGGTGGTGTTTCAGGGTTTAGGACAGTGCAGTGGTGTTGAGGCAGTGTAGGGGCTTGTGCTCGGGCTGGTGTTTCAGGGTTTAGGGCGGTGCATGGTGTTCGGGCAGTGTAGGGGGTCATGCTTGGTATGATGTTTCAGGGTTTAGGGCAGTGCAGTGGTGTTCGAGCAGTGTAGGGGGTCGTGCTGAGGGTGGTGTTTTAGAGTTTAGGGCAGTGCAGTGGTGTTCTGGCAGTGTAGGGGGTCATGCTGGGGGTGGTGTTTCAGGTTTTAGGGCAGTCTAGGGGGTCGTGCAGGGGCTGGTGTTTCAGGGTTTAGGGCAGTGCAGTGGTGTTCAGGCAGTGCAGGGGGTCTTGCTGGGGCTAGTGTTTCAGGGTTTAGGGCAGTACAGTGGTATTCAGGCAGTGTAGGGGTCGTGCTGGGGCTGGTGTTTCAGGGTTTAGGGCAGTGCAGTGGTGTCCGGGCAGTGTAGGGGGTTGTGCAGGAGCTGGTGTTTTTGGGTTTAGGGCAGTGCAGTGGTGTTCGGGCAGTGTAGGGGGTCGTGCAGGGGCTGGTGTTTCAGGGTTTAGGGCAGTGAAGTGGTGTTCGGGCAGTGTAGGGGGTCGTGCTGGGGCTGGTGTTTCAGGGTTTAGGGCAGTGAAGTGGTGTTCGGGCAGTGTAGGGGGTCATGCTGGGGGTGGTGTTTCAGAGTTTAGGACAGTTCAGTGGTGTTCCGGCAGTGTAGGGGGTCGTGCTGGGGGTGGTGTTTCAGGGTTTAGGGCTGTCTAGGGGGCCGTGCAGGGGTTGGTGTTTCAGGGTTTAGGGCAGTGCAGTGGTGTTCGGGCAGTGTAGGGAGTTGTGCTGGGGCTCGTGTTTCAGGGTTTAGGGCAGTGCAGTGGTGTTCGGGCAGTGCAGGGGGTCGTGCTGGGGCTGGTGTTTCAGGGTTTAGGGCAGTGCAGTGGTGTTTGGGCAGTGTAGGGGGTCGTGCAGGGGCTGGTGCTGCTGGTTTTATGGCAGTGCAGTGGTGTTCGGGCAGTGTAGTGGGTCGTGCAGGGGCTGGTGTTTCAGGGTTTAGGGCAGTGCAGTGGTGTTCGGGCCTTGTAGGGGGTCTTGCTGGGGCTGGTGATTCAGGGTTTGGGGCAGTGTAGTTGTGTTCGGGCAGTGTAGGGGGTCTTGCTGGGGCTGGTGTTTCAGGGTTTAGGGCAGTAGTGTTCGGGCAGTGTATGGGGTCTTGCTTGAGATGATGTTTCAGGGTTTAGGGCAGTGCAGTGATGTTGCGGTAGTGTAGTGGGTCGTGCTGGGGGTGGTGATTCAGGGTTTAGGGTAGTGTAGGGGGTCGTACAGGGGATGGTGTTTCAGGGTATAGGGCAGTGCGGTGGTGTTCGGGCAGTGTAGGGGGTCATGCTGGGGCTGGTGTTTCAGGGTGTAGGGCAGTGCGGTGGTGTTCGGGCAGTGTAGGGGTCATGTTGGGGCTGGTGGTTTAGGGCAGTGCAGTGGAGTTCGGGCAGTGTAGGGGGTCGTGCTGGGAGTGGTGTTTCAGGGTTTAGGCCAGTGCAGTGGTGTTCCGGCAGTAAAGGGGGTTGTGCTGGGGGTAGTGTTTCAGGGTTTAGGGCAGTCTAGGGGGTCGTGCAGGGGCTGGTGTTTCAGGGTTTAGGGCATTGCAGTGTTGTTCAGGCAGTGCAGGGGGTCGTGCTGGGGCTGGTGTTTCAGGGTTTAGGGTAGTGAAGTGGTGTTCAGGCAGTGTAGGGGGTCGTGCTGGGGCTGGTGTTTCAGGGTTTAGGGCAGAGCAGTGGTGTTCGGGGAGTGTAGGGGGTCGTGCAGGGGCTGGTGTTTCAGGATTTAGGGCAGTGCAGTGGTGTTCGGGCAGTGTAGGGGGTCGTGCAGGGGCTGGTGTTTCAGGGTTGAGGGCAGTGAAGTGGTGTTCAGGCAGTGTAGGGGGTCGTGCTGGGGCTGGTGTTTCAGGGTTTAGGGAAGTGCAGTGGTGTTTGGTCAGTGTAGGTGGTCTTGCTGGGGCTGGTGTTTCAGGGTTTAGGGCAGTGCAGTGGTGTTCGGGCAGTGTAGGGGGTCGTGCTGGGGGTGGTGTTTCAGGGTTTAGGGCAGTAGTGTTCGGGCAGTGTACGGGGTCTTGCTTGGGATGATGTTTCAGGCTTTAGGGCAGTGCAGTCGTTTTCGGGCAGTGTAGGTGCTGATGCTGGGGGTGATGTTTCAGGGTTTAGGGCAGTGGTGTTCAGGCAGTGTAGGGGTCGTGCTCGGGGTGATGAATCAGGGTTTAGGGCAGTGCAGTGGTGTTTGGGCAGTGTATGGGGTCGTGCTGGGAGTGGTGTTTCAGGGTTTAGCGCAGTGCAGTGGTGTTCGGGAAGTGTAGGGGTCGTGCAGGGGCTGATGATTCAGGGTTTAGGGCAGTGCAGTGGTGTTCGGGCAGTGTAGGGGGTCTTGCTGGGGCTTGTGTTTTAGGGTTTAGGTCTGTGCAGTGGTGTTCGGGCAGTGTAGGGGGTCTTGCTGGGGCTGATGTTTTTGGGTTTAGGACAGTGCAGTGGGGTTCGGGCAGTGTAGGGGCTTGTGCTGGGGGTGGTGTTTCAGGGTTAGGGGCAGTGCATTGGTGTTCGAGCAGTGAAGGGGTTGTGCTGGGGCTGGTGTTTCAGGGTTTAGGGCAGTGCAGTGGTGTTCGGGCAGTGTAGGGGGTCGTGCAGGGGCTGGTGTTTCAGAGTTTAGGGCAGTGCAGTGATGTTCGGGCAGTGTAGGGGGTCTTCCAGGGGCTGGTGTTTCCGGGTTTAGGGCAGTGCAGTGGTGTTCGGGCAGTGTAGGGGGTTGTGCTGGGGCTGGTGTTTCAGGGTTTAGGGCAGTGCAGTGGTGTTCGGGCAGTGTAGGGGGTCGTGCTGTGGCTGGTTTTTTTTAGGGGTAGGGGCGGTGCATTGGTGTTCGGGCAGTGAAGGGGTCGTGCTGGGGCTGGTGTTTCAGGGTTTAGGGCAGTGCAGTGGTGTTCGGGCAGTGTAGGGGGTCATGCAGGGGCTGGTGTTTCAGGGTTTAGGGCAGTGCAGTGGTGTTCGGGCAGTGTAGGGGGTCGTGCAGGGGCTGGTGTTTCAGAGTTTAGGGCAGTGCAGTGATGTTCGGGCAGTGTAGGGGGTCTTCCAGGGGCTGGTGTTTCCGGGTTTAGGGCAGTGCAGTGGTGTTCGGGCAGTGTAGGGGGTCGTGCTGGGGGTGGTGTTTCAGGGTTTAGGGCAGTCTAGGGGGCCTTGCAGGGGCTGGTGTTTCAGGGTTTAGGGCAGTGCAGTGGTGTTCGGGCAGTGTAGGGATTTGTGCTGGGGCTCGTGTTTCAGGGTTTAGGGCAGTGCAGTTGTGTTCGGGCAGTGTAGGGGGTCGTGCTGGGGGTAGTGTTTCAGGGTTTAGGGCAGTGGTGTTCATGCAAGGTGTCGGGGTCTTGCTGGGGCTGGTGTTTCAGGGTTTAGTGCAGTGCAGTGGTGTTAGGGCAGTGTAGAGGGTCGTGCAGGGGTGGTGTTTCAGGGTTTAGGACAGTGCAGTGGTGTTGAGGCAGTGTAGGGGCTTGTGCTGGGGCTGGTGTTTCAGGGTTTAGGGCGGTGCATGGTGTTCGGGCAGTGTAGGGGGTCATGCTTGGGATGATGTTTCAGGGTTTAGGGCAGTATAGTGGTGTTAGGGCAGTGTAGGGGGTTGTGCTGGGGCTGGTGTTTCAGGGTTTAGGGCAGTGCAGTGGTGTTCGGGCAGTGTAGGGGGTCGTGCTGGGGCTGGTGTTTCAGGGTTAGGGGCGGTGCATTGGTGTTCGGGCAGTGAAGGGGTCGTGCTGGGGCTGGTGTTTCAGGGTTTAGGGCAGTGCAGTGGTGTTCGGGCAGTGTAGGGGGTCATGCAGGGGCTGGTGTTTCAGGGTTTAGGGCAGTGCAGTGGTGTTCGGGCAGTGTAGGGGGTCGTGCAGGGGCTGGTGTTTCAGAGTTTAGGGCAGTGCAGTGATGTTCGGGCAGTGTAGGGGGTCTTCCAGGGGCTGGTGTTTCCGGGTTTAGGGCAGTGCAGTGGTGTTCGGGCAGTGTAGGGGGTCGTGCTGGGGGTGGTGTTTCAGGGTTTAGGGCAGTCTAGGGGGCCTTGCAGGGGCTGGTGTTTCAGGGTTTAGGGCAGTGCAGTGGTGTTCGGGCAGTGTAGGGAGTTGTGCTGGGGCTCGTGTTTCAGGGTTTAGGGCAGTGCAGTTGTGTTCGGGCAGTGTAGGGAGTCGTGCTGGGGCTCGTGTTTCAGGGTTTAGGGCAGTGCAGTGGTGTTCGGGCAGTGTAGGGGGTCATGCAGAGGCTGGTGTTTCAGGGTTTAGGGCAGTGAAGTGGTGTTCGGGCAGTGTAGGGGGTCGTGCTGGGGCTGGTGTTTCAGGGTTTAGGGCAGTGAAGTGGTGTTCGGGCAGTGTAAGGGCTCATGCTGGGGGTGGTGTTTCAGAGTTTAGGGCAGTGCAGTGATGTTCTGGCAGTGTAGGGGGTCGTGCTGGGGGTGGTGTTTCAGGGTTTAGGGCAGTCTAGGGGGCCGTGCAGGGGCTGGTGTTTCAGGGTTTAGGGCAATGCAGTGGTGTTCGGGCAGTGTAGGGAGTCGTGCTGGGGCTCGTGTTTCAGGGTTTAGGGCAGTGCAGTGGTGTTCGGGCAGTGCAGGGGGTCATGCTGGGGCTGGTGTTTCAGGGTTTAGGGCAGTGCAGTGGTGTTCGGGCAGTGTAGGGGGTCGTGCAGGGGCTGGTGTTTCTGGTTTTAGGGCAGTGCAGTGGTGTTCGGGCAGTGTAGGGGGTCATGCAGGGGCTGGTGTTTCAGGGTTTAGGGCAGTGCAGTGGTGTTCGAGCCGTGTAGGGGGTCTTGCTGGGGCTGGTGATTCAGAGTTTGGGGCAGTGTAGTGGTGTTCGGGCAGTGTAGGGGGTCGTGCTGGGGCTGGTGTTTCAGGGTTTAGGGCAGTGCAGTGGTGTTCGGGCAGTGTAGGGGGTCATGCTGGGGCTGGTGTTTCAGGGATTAGGGAAGTGCAGTGGTGTTCGGGCAGTGTAGGGGGTTGTGCAGGGGCTGGTGTTTCAGGGTTTAGGGCAGTGCAGTGGTGTTCGGGCAGTGTAGGGGGTCATGCTGGGGCTGGTGTTTCAGGGATTAGGGAAGTGCAGTGGTGTTCGGGCAGTGTAGGGGGTCGTGCTGGGGGTGGTGTTTCAGGGTTTAGGGCAGTAGTGTTCGGGCAGTGTACGGGGTCTTGCTTGGGATGATGTTTCAGGCTTTAGAGCAGTGCAGTGCAGTAGTTTTCGGGCAGTGTAGGTGCTGATGCTGGGGGTGATGTTTCAGGGTTTAGGGCAGTGGTGTTCGGGCAGTGTAGGTGTCGTGCTCGGGGTGATGAATCAGGGTTTAGGGCAGTGCAGTGGTGTTCGGGCAGTGTAGGGGGTCGTGCTGGGAGTGGTGTTTCAGGGTTTAGCGCAGTGCAGTGGTGTTCGGGAAGTGTAGGGGTCGTGCAGGGGCTGATGATTCAGGATTTAGGGCAGTGCAGTGGTGTTCGGGCAGTGTAGGGGGTCTTGCTGGGGCTTGTGTTTTAGGGTTTAGGTCTGTGCAGTGGTGTTCGGGCAGTGAGGGGGTCTTGCTGGGGCTGATGTTTTAGGGTTTAGGGCAGTGCATTGGGGTTGGGGCAGTGTAGGGGCTTGTGCTGGGGGTGGTGTTTCAGGGTTTAGGCAGTGCAGTGGTGTTCGGGCAGTGTAGGGGGTCGTGCTGGGGCTGGTGTTTCAGGGTTTAGGGCAGTGCAGTAGTGTTCGGGCAGTGTAGGCGGATGTGCTGGGGGTGGTGTTTCAGGGTTTAGGGCAGTATAGTGGTGTTAGGGCAGTGTAGGGGGTTGTGCTGGGGCTGGTGTTTCAGGGTTTAGGGCAGTGCAGTGTTGTTCGGGCAGTGTAGGGGGTCGTGCTGGGGCTGGTGTTTCAGGGTTAGGGGCAGTGCATTGGTGTTCGGGCAGTGTAGGGGTCGTGCTGGGGCTGGTGTTTCAGGGTTTAGGGCAGTGCAGTGGTGTTCGGGCAGTGTAGGGGGTCATGCAGGGGCTGGTGTTTCAGGGTTTAGGGCAGTGCAGTGGTGTTCGGGCAGTGTAGGGGGTCGTGCAGGGGCTGGTGTTTCAGAGTTTAGGGCAGTGCAGTGGTGTTCGGGCAGTGTAGGGGGTCTTCAAGGGGCTGGTGTTTCCGGGTTTAGGGCAGTGCAGTGGTGTTCGGGCAGTGTAGGGGTTCGTGCTGTGGGTGGTGTTTCAGGGATTAGGGCAGTGCAGTGGTGTTCGGGCAGTGTAGAGGGTCGTGCAAGGGTGGTGTTTCAGAGTTTAGGGCAGTGGTGTTCGGGCAGTGTAGGGGGTCGTGCTGGGGGTGGTGTTTCATGGTTTAGGGTAGTGCAGTGGTGTTCCGGCAGTGTACGGGGTCGTGCTGGGGGTGGTTTTTCAGGGTTTAGGGCAGTCTAGGGGGTCGTGCAGGGGCTGGTGTTTCAGGGTTTAGGGCAGTGCAGTGGTGTTCAGGCAGTGCAGGGGGTCGTGCTGGGGCTAGTGTTTCAGGGTTTAGGGCAGTGCAGTGGTATTCAGGCAGTGTAGGGGTCGTGCTGGGGCTGGTGTTTCAGGGTTTAGGGCAGTGCAGTGGTGTCCGGGCAGTGTAGGGGGTCGTGCAGGGGCTGGTGTTTCAGGGTTTAGGGCAGAGCAGTGGTGTTCGGGGAGTGTAGGGGGTTGTGCAGGAGCTGGTGTTTCAGGGTTTAGGGCAGTGCAGTGGTGTTCGGGCAGTGTAGGGGGTCGTGCAGAGGCTGGTGTTTCAGGGTTTAGGGCAGTGAAGTGGTGTTCGGGCAGTGTAGGGGTCGTGCTGGGGCTGGTGTTTCAGGGTTTAGGGCAGTGAAGTGGTGTTCGGGCAGTGTAGGGGGTCATGCTGGGGGTGGTGTATCAGGGTTTAGAGCAGTGCAGTGGTGTTCGAGCAGTATAGGGGTCTTGCTGAGACTGGTGTTTCAGGGTTTACGGCAGTGCAGTGGTGTTCGGGCAGTGTAGGGGGTCCTGCTGTGGGTGGTGTTTCAGGGTTTAGGGCAGTTCAGTGGTGTTCGGGCAGTATAGGGTGTCTTGCTGGGGCTGGTGTTTCAGGGTTTAGGGCACTAGTGTTTGGGCAGTTTACGGGGTCTTGCTTGGGATGATGTTTCAGGGTTTAGGGCAGTGCAGTGGTGTTCCGGTAGTGTAGGGGGTCGTGCTGGGGGTGGTGTTTCAGGGTTTAGGGTAGTGTAGGGGGTCGTACAGGGGCTAGTGTTTCAGGGTATAGGGCAGTGCAGTGGTGTTTGGGCAGTGTAGGGGGTCATGCTGGGGCTGGTGTTTCAGGGTTTAGGGCAGTGCGGTGGTGTTGGGCAGTGTAGGGGTCGTGTTGGGGCTGGTGGTTTAGGGCAGTGCAGTGGTGATCGGGCAGTGTGGGGTGTCGTGCTGGGAGTGGTGTTTCAGGGTTTAGGGCAGTGCAGTGGTGTTCTGGCAGTGTAGGGGGTCATGCTGGGGGTGGTGTTTCAGGTTTTAGGGCAGTCTAGGGGGTCGTGCAGGGGCTGGTGTTTCAGGGTTTAGGGCAGTGCAGTGGTGTTCAGGCAGTGCAGGGGGTCTTGCTGGGGCTAGTGTTTCAGGGTTTAGGGCAGTACAGTGGTATTCAGGCAGTGTAGGGGTCGTGCTGGGGCTGGTGTTTCAGGGTTTAGGGCAGTGCAGTGGTGTCCGGGCAGTGTAGGGGGTCGTGCAGGGGCTGGTGTTTCAGGGCTTAGGGCAGAGCAGTGGTGTTCGGGGAGTGTAGGGGGTTGTGCAGGAGCTGGTGTTTTTGGGTTTAGGGCAGTGCAGTGGTGTTCGGGCAGTGTAGGGGGTCGTGCAGGGGCTGGTGTTTCAGGGTTTAGGGCAGTGAAGTGGTGTTCGGGCAGTGTAGGGGGTCGTGCTGGGGCTGGTGTTTCAGGGTTTAGGGCAGTGAAGTGGTGTTCGGGCAGTGTAGGGGGTCATGCTGGGGGTGGTGTTTCAGAGTTTAGGACAGTTCAGTGGTGTTCCGGCAGTGTAGGGGGTCGTGCTGGGGGTGGTGTTTCAGGGTTTAGGGCAGTCTAGGGGGCCGTGCAGGGGTTGGTGTTTCAGGGTTTAGGGCAGTGCAGTGGTGTTCGGGCAGTGTAGGGAGTTGTGCTGGGGCTCGTGTTTCAGGGTTTAGGGCAGTGCAGTGGTGTTTGGGCAGTGTAGGGGGTCGTGCAGGGGCTGGTGCTTCTGGTTTTATGGCAGTGCAGTGGTGTTCGGGCAGTGGAGGGGGTCGTGCAGGGGCTGGTGTTTCAGGGTTTAGGGCAGTGCAGTGGTGTTCGGGCCGTGTAGGGGGTCTTGCTGGGGCTGGTGATTCAGGGTTTGGGGCAGTGTAGTTGTGTTCGGGCAGTGTAGGGGGTCTTGCTGGGGCTGGTGTTTCAGGGTTTAGGGCAGGAGTGTTCGGGCAGTGTATGGGGTCTTGCTTGAGATGATGTTTCAGGGTTTAGGGCAGTGCAGTGATGTTGCGGTAGTGTAGTGGGTCGTGCTGGGGGTGGTGATTCAGGGTTTAGGGTAGTGTAGGGGGTCGTACAGGGGCTGGTGTTTCAGGGTATAGGGCAGTGCGGTGGTGTTCGGGCAGTGTAGGGGGTCATGCTGGGGCTGGTGTTTCAGGGTGTAGGGCAGTGCGGTGGTGTTCGGGCAGTGTAGGGGTCATGTTGGGGCTGGTGGTTTAGGGCAGTGCAGTGGAGTTCGGGCAGTGTAGGGGGTCGTGCTGGGAGTGGTGTTTCAGGGTTTAGGGCAGTGCAGTGGTGTTCCGGCAGTAAAGGGGGTTGTGCTGGGGGTAGTGTTTCAGGGTTTAGGGCAGTCTAGGGGATCGTGCAGGGGCTGGTGTTTCAGGGTTTAGGGCATTGCAGTGTTGTTCAGGCAGTGCAGGGGGTCGTGCTGGGGCTGGTGTTTCAGGGTTTAGGGTAGTGCAGTGGTGTTCAGGCAGTGTAGGGGGTCGTGCAGGGGCTGGTGTTTCAGGATTTAGGGCAGTGCAGTGGTGTTCGGGCAGTGTAGGGGGTCGTGCAGGGGCTGGTGTTTCAGGGTTGAGGGCAGTGAAGTGGTGTTCAGGCAGTGTAGGGGGTCGTGCTGGGGCTGGTGTTTCAGGGTTTAGGGAAGTGCAGTGGTGTTTGGTCAGTGTAGGTGGTCTTGCTGGGGCTGGTGTTTCAGGGTTTAGGGCAGTGCAGTGGTGTTCGGGCAGTGTAGGGGGTCGTGCTGGGGGTGGTGTTTCAGGGTTTAGGGCAGTAGTGTTCGGGCAGTGTACGGGGTCTTGCTTGGGATGATGTTTCAGGCTTTAGGGCAGTGCAGTAGTTTTCGGGCAGTGTAGGTGCTGATGCTGGGGGTGATGTTTCAGGGTTTAGGGCAGTGGTGTTCAGGCAGTGTAGGGGTCGTGCTGGGAGTGGTGTTTCAGGGTTTAGCGCAGTGCAGTGGTGTTCGAGAAGTGTAGGGGTCGTGCAGGGGCTGATGATTCAGGGTTTAGGGCAGTGCAGTGGTGTTCGGGCAGTGTAGGGGGTCTTGCTGGGGCTTGTGTTTTAGGGTTTAGGTCTGTGCAGTGGTGTTCGGGCAGTGTAGGGGGTCTTGCTGGGGCTGATGTTTTAGGGTTTAGGACAGTGCAGTGGGGTTCGAGCAGTGTAGGGGCTTGTGCTGGGGGTGGTGTTTCAGGGTTAGGGGCAGTGCATTGGTGTTCGAGCAGTGAAGGGGTCGTGCTGGGGCTGGTGTTTCAGGGTTTAGGGCAGTGCAGTGGTGTTCGGGCAGTGTAGGGGGTCGTGCAGGGGCTGGTGTTTCAGAGTTTAGGGCAGTGCAGTGATGTTAGGGCAGTGTAGGGGGTCTTCCAGGGGCTGGTGTTTCCGGGTTTAGGGCAGTGCAGTGGTGTTCGGGCAGTGTAGGGGGTTGTGCTGGGGCTGGTGTTTCAGGGTTTAGGGCAGTGCAGTGGTGTTCGGGCAGTGTAGGGGGTCGTGCAGGGGCTGGTGTTTCAGAGTATAGGGCAGTGCAGTGATGTTCGGGCAGTGTAGGGGGTCTTCCAGGGGCTGGTGTTTCCGGGTTTAGGGCAGTGCAGTGGTGTTCGGGCAGTGTAGGGGGTCGTGCTGGGGGTGGTGTTTCAGGGTTTAGGGCAGTCTAGGGGGCCTTGCAGGGGCTGGTGTTTCAGGGTTTAGGGCAGTGCAGTGGTGTTCGGGCAGTGTAGGGAGTTGTGCTGGGGCTCGTGTTTCAGGGTTTAGGGCAGTGCAGTTGTGTTCGGGCAGTGTAGGGGGTCGTGCTGGGGGTAGTGTTTCAGGGTTTAGGGCAGTGGTGTTCATGCAAGGTGTCGGGGGTCTTGCTGGGGCTGGTGTTTCAGGGTTTAGTGCAGTGCAGTGGTGTTAGGGCAGTGTAGAGGGTCGTGCAGGGGTGGTGTTTCAGGGTTTAGGACAGTGCAGTGGTGTTGAGGCAGTGTAGGGGCTTGTGCTCGGGCTGGTGTTTCAGGGTTTAGGGCGGTGCATGGTGTTCGGGCAGTGTAGGGGGTCATGCTTGGTATGATGTTTCAGGGTTTAGGGCAGTGCAGTGGTGTTCGAGCAGTGTAGGGGGTCGTGCTGAGGGTGGTGTTTTAGAGTTTAGGGCAGTGCAGTGGTGTTCTGGCAGTGTAGGGGGTCATGCTGGGGGTGGTGTTTCAGGTTTTAGGGCAGTCTAGGGGGTCGTGCAGGGGCTGGTGTTTCAGGGTTTAGGGCAGTGCAGTGGTGTTCAGGCAGTGCAGGGGGTCTTGCTGGGGCTAGTGTTTCAGGGTTTAGGGCAGTACAGTGGTATTCAGGCAGTGTAGGGGTCGTGCTGGGGCTGGTGTTTCAGGGTTTAGGGCAGTGCAGTGGTGTCCGGGCAGTGTAGGGGGTTGTGCAGGAGCTGGTGTTTTTGGGTTTAGGGCAGTGCAGTGGTGTTCGGGCAGTGTAGGGGGTCGTGCAGGGGCTGGTGTTTCAGGGTTTAGGGCAGTGAAGTGGTGTTCGGGCAGTGTAGGGGGTCGTGCTGGGGCTGGTGTTTCAGGGTTTAGGGCAGTGAAGTGGTGTTCGGGCAGTGTAGGGGGTCATGCTGGGGGTGGTGTTTCAGAGTTTAGGACAGTTCAGTGGTGTTCCGGCAGTGTAGGGGGTCGTGCTGGGGGTGGTGTTTCAGGGTTTAGGGCTGTCTAGGGGGCCGTGCAGGGGTTGGTGTTTCAGGGTTTAGGGCAGTGCAGTGGTGTTCGGGCAGTGTAGGGAGTTGTGCTGGGGCTCGTGTTTCAGGGTTTAGGGCAGTGCAGTGGTGTTCGGGCAGTGCAGGGGGTCGTGCTGGGGCTGGTGTTTCAGGGTTTAGGGCAGTGCAGTGGTGTTTGGGCAGTGTAGGGGGTCGTGCAGGGGCTGGTGCTGCTGGTTTTATGGCAGTGCAGTGGTGTTCGGGCAGTGTAGTGGGTCGTGCAGGGGCTGGTGTTTCAGGGTTTAGGGCAGTGCAGTGGTGTTCGGGCCTTGTAGGGGGTCTTGCTGGGGCTGGTGATTCAGGGTTTGGGGCAGTGTAGTTGTGTTCGGGCAGTGTAGGGGGTCTTGCTGGGGCTGGTGTTTCAGGGTTTAGGGCAGTAGTGTTCGGGCAGTGTATGGGGTCTTGCTTGAGATGATGTTTCAGGGTTTAGGGCAGTGCAGTGATGTTGCGGTAGTGTAGTGGGTCGTGCTGGGGGTGGTGATTCAGGGTTTAGGGTAGTGTAGGGGGTCGTACAGGGGATGGTGTTTCAGGGTATAGGGCAGTGCGGTGGTGTTCGGGCAGTGTAGGGGGTCATGCTGGGGCTGGTGTTTCAGGGTGTAGGGCAGTGCGGTGGTGTTCGGGCAGTGTAGGGGTCATGTTGGGGCTGGTGGTTTAGGGCAGTGCAGTGGAGTTCGGGCAGTGTAGGGGGTCGTGCTGGGAGTGGTGTTTCAGGGTTTAGGCCAGTGCAGTGGTGTTCCGGCAGTAAAGGGGGTTGTGCTGGGGGTAGTGTTTCAGGGTTTAGGGCAGTCTAGGGGGTCGTGCAGGGGCTGGTGTTTCAGGGTTTAGGGCATTGCAGTGTTGTTCAGGCAGTGCAGGGGGTCGTGCTGGGGCTGGTGTTTCAGGGTTTAGGGTAGTGAAGTGGTGTTCAGGCAGTGTAGGGGGTCGTGCTGGGGCTGGTGTTTCAGGGTTTAGGGCAGAGCAGTGGTGTTCGGGGAGTGTAGGGGGTCGTGCAGGGGCTGGTGTTTCAGGATTTAGGGCAGTGCAGTGGTGTTCGGGCAGTGTAGGGGGTCGTGCAGGGGCTGGTGTTTCAGGGTTGAGGGCAGTGAAGTGGTGTTCAGGCAGTGTAGGGGGTCGTGCTGGGGCTGGTGTTTCAGGGTTTAGGGAAGTGCAGTGGTGTTTGGTCAGTGTAGGTGGTCTTGCTGGGGCTGGTGTTTCAGGGTTTAGGGCAGTGCAGTGGTGTTCGGGCAGTGTAGGGGGTCGTGCTGGGGGTGGTGTTTCAGGGTTTAGGGCAGTAGTGTTCGGGCAGTGTACGGGGTCTTGCTTGGGATGATGTTTCAGGCTTTAGGGCAGTGCAGTCGTTTTCGGGCAGTGTAGGTGCTGATGCTGGGGGTGATGTTTCAGGGTTTAGGGCAGTGGTGTTCAGGCAGTGTAGGGGTCGTGCTCGGGGTGATGAATCAGGGTTTAGGGCAGTGCAGTGGTGTTTGGGCAGTGTATGGGGTCGTGCTGGGAGTGGTGTTTCAGGGTTTAGCGCAGTGCAGTGGTGTTCGGGAAGTGTAGGGGTCGTGCAGGGGCTGATGATTCAGGGTTTAGGGCAGTGCAGTGGTGTTCGGGCAGTGTAGGGGGTCTTGCTGGGGCTTGTGTTTTAGGGTTTAGGTCTGTGCAGTGGTGTTCGGGCAGTGTAGGGGGTCTTGCTGGGGCTGATGTTTTTGGGTTTAGGACAGTGCAGTGGGGTTCGGGCAGTGTAGGGGCTTGTGCTGGGGGTGGTGTTTCAGGGTTAGGGGCAGTGCATTGGTGTTCGAGCAGTGAAGGGGTTGTGCTGGGGCTGGTGTTTCAGGGTTTAGGGCAGTGCAGTGGTGTTCGGGCAGTGTAGGGGGTCGTGCAGGGGCTGGTGTTTCAGAGTTTAGGGCAGTGCAGTGATGTTCGGGCAGTGTAGGGGGTCTTCCAGGGGCTGGTGTTTCCGGGTTTAGGGCAGTGCAGTGGTGTTCGGGCAGTGTAGGGGGTTGTGCTGGGGCTGGTGTTTCAGGGTTTAGGGCAGTGCAGTGGTGTTCGGGCAGTGTAGGGGGTCGTGCTGTGGCTGGTTTTTTTTAGGGTTAGGGGCGGTGCATTGGTGTTCGGGCAGTGAAGGGGTCGTGCTGGGGCTGGTGTTTCAGGGTTTAGGGCAGTGCAGTGGTGTTCGGGCAGTGTAGGGGGTCATGCAGGGGCTGGTGTTTCAGGGTTTAGGGCAGTGCAGTGGTGTTCGGGCAGTGTAGGGGGTCGTGCAGGGGCTGGTGTTTCAGAGTTTAGGGCAGTGCAGTGATGTTCGGGCAGTGTAGGGGGTCTTCCAGGGGCTGGTGTTTCCGGGTTTAGGGCAGTGCAGTGGTGTTCGGGCAGTGTAGGGGGTCGTGCTGGGGGTGGTGTTTCAGGGTTTAGGGCAGTCTAGGGGGCCTTGCAGGGGCTGGTGTTTCAGGGTTTAGGGCAGTGCAGTGGTGTTCGGGCAGTGTAGGGATTTGTGCTGGGGCTCGTGTTTCAGGGTTTAGGGCAGTGCAGTTGTGTTCGGGCAGTGTAGGGGGTCGTGCTGGGGGTAGTGTTTCAGGGTTTAGGGCAGTGGTGTTCATGCAAGGTGTCGGGGTCTTGCTGGGGCTGGTGTTTCAGGGTTTAGTGCAGTGCAGTGGTGTTAGGGCAGTGTAGAGGGTCGTGCAGGGGTGGTGTTTCAGGGTTTAGGACAGTGCAGTGGTGTTGAGGCAGTGTAGGGGCTTGTGCTGGGGCTGGTGTTTCAGGGTTTAGGGCGGTGCATGGTGTTCGGGCAGTGTAGGGGGTCATGCTTGGGATGATGTTTCAGGGTTTAGGGCAGTATAGTGGTGTTAGGGCAGTGTAGGGGGTTGTGCTGGGGCTGGTGTTTCAGGGTTTAGGGCAGTGCAGTGGTGTTCGGGCAGTGTAGGGGGTCGTGCTGGGGCTGGTGTTTCAGGGTTAGGGGCGGTGCATTGGTGTTCGGGCAGTGAAGGGGTCGTGCTGGGGCTGGTGTTTCAGGGTTTAGGGCAGTGCAGTGGTGTTCGGGCAGTGTAGGGGGTCATGCAGGGGCTGGTGTTTCAGGGTTTAGGGCAGTGCAGTGGTGTTCGGGCAGTGTAGGGGGTCGTGCAGGGGCTGGTGTTTCAGAGTTTAGGGCAGTGCAGTGATGTTCGGGCAGTGTAGGGGGTCTTCCAGGGGCTGGTGTTTCCGGGTTTAGGGCAGTGCAGTGGTGTTCGGGCAGTGTAGGGGGTCGTGCTGGGGGTGGTGTTTCAGGGTTTAGGGCAGTCTAGGGGGCCTTGCAGGGGCTGGTGTTTCAGGGTTTAGGGCAGTGCAGTGGTGTTCGGGCAGTGTAGGGAGTTGTGCTGGGGCTCGTGTTTCAGGGTTTAGGGCAGTGCAGTTGTGTTCGGGCAGTGTAGGGGGTCGTGCTGGGGGTAGTGTTTCAGGGTTTAGGGCAGTGGTGTTCATGCAAAGTGTCGGGGGTCTTGCTGGGGCTGGTGTTTCAGGGTTTAGTGCAGTGCAGTGGTGTTAGGGCAGTGTAGAGGGTCGTGCAGGGGTGGTGTTTCAGGGTTTAGGACAGTGCAGTGGTGTTGAGGCAGTGTAGGGGCTTGTGCTCGGGCTGGTGTTTCAGGGTTTAGGGTGGTGCATGGTGTTCGGGCAGTGTAGGGGGTCATGCTTGGTATGATGTTTCAGGGTTTAGGGCAGTGCAGTGGTGTTCGGGCAGTGTAGGGGGTCGTGCTGAGGGTGGTGTTTTAGAGTTTAGGGCAGTGCAGTGGTGTTCCGGCATTGTAGGGGGTCGTGCTGGGGGTGGTGTTTCAGGGTTTAGGGCAGTCTAGGGGGAAGTGCAGGGGCTGGTGTTTCAGGGTTTAGGGCAGTGCAGTGGTGTTCGGGCAGTGTAGGGAGTCGTGCTGGGGCTCGTGTTTCAGGGTTTAGGGCAGTGCAGTGGTGTTCGGGCAGTGCAAGAGGTCGTGCTGGGGCTGGTGTTTCAGGGTTTAGGGCAGTGCAGTGGTGTTCGGGCAGTGTAGGGGGTCGTGCAGGGGCTGGTGTTTCAGGTTTTAGGGCAGTGCAGTGGTGTTCGGGCAGTGTAGGGGGTCGTGCAGGGGCTGGTGTTTCAGGGTTTAGGGCAGTGCAGTGGTGTTCGGGCAGTGTAGGGTGTCGTGCTGGGGCTGGTGTTTCAGGGATTAGGGAAGTGCAGTGGTGTTCGGGCAGTGTAGGGGGTCTTGCTGGGGCTGGTGTTTCAGGGTTTGGGCAGTAGTGTTCGGGCAGTGTATGGGGTCTTGCTTGAGATGATGTTTCAGGGTTTAGGGCAGTGCAGTGGTGTCCGGGCAGTGTAGGGGGTCGTGCAGGGGCTGGTGTTTCAGGGTTTAGGGCAGAGCAGTGGTGTTCGGGGAGTGTAGGGGGTTGTGCAGGAGCTGGTGTTTCAGGGTATAGGGCAGTGCAGTGGTGTTCGGGCAGTGTAGGGGGTCATGCAGAGGCTGGTGTTTCAGGGTTTAGGGCAGTGAAGTGGTGTTCGGGCAGTGTAGGGGGTCGTGCTGGGGCTGGTGTTTCAGGGTTTAGGGCAGTGAAGTGGTGTTCGGGCAGTGTAAGGGCTCATGCTGGGGGTGGTGTTTCAGAGTTTAGGGCAGTGCAGTGATGTTCCGGCAGTGTAGGGGGTCGTGCTGGGGGTGGTGTTTCAGGGTTTAGGGCAGTCTAGGGGGCCGTGCAGGGGCTGGTGTTTCAGGGTTTAGGGCAATGCAGTGGTGTTCGGGCAGTGTAGGGAGTCGTGCTGGGGCTCGTGTTTCAGGGTTTAGGGCAGTGCAGTGGTGTTCGGGCAGTGCAGGGGGTCATGCTGGGGCTGGTGTTTCAGGGTTTAGGGCAGTGCAGTGGTGTTCGGGCAGTGTAGGGGGTCGTGCAGGGGCTGGTGTTTCTGGTTTTAGGGCAGTGCAGTGGTGTTCGGGCAGTGTAGGGGGTCATGCAGGGGCTGGTGTTTCAGGGTTTAGGGCAGTGCAGTGGTGTTCGAGCCGTGTAGGGGGTCTTGCTGGGGCTGGTGATTCAGAGTTTGGGGCAGTGTAGTGGTGTTCGGGCAGTGTAGGGGGTCGTGCTGGGGCTGGTGTTTCAGGGTTTAGGGCAGTGCAGTGGTGTTCGGGCAGTGTAGGGGGTGATGCTGGGGCTGGTGTTTCAGGGATTAGGGAAGTGCAGTGGTGTTCGGGCGGTGTAGGGGGTCGTGCAGGGGCTGGTGTTTCAGGGTTTAGGGCAGTGCAGTGGTGTTCGGGAAGTGTAGGGGGTCATGCTGGGGCTGGTGTTTCAGGGATTAGGGAAGTGCAGTGGTGTTCGGGCAGTGTAGGGGGTCTTGCTGGGGCTGGTGTTTCAGGGTTTAGGGCAGTCGTGTTCGGGCAGTGTAGTGGGTCTTGCTTGAGATGATGTTTCAAGGTTTAGGGCAGTGCAGTGATGTTCCGGTAGTGTAGGGGGTCGTGCTCGGGGTGGTTATTCAGGGTTTAGGGTAGTGTAGGGGGTCGTACAGGGGCTGGTGTTTCAGGGTATAGGGCAGTGCGGTGGTGTTCGGGCAGTGTAGGGGGTCATGCTGGGGCTGGTGTTTCAGGGTTTAGGGCAGTGCGGTGGTGTTCGGGCAGTGTAGGGGTCGTGTTGGGGCTGGTGGTTTAGGGCAGTGCAGTGGAGTTCGGGCAGTGTAGGGGGTCGTGCTGGGAGTAGTGTTTCAGGGTTTAGGGCAGTGCAGTGTTGTTCCGGCAGTATAGGGGGTTGTGCTGGGGGTAGTGTTTCAGGGTTTAAGGCAGTCTAGGGGGTCGTGCAGGGGCTGGTGTTTCAGGGTTTAGGGCATTGCAGTGGTGTTCAGGCAGTGCAGGGGGTCGTGCTGGGGCTGGTGTTTCAGGGTTTAGGGCAGTGCAGTGGTGTTTGGGCAGTGTAGGGGTCGTGCTGGGGCTGGTGTTTCAGGGTTTAGGGCAGTGCAGTGGTGTCCAGGCAGTGTAGGGGGTCATGCAGGGGCTGGTGTTTCAGGGTTTAGGGCAGAGCAGTGGTGTTCGGGGAGTGTAGGGGGTCGTGCAGGGGCTGGTGTTTCAGGATTTAGGGCAGTGCAGTGGTGTTCGGGCAGTGTAGGGGATCGTGCAGGGGCTGGTGTTTCAGGGTTGAGGGCAGTGAAGTGGTGTTCAGGCAGTGTAGGGGGTCGTGCTGGGGCTGGTGTTTCAGGGTTTAGGGAAGTGCAGTGGTGTTTGGTCAGTGTAGGTGGTCTTGCTGGGGCTGGTGTTTCAGGGTTTAGGGCAGTGCAGTGGTGTTCGGGCAGTGTAGGGGGTCGTGCTGGGGGTGATGTTTCAGGGTTTAGGGCAGTGGTGTTCGGGCAGTGTAGGGGTCGTGCTCGGGGTGATGAATCAGGGTTTAGGGCAGTGCAGTGGTGTTCGGGCAGTGTAGGGGGTCATGCTGGGAGTGGTGTTTCAGGGTTTAGCGCAGTGCAGTGGTGTTCGGGAAGTGTAGGGGTCGTGCAGGGGATGATGATTCAGGGTTTAGGGCAGTGCAGTGGTGTTCGGGCAGTGTAGGGGGTCTTGCTGGGGCTTGTGTTTTAGGGTTTAGGTCTGTGCAGTGGTGTTCGGGCAGTGTAGGGGGTCTTGCTGGGGCTGATGTTTTAGGGTTTAGGGCAGTGCAGTGGGGTTCGGGCAGTGTAGGGGCTTGTGCTGGGGGTGGTGATTCAGGGTTTAGGCAGTGCAGTGGTGTTCGGGCAGTGTAGGGGGTCGTGCTGGGGCTGGTGTTTCAGGGTTTAGGGCATTGCAGTAGTGTTCGGGCAGTGTAGGCGGATGTGCTGGGGGTGGTGTTTCAGGGTTTAGGGCAGTATAGTGGTGTTAGGGCAGTGTAGGGGGTTGTGCTGGGGCTGGTGTTTCAGGGTTTAGGGCAGTGCAGTGGTGTTCGGGCAGTGTAGGGGGTCGTGCAGGGGCTGGTGTTTCAGGTTTTAGGGCAGTGCAGTGGTGTTCGGGCAGTGTAGGGGGTCGTGCAGGGGCTGGTGTTTCAGGGTTTAGGGCAGTGCAGTGGTGTTTGGGCAGTGGAGGGGGTCGTGCTGGGGCTGGTGTTTCAGGGATTAGGGAAGTGCAGTGGTGTTCGGGCAGTGTAGGGAGTCTTGCTGGGGCTGGTGTTTCAGGGTTTAGGGCAGTAGTGTTCGGGCAGTGTATGGGGTCTTGCTTGAGATGATGTTTCAGGGTTTAGGGCAGTGCAGTGGTGTCCGGGCAGTGTAGGGGGTCGTGCAGGGGCTGGTGTTTCAGGGTTTAGGGCAGTGGTGTTCGGGCAGTGTACGGGGTCTTGCTTGCGATGATGTTTCAGGCTTTAGGGCAGTGCAGTAGTTTTCGGTCAGTGTAGGTGCTGATGCTGGGGGTGATGTTTCAGGGTTTAGGGCAGTGGTGTTCAGGCAGTGTAGGGGTCATGCTCGGGGTGATGAATCAGGGTTTAGTGCAGTGCAGTGGTGTTCGGGCAGTGTAAGGGGTCGTGCTGGGAGTGGTGTTTCAGGGTTTAGGGCAGAGCAGTGGTGTTCGGGGAGTGTAGGGGGTTGTGCAGGAGCTGGTGTTTCAGGGTATAGGGCAGTGCAGTGGTGTTCGGGCTGTGTAGGTGGTCGTGCAGAGGCTGGTGTTTCAGGGTTTAGGGCAGTGAAGTGGTGTTCGGGCAGTGTAGGGGGTCATGTGGGGGTGGTGTTTCAGAGTTTAGGGCAGTGCAGTGATGTTCCGGCAGTGTAGGGGGTCGTGCTGGGGGTGGTGTTTCAGGGTTTAGGGCAGTCTAGGGGGCCGTGCAGGGGCTGGTGTTTCAGGGTTTAGGGCAATGCAGTGGTGTTCGGGCAGTGTAGGGAGTCATGGTGGGGCTCGTGTTTCAGGGTTTAGGGCAGTGCAGTGGTGTTCGGGCAGTGCAGGGGGTCTTGCTGGGGCTGGTGTTTCAGGGTTTAGGGCAGTGCAGTGGTATTCAGGCAGTGTAGTGGGTCGTGCAGGGGCTGGTGTTTCTGGTTTTAGGGCAGTGCAGTGGTGTTTGGGCAGTGTAGGGGGTCGTGCAGGGGCTGGTGTTTCAGGGTTTAGGGCAGTGCAGTGGTGTTCGGGCCGTGTAGGGGGTCTTGCTGGGGCTGGTGATTCAGGGTTTGGGGCAGTGTAGTGGTGTTCGGGCAGTGTAGGGGTTCGTGTTGGGGCTGGTGTTTCAGGGTTTAGGGCAGTGCAGTAGTGTTCGGGCAGTGTAGGGGGTCGTGCAGGGGCTGGTGTTTCAGGTTTTAGGGCAGTGCAGTGGTGTTTGGGCAGTGTAGGGGGTCGTGCAGGGGCTGGTGTTTCAGGGTTTAGGGCAGTGCAGTGGTGTTCGGGCAGTGTAGGGGGTCGTGCTGGGGCTGGTGTTTCAGGGATTAGGGAAGTGCAGTGGCGTTCGGGCAGTGTAGGGGGTCTTGCTGGGGCTGGTGTTTCAGGGTTTAGGGCAGTAGTGTTCGGGCAGTGTATGGGGTCTTGCTTGAGATGATGTTTCAGGGTATAGGGCAGTACAGTGATGTTCCGGTAGTGTAGGGGGTCGAGCTTGGGGTGGTGATTCAGGGTTTAGGGTAGTGTAGGGGGTCGTACAGGGGCTGGTGTTTCAGGGTATAGGGCGGTGCGGTGGTGTTCGGGCAGTGTAGGGGGTCATGCTGGGGCTGGTGTTTCAGGGTTTAGGGCAGTGCGGTGGTGTTCGGGCAGTGTAGGGGTCAAGTTGGGGCTGGTGGTTTAGGGCAGTGCAGTGGAGTTCGGGCAGTGTAGGGGGTCATGCTGGGAGTGGTGTTTCAGGGTTTAGGGCAGTGCAGTGGTGTTCGGGCAGTATAGGGGGTTGTGCTGGGGGTAGTGTTTCAGGGTTTCGGGCAGTCTAGGGGGTCGTGCAGGGGCTGGTGTTTCAGGGTTTAGGGCATTGCAGTGGTGTTCAGGCAGTGCAGGGGGTCGTGCTGGGGCTGGTGTTTCAGGGTTTTGGGCAGTGCAGTGGTGTTCGGGCAGTGTAGGGGGTCATGCAGAGGCTGGTGTTTCAGGGTTTAGGGCAGTGAAGTTGTGTTCGGGCAGTCTAGGGGGTCGTGCTGGGGGTGGTGTTTTAGGGTTTAGGGCAGTAGTGTTCGGGCAGTGTACGGGGTCTTGCTTGGGATGATGTTTCAGGCTTTAGAGCAGTGCAGTAGTTTTCGGGCAGTGTAGGTGCTGATGCTGGGGGTGATGTTTCAGGATTTAGGGCAGTGGTGTTCGGGCAGTGTAGGGGTCATGCTCGGGGTGATGAATCAGGGTTTAGGGCAGTGCAGTGGTGTTCGGGCAGTGTAGTGGGTCGTGCTGGGAGTGGTGTTTCAGGATTTAGCGCAGTGCAGTGGTGTTCGGGAAGTGTAGGGATCGTGCAGGGGCTGATGATTCAGGCTTTAGGGCAGTGCAGTGGTGTTCGGGCAGTGTAGGGGGTCTTGCTGGGGCTTGTGTTTTAGGGTTTAGGTCTGTGCAGTGGTGTTCGAGCAGTGTAGGGGGTCATGCTGTGGCTGATGTTTTAGGGTTTAGGGCAGTGCTGTGGGGTTCGGGCAGTGTAGGGGCTTGTGCTGGGGGTGGTGTTTCAGGGTTTAGGCAGTACAGTGGTGTTCGGGCAGTGTAGGGGGTCGTGCTGGGGCTGGTGTTTCAGGGTTTAGGGCAGTGCAGTAGTGTTCGGGCAGTGTAGGCAGATGTGCTGGGGGTGGTGTTTCATGGTTTAGGGCAGTTTAGTGGTGTTAGGGTAGTGTAGGGGATTGTGCTGGGGCTGGTGTTTCAGGGTTTAGGGCAGTGCAGTGGTGTTCGGGCAGTGTAGGGGGTCGTGCTGAGGCTGGTGTTTCAGGGTTAGGGGCAGTGCATTGGTGTTCGGGCAGTGTAGGGGTCGTGCTTGGGCTGGTGTTTCAGGGTTTAGGGCAGTGCAGTGGTGTTCGGGCAGTGTAGGGGGTCGTGCTGGGGCTGGTGTTTCAGGGATTAGGGAAGTGCAGTGGCGTTCGGGCAGTGTAGGGGGTCTTGCTGGGGCTGGTGTTTCAGGGTTTAGGGCAGTAGTGTTCGGGCAGTGTATGGGGTCTTGCTTGAGATGATGTTTCAGGGTTTAGGGCAGTACAGTGATGTTCCGGTAGTGTAGGGGGTCGTGCTCGGGGTGGTGATTCAGGGTTTAGGGTAGTGTAGGGGGTCGTACAGGGGCTGGTGTTTCAGGGTATAGGGCGGTGCGGTGGTGTTCGGGCAGTGTAGGGGGTCATGCTGGGGCTGGTGTTTCAGGGTTTAGGGCAGTGCGGTGGTGTTCGGGCAGTGTAGGGGTCAAGTTGGGGCTGGTGGTTTAGGGCAGTGCAGTGGAGTTCGGGCAGTGTAGGGGGTCGTGCTGGGAGTGGTGTTTCAGGGTTTAGGGCAGTGCAGTGGTGTTCCGGCAGTATAGGGGGTTGTGCTGGGGGTAGTGTTTCAGGGTTTCGGGCAGTCTAGGGGGTCGTGCAGGGGCTGGTGTTTCAGGGTTTAGGGCATTGCAGTGGTGTTCAGGCAGTGCAGGGGGTCGTGCTGGGGCTGGTGTTTCAGGGTTTAGGGCAGTGCAGTGGTGTTCGGGCAGTGTAGGGGTCGTGCTGGGGCTGGTGTTTCAGGGTTTAGGGCAGTGCAGTGGTGTCCAGGCAGTGTAGGGGGTCATGCAGGGGCTGGTGTTTCAGGGTTTAGGGCAGAGCAGTGGTGTTCGGGGAGTGTAGGGGGTCGTGCAGGGGCTGGTGTTTCAGGATTTAGGGCAGTGCAGTGGTGTTCGGGCAGTGTAGGGGGTCGTGCAGGAGCTGGTGTTTCAGGGTTGAGGGCAGTGAAGTGGTGTTCAGGCAGTGTAGGGGGTCGTGCTGGGGCTGGTGTTTCAGGGTTTAGGGAAGTGCAGTGGTGTTTGGACAGTGTAGGTGGTCTTGCTGGGGCTGGTGTTTCAGGGTTTAGGGCAGTGCAGTGGTGTTCGGGCAGTGTAGGGGGTCGTGCTGGGGGTGGTGTTTTAGGGTTTAGGGCAGTAGTGTTCGGGCAGTGTACGGGGTCTTGCTTGGGATGATGTTTCAGGCTTTAGAGCAGTGCAGTAGTTTTCGGGCAGTGTAGGTGCTGATGCTGGGAGTGATGTTTCAGGATTTAGGGCAGTGGTGTTCGCGCAGTGTAGGGGTCATGCTCGGGGTGATGAATCAGGGTTTAGGGCAGTGCAGTGGTGTTCGGGCAGTGTAGTGGGTCGTGCTGGGAGTGGTGTTTCAGGATTTAGCGCAGTGCAGTGGTGTTCGGGAAGTGTAGGGGTCGTGCAGGGGCTGATGATTCAGGCTTTAGGGCAGTGCAGGGGTGTTCGGGCAGTGTAGGGGGTCTTGCTGGGGCTTGTGTTTTAGGGTTTAGGTCTGTGCAGTGGTGTTCGAGCAGTGTAGGGGGTCATGCTGGTGCTGATGTTTTAGGGTTTAGGGCAGTGCAGTGGGGTTCGGGCAGTGTAGGGGCTTGTGCTGGGGGTGGTGTTTCAGGGTTTAGGCAGTACAGTGGTGTTCGGGCAGTGTAGGGGGTCGTGCTGGGGCTGGTGTTTCAGGGTTTAGGGCAATGCAGTAGTGTTCGGGCAGTGTAGGCGGATGTGCTGGGGGTGGTGTTTCAGGGTTTAGGGCAGTATAGTGGTGTTAGGGTAGTGTAGGGGATTGTGCTGGGGCTGGTGTTTCAGGGTTTAGGGCAGTGCAGTGGTGTTCGGGCAGTGTAGGGGGTCGTGCTGAGGCTGGTGTTTCAGGGTTAGGGGCAGTGCATTGGTGTTCGGGCAGTGTAGGGGTCATGCTTGGGCTGGTGTTTCAGGGTTTAGGGCAGTGCAGTGGTGTTCGGGCAGTGTAGGGGGTCATGCAGGGGCTGGTGTTTCAGGGTTTAGGGCAGTGCAGTGGTGTTCGGGTAGTGTAGGGGGTTGTGCTGGGGGTGGTGTTTCAGGGTTTAGGACAGTCTAGGGGGGCGTGCATGGGCTGGTGTTTCAGGGTTTAGGGCAGTGCAGTGGTGTTCGGGCAGTGTAGGGGTTCGTGCTGTGGGTGGTGTTTCAGGGATTAGGGCAGTGCAGTGGTGTTCGGGCAGTGTAGAGGGTCGTGCAGGGGTGGTGTTTCAGGGTTTAGGGCAGTGGTGTTCGGGCAGTGTAGGGGGTCGTGCTGGGGGTGGTGTTTCATGGTTTAGGGTAGTGCAGTGGTGTTCCGGCAGTGTAGGGGGTCGTGCTAGGGGTGGTGTTTCAGGGTTTAGGGCAGTCTAGGGGGTCGTGCAGGGGCTGGTGTTTCAGGGTTTAGGGCAGTGCAGTGGTGTTCAGGCAGTGCAGGTGGTCGTGCTGGGGCTAGTGTTTCAGGGTTTAGGGCAGTGCAGTGGTATTCAGGCAGTGTAGGGGTCGTGCTGGGGCTGGTGTTTCAGGGTTTAGGGCAGTGCAGTGGTGTCTGGGCAGTGTAGGGGGTCGTGCAGGGGCTGGTGTTTCAGCGTTTAGGGCAGAGCAGTTGTGTTCGGGGAGTGTATGGGGTTGTGCAGGAGCTGGTGTTTCAGGGTTTAGGGCAGTGCAGTGGTGTTCGGGCAGTGTAGGGGGTCGTGCAGAGGCTGGTGTTTCAGGGTTTAGGGCAGTGAAGTGGTGTTCGGGCAGTGTAGGGGGTCGTGCTGGGGCTGGTGTTTCAGGGTTTAGGGCAGTGAAGTGGTGTTCGGGCAGTGTAGGGGGTCATGCTGGGGGTGGTGTATCAGGGTTTAGAGCAGTGCAGTGGTGTTCGGGCAGTATAGGGGTCTTGCTGAGACTGGTGTTTGAGGGTTTACGGCAGTGCAGTGGTGTTTGGGCAGTGTAGGGGGTCCTGCTGTGGGTGGTGTTTCACGGTTTAGGGCAGTGCAGTGGTGTTCGGGCAGTGTAGGGTGTCTTGCTGGGGCTGGTGTTTCAGGGTTTAGGGCACTAGTGTTTGGGCAGTGTACGGGGTCTTGCTTGGGATGATGTTTCAGGGTTTAGGGCAGTGCAGTGGTGTTCCGTTAGTGTAGGGGGTCGTGCTGGGGTGGTGTTTCAGGGTTTAGGGTAGTGTAGGGGGTCGTACAGGGGCTAGTGTTTCAGGGTATAGGGCAGTGCAGTGGTGTTCGGGCAGTGTAGGGGTCATGCTGGGGCTGGTGTTTCAGGGTTTAGGGCAGTGTGGTGGTGTTGGGTAGTGTAGGGGTCGTGTTGGGGCTGGTGGTTTACGGCAGTGCAGTGGTGTTCGGGCAGTGTGGGGTGTCGTGCTGGGAGTGGTGTTTCAGGGTTTAGGGCAGTGCAGTGGTGTTCTGGCAGTGTAGGGGGTCGTGCTGGGGGTGGTGTTTCAGGGTTTAGGGCAGTCTAGGGGGTCGTGCAGGGGCTGGTGTTTCAGGGTTTAGGGCAGTGAAGTGGTGTTCAGGCACTGCAGGGGGTCTTGCTGGGGCTAGTGTTTCAGGGTTTAGGGCAGTGCAGTGGTATTCAGGCAGTGTAGGGGTCGTGCTGGGGCTGGTGTTTCAGGGTTTAGGGCAGTAAAGTGGTGTCCGGGCAGTGTAGGGGGTCGTGCAGGGGCTGGTGTTTCAGGGTTTAGGGCAGAGCAGTGGTGTTCGGGGAGTGTAGGGGGTTGTGCAGGAGCTGGTGTTTTTGGGTTTAGGGCAGTGCAGTGGTGTTCGGGCAGTGTAGGGGGTCGTGCAGAGGCTGGTGTTTCAGGGTTTAGGGCAGTGAAGTGCTGTTCGGGCAGTGTAGGGGGTCGTGCTGGGGCTGGTGTTTCAGGGTTTAGGGCAGTGAAGTGGTGTTCGGGCAGTGTAGGGGGTCATGCTGGGGGTGGTGTTTCAGAGTTTAGGGCAGTTCAGTGGTGTTCCGGCAGTGTAGGGGGTCGTGCTGGGGGTGGTGTTTCAGGGTTTAGGGCAGTCTAGGGGGCCGTGCAGGGGCTGGTGTTTCAGGGTTCAGGGCAGTGCAGTTGTGTTCGGGCAGTGTAGGGAGTTGTGCTGGGGCTCGTTTTTCAGGGTTTAGGGCAGTTCAGTGGTGTTCGGGCAGTGCAGGGGGTCGTGCTGGGGCTGGTGTTTCAGGGTTTAGGGCAGTGCAGTGGTGTTCGGGCAGTGTAGGGGGTCATGCAGGGGCTGGTGCTTCTGGTTTTAGGCAGTGCAGTGGTGTTCGGGCAGTGTAGGGGGTCGTGCAGGGGCTGGTGTTTCAGGGTTTAGGGCAGTGCAGTGGTGTTCGAGCCGTGTAGGGGGTCTTGCTGGGGCTGGTGATTCAGGGTTTGGGGCAGTGTAGTTGTGTTCGGGCAGTGTAGGGTGTCTTGCTGTGGCTGGTGTTTCAGGGTTTAGGGCAGTAGTGTTCGGGCAGTGTATGGGGTCTTGCTTGAGATGATGTTTCAGGGTTTAGGGCAGTGCAGTGATGTTGCGGTAGTGTAGGGGGTCGTACTGGGGGTGGTGATTCAGGGTTTAGGGTAGTGTAGGGGGTCGTACAGGGGCTGGTGTTTCAGGGTATAGGGCAGTGCGGTGGTGTTCGGGCAGTGTAGGGGGTCATGCTGGGGCTGGTGTTTCAGGGTGTAGGGCAGTGCGGTGGTGTTCGGACAGTGTAGGGGTCGTGTTGGGGCTGGTGGTTTAGGGCAGTGCAGTGGAGTTCGGGCAGTGTAGGGGGTCGTGCTGGGAGTGGTGTTTCAGGGTTTAGGGCAGTGCAGTGGTGTTCCGGCAGTATAGGGGGTTGTGCTGGGGGTAGTGTTTCAGGGTTTAGGGCAGTCTAGGGGGTCGTGCAGGGGCTGGTATTTCAGGATTTAGGGCAGTGCAGTGGTGTTCGGGCAGTGAAGGGGGTCGTGCAGGGGCTGGTGTTTCAGAGTTGAGGGCAGTGAAGTGGTGTTCAGGCAGTGTAGGGGGTCGTGCTAGGGCTGGTGTTTCAGGGTTTAGGGAAGTGCAGTGGTGTTTGGTCAGTGTAGGTGGTCTTGCTGGGGCTGGTGTTTCAGGGTTTAGGGCAGTGCAGTGGTGTTCGGGCAGTGTAGGGGGTCGTGCTGGGGGTGGTGTTTCAGGGTTTAGGGCAGTAGTGTTCGGGCAGTGTACGGGGTCTTGCTTGGGATGATGTTTCAGGCTTTAGGGCAGTGCAGTAGTTTTCGGGCAGTGTAGGTGCTGATGCTGGGGGTGATGTTTCAGTGTTTAGGGCAGTGGTGTTCAGGCAGTGTAGGGGTCGTGCTCAGGGTGATGAATCAGGGTTTAGGGCAGTGCAGTGGTGTTCGGGCAGTGTAAGGGGTCGTGCTGGGAGTGGTGTTTCAGGGTTTAGCGCAGTGCAGTGGTGTTCGGGAAGTGTAGGGGTCGTGCAGGGGCTGATGATTCAGGGTTTAGGGCAGTGCAGTGGTGTTCGGGCAGTGTAGGGGGTCTTGCTGGGGCTTGTGTTTTAGGGTTTAGGTCTGTGCAGTGGTGTTCGGGCAGTGTAGTGGGTCTTGCTGGGGCTGATGTTTTAGGGTTTAGGGCAGTGCAGTGGGGTTCGGGCAGTGTAGGGGCTTGTGCTGGGGGTGGTGTTTCAAGGTTTAGGCAGTGCAGTGGTGTTCGGGCAGTGTAGAGGGTCGTGCTGGGGCTGGTGTTTCAGGGTTTAGGGCAGTGCAGTAGTGTTTGGGCAGTGTAGGCGGATGTGCTGGGGGTGGTGTTTCAGGGTTTAGGGCAGTATTGTGGTGTTAGGGCAGTGTAGGGGGTTGTGCTAGGGCTGGTGTTAGAGGGTTTAGGGCAGTGCAGTGGTGTTCGGGCAGTGTAGGGGGTCGTGCTGGGGGTGGTGTTTCAGGGTTTAGGGCAGTAGTGTTCGGGCAGTGTACGGGGTCTTGCTTGGGATGATGTTTCAGGCTTTAGGGCAGTGCAGTAGTTTTCGGGCAGTGTAGGTGCTGATGCTGGGGGTGATGTTTCAGGGTTTAGGGCAGTGGTGTTCAGGCAGTGTAGGGGTCATGCTGGGAGTGGTGTTTCAGGGTTTAGCGCAGTGCAGTGGTGTTCGGGAAGTGTAGGGGTCGTGCAGGGGCTGATGATCCAGGGTTTAGGGCAGTGCAGTGGTGTTCGGGCAGTGTAGGGGGTCTTGCTGGGGCTTGTGTTTTAGGGTTTAGGTCTGTGCAGTGGTGTTCGGGCAGTGTAGTGGGTCTTGCTGGGGCTGATGTTTTAGGGTTTAGGGCAGTGCAGTGGGGTTCGGGCAGTGTAGGGGCTTGTGCTGGGGGTGGTGTTTCAAGGTTTAGGCAGTGCAGTGGTGTTCGGGCAGTGTAGAGGGTCGTGCTGGGGCTGGTGTTTCAGGGTTTAGGGCAGTGCAGTGGTGTTCGGGCAGTGTAGGGGGTCGTGCAGGGGCTGGTGTTTCAGAGTTTAGGGCAGTGCAGTGATGTTCGGGCAGTGTAGGGGGTCTTCCAGGGGCTGGTGTTTCCGGGTTTAGGGCAGTGCAGTGGTGTTCGGGCAGTGTAGGGGTCGTGCTGGGGTGGTGTTTCAGGGTTTAGGGCAGTCTAGGGGGCCTTGCAGGGGCTGGTGTTTCAGGGTTTAGGGCAGTGCAGTGGTGTTCGGGCAGTGTAGGGTTTGTGCTGGGGCTCGTGTTTCAGGGTTTAGGGCAGTGCAGTTGTGTTCGGGCAGTGTAGGGGGTCGTGCTGGGGGTAGTGTTTCAGGGTTTAGGGCAGTGGTGTTCATGCAAGGTGTCGGGGGTCTTGCTGGGGCTGGTGTTTCAGGGTTTAGTGCAGTGCAGTGGTGTTAGGGCAGTGTAGAGGGTCGTGCAGGGGTGGTGTTTCAGGGTTTAGGACAGTGCAGTGGTGTTGAGGCAGTGTAGGGGCTTGTGCTGGGGCTGGTGTTTCAGGGTTTAGGGCGGTGCATGGTGTTCGGGCAGTGTAGGGGGTCATGCTTGGGATGATGTTTCAGGGTTTAGGGCAGTATAGTGGTGTTAGGGCAGTGTAGGGGGTTGTGCTGGGGCTGGTGTTTCAGGGTTTAGGGCAGTGCAGTGGTGTTCGGGCAGTGTAGGGGGTCGTGCTGGGGCTGGTGTTTCAGGGTTAGGGGCGGTGCATTGGTGTTCGGGCAGTGAAGGGGTCGTGCTGGGGCTGGTGTTTCAGGGTTTAGGGCAGTGCAGTGGTGTTCGGGCAGTGTAGGGGGTCATGCAGGGGCTGGTGTTTCAGGGTTTAGGGCAGTGCAGTGGTGTTCGGGCAGTGTAGGGGGTCGTGCAGGGGCTGGTGTTTCAGAGTTTAGGGCAGTGCAGTGATGTTCGGGCAGTGTAGGGGGTCTTCCAGGGGCTGGTGTTTCCGGGTTTAGGGCAGTGCAGTGGTGTTCGGGCAGTGTAGGGGGTCATGCTGGGGGTGGTGTTTCAGGGTTTAGGGCAGTCTAGGGGGCCTTGCAGGGGCTGGTGTTTCAGGGTTTAGGGCAGTGCAGTGGTGTTCGGGCAGTGTAGGGAGTTGTGCTGGGGCTCGTGTTTCAGGGTTTAGGGCAGTGCAGTGGTGTTCGGGCAGTGTAGGGGGTCGTGCTGGGGGTAGTGTTTCAGGGTTTAGGGCAGTGGTGTTCATGCAAGGTGTCGGGGGTCTTGCTGGGGCTGGTGTTTCAGGGTTTAGTGCAGTGCAGTGGTGTTAGGGCAGTGTAGAGGGTCGTGCAGGGGTGGTGTTTCAGGGTTTAGGAGAGTGCAGTGGTGTTGAGGCAGTGTAGGGGCTTGTGCTCGGGCTGGTGTTTCAGGGTTTAGGGCGGTGCATGGTGTTCGGGCAGTGTAGGGGGTCATGCTTGGTATGATGCTTCAGGGTTTAGGGCAGTGCAGTGGTGTTCGGGCAGTGTAGGGGGTCGTGCTGAGGGTGGTGTTTTAGAGTTTAGGGCAGTGCAGTGGTGTTCCGGCATTGTAGGGGGTCGTGCTGGGGGTGGTGTTTCAGGGTTTAGGGCAGTCTAGGGGGAAGTGCAGGGGCTGGTGTTTCAGGGTTTAGGGCAGTGCAGTGGTGTTCGGGCAGTGTAGGGAGTCGTGCTGGGGCTCGTGTTTCAGGGTTTAGGGCAGTGCAGTGGTGTTCGGGCAGTGCAAGGGGTCGTGCTGGGGCTGGTGTTTCAGGGTTTAGGGCAGTGCAGTGGTGTTCGGGCAGTGTAGGGGGTCGTGCAGGGGCTGGTGTTTCAGGTTTTAGGGCAGTGCAGTGGTGTTCGGGCAGTGTAGGGGGTCGTGCAGGGGCTGGTGTTTCAGGGTTTAGGGCAGTGCAGTGGTGTTCGGGCAGTGTAGGGTGTCGTGCTGGGGCTGGTGTTTAAGGGATTAGGGAAGTGCAGTGGTGTTCGGGCAGTGTAGGGGGTCTTGCTGGGGCTGGTGTTTCAGGGTTTGGGCAGTAGTGTTCGGGCAGTGTATGGGGTCTTGCTTGAGATGATGTTTCAGGGTTTAGGGCAGTGCAGTGGTGTCCGGGCAGTGTAGGGGGTCGTGCAGGGGCTGGTGTTTCAGGGTTTAGGGCAGAGCAGTGGTGTTCGGGGAGTGTAGGGGGTTGTGCAGGAGCTGGTGTTTCAGGGTATAGGGCAGTGCAGTGGTGTTCGGGCAGTGTAGGGGGTCATGCAGAGGCTGGTGTTTCAGGGTTTAGGGCAGTGAAGTGGTGTTCGGGCAGTGTAGGGGGTCGTGCTGGGGCTGGTGTTTCAGGGTTTAGGGCAGTGAAGTGGTGTTCGGGCAGTGTAAGGGCTCATGCTGGGGGTGGTGTTTCAGAGTTTAGGGCAGTGCAGTGATGTTCCGGCAGTGTAGGGGGTCGTTCTGGGGGTGGTGTTTCAGGGTTTAGGGCAGTCTAGGGGGCCGTGCAGGGGCTGGTGTTTCAGGGTTTAGGGCAATGCAGTGGTGTTCGGGCAGTGTAGGGAGTCGTGCTGGGGCTCGTGTTTCAGGGTTTAGGGCAGTGCAGTGGTGTTGGGCAGTGCAGGGGGTCATGCTGGGGCTGGTGTTTCAGGGTTTAGGGCAGTGCAGTGGTGTTCGGGCAGTGTAGGGGGTCGTGCAGGGGCTGGTGTTTCAGGTTTTAGGGCAGTGCAGTGGTGTTCGGGCAGTGTAGGGGGTCATGCAGGGGCTGGTGTTTCAGGGTTTAGGGCAGTGCAGTGGTGTTCGAGTCGTGTAGGGGGTCTTGCTGGGGCTGGTGATTCAGAGTTTGGGGCAGTGTAGTGGTGTTCGGGCAGTGTAGGGGGTCGTGCTGGGGCTGGTGTTTCAGGGTTTAGGGCAGTGCAGTGGTGTTCGGGCAGTGTAGGGGGTCATGCTGGGGCTGGTGTTTCAGGGATTAGGGAAGTGCAGTGGTGTTCGGGCAGTGTAGGGGGTCGTGCAGGGGCTGGTGTTTCAGGGTTTAGGGCAGTGCAGTGGTGTTCGGGCAGTGTAGGGGGTCATGCTGGGGCTGGTGTTTCAGGGATTAGGGAAGTGCAGTGGTGTTCGGGCAGTGTAGGGGGTCTTGCTGGGGCTGGTGTTTCAGGGTTTAGGGCAGTAGTGTTCGGGCAGTGTATGGGGTCTTGCTTGAGATGATGTTTCAAGGTTTAGGGCAGTGCAGTGATGTTCCGGTAGTGTAGGGGGTCGTGCTCGGGGTGGTTATTTAGGGTTTAGGGTAGTGTAGGGGGTCGCACAGGGACTGGTGTTTCAGGGTATAGGGCAGTGCGGTGGTGTTCGGGCAGTGTAGGGGGTCATGCTGGGGCTGGTGTTTCAGGGTTTAGGGCAGTGCGGTGGTGTTCGGGCAGTGTAGGGGTCGTGTTGGGGCTGGTGGTTTAGGGCAGTGCAGTAGAGTTCGGGCAGTGTAGGGGGTCGTGCTGGGAGTAGTGTTTCAGGGTTTAGGGCAGTGCAGTGTTGTTCCGGCAGTATAGGGGGTTGTGCTGGGGGTAGTGTTTCAGGGTTTAGGGCAATTTAGGGGGTCGTGCAGGGGCTGGTGTTTCAGGGTTTAGGGCATTGCAGTGGTGTTCAGGCAGTGCAGGGGGTCGTGCTGGGGCTGGTGTTTCAGGGTTTAGGGCAGTGCAGTGGTGTTCGGGCAGTGTAGGGGTCGTGCTGGGGCTGGTGTTTCAGGGTTTAGGGCAGTGCAGTGGTGTCCAGGCAGTGTAGGGGGTCATGCAGGGGCTGGTGTTTCAGGGTTTAGGGCAGAGCAGTGGTGTTCGGGGAGTGTAGGGGGTCGTGCAGGGGCTGGTGTTTCAGGATTTAGGGCAGTGCAGTGGTGTTCGGGCAGTGTAGGGGATCGTGCAGGGGCTGGTGTTTCAGGGTTGAGGGCAGTGAAGTGGTGTTCAGGCAGTGTAGGGGGTCGTGCTGGGGCTGGTGTTTCAGGGTTTAGGGAAGTGCAGTGGTGTTTGGTCAGTGTAGGTGGTCTTGCTGGGGCTGGTGTTTCAGGGTTTAGGGCAGTGCAGTGGTGTTCGGGCAGTGTAGGGGGTCGTGCTGGGGGTGGTGTTTCAGGGTTTAGGGCAGTAGTGTTCGGGCAGTGTACGGGGTCTTGCTTGGGATGATGTTTCAGGCTTTAGGGCAGTGCAGTAGTTTTCGGTAAGTGTAGTTGCTGATGCTGGGGGTGATGTTTCAGGGTTTAGGGCAGTGGTGTTCGGGCAGTGTAGGGGTCGTGCTCGGGGTGATGAATCAGGGTTTAGGGCAGTGCAGTGGTGTTCGGGCAGTGTAGGGGGTCATGCTGGGAGTGGTGTTTCAGGGTTTAGCGCAGTGCAGTGGTGTTCGGGAAGTGTAGGGGTCGTGCAGGGGCTGATGATTCAGGGTTTAGGGCAGTGCAGTGGTGTTCGGGCAGTGTAGGGGGTCTTGCTGGGGCTTGTGTTTTAGGGTTTAGGTCTGTGCAGTGGTGTTCGGGCAGTGTAGGGGGTCTTGCTGGGGCTGATGTTTTAGGGTTTAGGGCAGTGCAGTGGGGTTCGGGCAGTGTAGGGGCTTGTGCTGGGGGTGGTGTTTCAGGGTTTAGGCAGTGCAGTGGTGTTCGGGCAGTGTAGGGGGTCGTGCTGGGGCTGGTGTTTCAGGGTTTAGGGCATTGCAGTAGTGTTCGGGCAGTGTAGGCGGATGTGCTGGGAGTGGTGTTTCAGGGTTTAGGGCAGTGCAGTGGTGTTCGGGCAGTGTAGGGGGTCGTGCAGGGGCTGGTGTTTCAGGTTTTAGGGCAGTGCAGTGGTGTTCGGGCAGTGTAGGGGGTCGTGCAGGGGCTGGTGTTTCAGGGTTTAGGGCAGTGCAGTGGTGTTCGGGCAGTGGAGGGGGTCGTGCTGGGGCTGGTGTTTCAGGGATTAGGGAAGTGCAGTGGTGTTCGGGCAGTGTAGGGGGTCTTGCTGGGGCTGGTGTTTCAGGGTTTAGGGCAGTAGTGTTCGGACAGTGTATGGGGTCTTGCTTGAGATGATGTTTCAGGGTTTAGGGCAGTGCAGTGGTATCCGGGCAGTGTAGGGGGTCGTGCAGGGGCTGGTGTTTCAGGGTTTAGGGCAGTGGTGTTCGGGCAGTGTACGGGGTCTTGCTTGCGATGATGTTTCAGGCTTTAGGGCAGTGCAGTAGTTTTCGGGCAGTGTAGGTGCTGATGCTGGGGGTGATGTTTCAGGGTTTAGGGCAGTGGTGTTCAGGCAGTGTAGGGGTCATGCTCGGGGTGATGAATCAGGGTTTAGTGCAGTGCAGTGGTGTTCGGGCAGTGTAAGGGGTCATGCTGGGAGTGGTGTTTCAGGGTTTAGGGCAGAGCAGTGGTGTTCGGGGAGTGTAGGGGGTTGTGCAGGAGCTGGTGTTTCAGGGTATAGGGCAGTGCAGTGGTTTTCGGGCAGTGTAGGTGGTCGTGCAGAGGCTGGTGTTTCAGGGTTTAGGGCAGTGAAGTGGTGTTCGGGCAGTGTAGGGGGTCGTGCTGGGGCTGGTGTTTCAGGGTTTAGGGCAGTGAAGTGGTGTTCGGGCAGTGTAGGGGGTCGTGCAGGGGCTGGTGTTTCAGGTTTTAGGGCAGTGCAGTGGTGTTCGGGCAGTGTAGGGGGTCGTGCAGGGGCTGGTGTTTCAGGGTTTAGGGCAGTGCAGTGGTGTTCGGGCAGTGGAGGGGGTCGTGCTGGGGCTGGTGTTTCAGGGATTAGGGAAGTGCAGTGGTGTTCGGGCAGTGTAGGGGGTCTTGCTGGGGCTGGTGTTTCAGGGTTTAGGGCAGTAGTGTTCGGACAGTGTATGGGGTCTTGCTTGAGATGATGTTTCAGGGTTTAGGGCAGTGCAGTGGTATCCGGGCAGTGTAGGGGGTCGTGCAGGGGCTGGTGTTTCAGGGTTTAGGGCAGTGGTGTTCGGGCAGTGTACGGGGTCTTGCTTGCGATGATGTTTCAGGCTTTAGGGCAGTGCAGTAGTTTTCGGGCAGTGTAGGTGCTGATGCTGGGGGTGATGTTTCAGGGTTTAGGGCAGTGGTGTTCAGGCAGTGTAGGGGTCATGCTCGGGGTGATGAATCAGGGTTTAGTGCAGTGCAGTGGTGTTCGGGCAGTGTAAGGGGTCATGCTGGGAGTGGTGTTTCAGGGTTTAGGGCAGAGCAGTGGTGTTCGGGGAGTGTAGGGGGTTGTGCAGGAGCTGGTGTTTCAGGGTATAGGGCAGTGCAGTGGTTTTCGGGCAGTGTAGGTGGTCGTGCAGAGGCTGGTGTTTCAGGGTTTAGGGCAGTGAAGTGGTGTTCGGGCAGTGTAGGGGGTCGTGCTGGGGCTGGTGTTTCAGGGTTTAGGGCAGTGAAGTGGTGTTCGGGCAGTGTAGGGGGTCATGTGGGGGTGGTGTTTCAGAGTTTAGGGCAGTGCAGTGATGTTCCGGCAGTGTAGGGGGTCGTGCTGGGGGTGGAGTTTCAGGGTTTAGGGCAGTCTAGGGGGCCGTGCAGGGGCTGGTGTTTCAGGGTTTAGGGCAATGCAGTGGTGTTCGGGCAGTGTAGGGAGTCGTGGTGGGGCTCGTGTTTCAGGGTTTAGGGCAGTGCAGTGGTGTTCGGGCAGTGCAGGGGGTCTTGCTGGGGCTGGTGTTTCAGGGTTTAGGGCAGTGCAGTGGTATTCGGGCAGTGTAGGGGGTCGTGCAGGGGCTGGTGTTTCTGGTTTTAGGGTAGTGCAGTGGTGTTTGGGCAGTGTAGGGGGTCGTGCAGGGGCTGGTGTTTCAGGGTTTAGGGCAGTGCAGTGGTGTTCGGGCCGTGTAGGGGGTCTTGCTGGGGCTGGTGATTCAGGGTTTGGGGCAGTGTAGTGGTGTTCGGGCAGTGTAGGGGGTCGTGTTGGGGCTGGTGTTTCAGGGTTTAGGGCAGTGCAGTGGTGTTTGGGCAGTGTAGGGGGTCGTGCAGGGGCTGGTGTTTCAGGTTTTAGGGCAGTGCAGTGGTGTTTGGGCAGTGTAGGGGGTCGTGCAGGGGCTGGTGTTTCAGGGTTTAGGGCAGTGCAGCGGTGTTCGGGCAGTGTAGGGGGTCGTGCTGGGGCTGGTGTTTCAGGGATTAGGGAAGTGCAGTGGCGTTCGGGCAGTGTAGGGGGTCTTGCTGGGGCTGGTGTTTCAGGGTTTAGGGCAGTAGTGTTCGGGCAGTGTATGGGGTCTTGCTTGAGATGATGTTTCAGGGTTTAGGGCAGTACAGTGATGTTCCGGTAGTGTAGGGGGTCGTGCTCGGGGTGGTGATTCAGGGTTTAGGGTAGTGTAGGGGGTCGTACAGGGGCTGGTGTTTCAGGGTATAGGGCGGTGCGGTGGTGTTCGGGCAGTGTAGGGGGTCATGCTGGGGCTGGTGTTTCAGGGTTTAGGGCAGTGCGGTGGTGTTCGGGCAGTGTAGGGGTCAAGTTGGGGCTGGTGGTTTAGGGCAGTGCAGTGGAGTTCGGGCAGTGTAGGGGGTCGTGCTGGGAGTGGTGTTTCAGGGTTTAGGGCAGTGCAGTGGTGTTCCGGCAGTATAGGGGGTTGTGCTGGGGGTAGTGTTTCAGGGTTTCGGGCAGTCTAGGGGGTCGTGCAGGGGCTGGTGTTTCAGGGTTTAGGGCATTGCAGTGGTGTTCAGGCAGTGCAGGGGGTCGTGCTGGGGCTGGTGTTTCAGGGTTTAGGGCAGTGCAGTGGTGTTCGGGCAGTGTAGGGGTCGTGCTGGGGCTGGTGTTTCAGGGTTTAGGGCAGTGCAGTGGTGTCCAGGCAGTGTAGGGGGTCATGCAGGGGCTGGTGTTTCAGGGTTTAGGGCAGAGCAGTGGTGTTCGGGGAGTGTAGGGGGTCGTGCAGGGGCTGGTGTTTCAGGATTTAGGGCAGTGCAGTGGTGTTCGGGCAGTGTAGGGGGTCGTGCAGGGGCTGGTGTTTCAGGGTTGAGGGCAGTGAAGTGGTGTTCAGGCAGTGTAGGGGGTCGTGCTGGGGCTGGTGTTTCAGGGTTTAGGGAAGTGCAGTCGTGTTTGGACAGTGTAGGTGGTCTTGCTGGGGCTGGTGTTTCAGGGTTTAGGGCAGTGCAGTGGTGTTCGGGCAGTGTAGGGGGTCGTGCTGGGGGTGGTGTTTTAGGGTTTAGGGCAGTAGTGTTCGGGCAGTGTACGGGGTCTTGCTTGGGATGATGTTTCAGGCTTTAGAGCAGTGCAGTAGTTTTCGGGCAGTGTAGGTGCTGATGCTGGGGGTGATGTTTCAGGATTTAGGGCAGTGGTGTTCGGGCAGTGTAGGGGTCATGCTCGGGGTGATGAATCAGGGTTTAGGGCAGTGCAGTGGTGTTCGGGCAGTGTAGTGGGTCGTGCTGGGAGTGGTGTTTCAGGATTTAGCGCAGTGCAGTGGTGTTCGGGAAGTGTAGGGGTCGTGCAGGGGCTGATGATTCAGGCTTTAGGGCAGTGCAGTGGTGTTCGGGCAGTGTAGGGGGTCTTGCTGGGGCTTGTGTTTTAGGGTTTAGGTCTGTGCAGTGGTGTTCGAGCAGTGTAGGGGGTCATGCTGGGGCTGATGTTTTAGGGTTTAGGGCAGTGCAGTGGGGTTCGGGCAGTGTAGGGGCTTGTGCGGGGGGCGGTGTTTCAGGGTTTAGGCAGTACAGTGGTGTTCGGGCAGTGTAGGGGGTCGTGCTGGGGCTGGTGTTTCAGGGTTTAGGGCAGTGCAGTAGTGTTCGGGCAGTGTAGGCGGATGTGCTGGGGGTGGTGTTTCAGGGTTTAGGGCAGTATAGTGGTGTTAGGGTAGTGTAGGGGATTGTGCTGGGGCTGGTGTTTCAGGGTTTAGGGCAGTGCAGTGGTGTTCGGGCAGTGTAGGGGGTCGTGCTGAGGCTGGTGTTTCAGGGTTAGGGGCAGTGCATTGGTGTTCGGGCAGTGTAGGGGTCGTGCTTGGGCTGGTGTTTCAGGGTTTAGGGCAGTGCAGTGGTGTTCGGGCAGTGTAGGGGGTCGTGCTGGGGCTGGTGTTTCAGGGATTAGGGAAGTGCAGTGGCGTTCGGGCAGTGTAGGGGGTCTTGCTGGGGCTGGTGTTTCAGGGTTTAGGGCAGTAGTGTTCGGGCAGTGTATGGGGTCTTGCTTGAGATGATGTTTCAGGGTTTAGGGCAGTACAGTGATGTTCCGGTAGTGTAGGGGGTCGTGCTCGGGGTGGTGATTCAGGGTTTAGGGTAGTGTAGGGGGTCGTACAGGGGCTGGTGTTTCAGGGTATAGGGTGGTGCGGTGGTGTTCGGGCAGTGTAGGGGGTCATGCTGGGGCTGGTGTTTCAGGGTTTAGGGCAGTGCGGTGGTGTTCGGGCAGTGTAGGGGTCAAGTTGGGGCTGGTGGTTTAGGGCAGTGCAGTGGTGTTCGGGCAGTGTGGGGTGTCGTGCTGGGAGTGGTGTTTCAGGGTTTAGGGCAGTGCAGTGGTGTTCGGGGAGTGTAGGGGGTCATGCAGGGGCTGGTGTTTCAGGGTTTAGGGCAGTGCAGTGGTGTTCGGGCAGTGTAGGGGGTTGTGCTGGGGGTGGTGTTTCAGGGTTTAGGACAGTCTAGGGGGGCGTGCATGGGCTGGTGTTTCAGGGTTTAGGGCAGTGCAGTGGTGTTCGGGCAGTGTAGGGGTTCGTGCTGTGGGTGGTGTTTCAGGGATTAGGGCAGTGCAGTGGTGTTCGGGCAGTGTAGAGGGTCGTGCAGGGGTGGTGTTTCAGGGTTTAGGGCAGTGGTGTTCGGGCAGTGTAGGGGGTCGTGCTGGGGGTGGTGTTTCATGGTTTAGGGTACTGCAGTGGTGTTCCGGCAGTGTAGGGGGTCGTGCTGGGGGTGGTGTTTAAGGGTTTAGGGCAGTCTAGGGGGTCGTGCAGGGGCTGGTGTTTCAGGGTTTAGGGCAGTGCAGTGGTGTTCAGGCAGTGCAGGTGGTCGTGCTGGGGCTAGTGTTTCAGGGTTTAGGGCAGATGCAGTGGTATTCAGGCAGTGTAGGGGTCGTGCTGGGGCTGGTGTTTCAGGGTTTAGGGCAGTGCAGTGGTGTCCGGGCAGTGTAGGGGGTCGTGCAGGGGCTGGTGTTTCAGCGTTTAGGGCAGAGCAGTGGTGTTCGGGGAGTGTATGGGGTTGTGCAGGAGCTGGTGTTTCAGGGTTTAGGGCAGTGCAGTGGTGTTCGGGCAGTGTAGGGGGTCGTGCAGAGGCTGGTGTTTCAGGGTTTAGGGCAGTGAAGTGGTGTTCGGGCAGTGTAGGGGGTCGTGCTGGGGCTGGTGTTTCAGGGTTTAGGGCAGTGAAGTGGTGTTCGGGCAGTGTAGGGGGTCATGCTGGGGGTGGTGTATCAGGGTTTAGAGCAGTGCAGTGGTGTTCGGGCAGTATAGGGGTCTTGCTGAGACTGGTGTTTGAGGGTTTACGGCAGTGCAGTGGTGTTTGGGCAGTGTAGGGGGTCCTGCTGTGGGTGGTGTTTCACGGTTTAGGGCAGTGCAGTGGTGTTCGGGCAGTGTAGGGTGTCTTGCTGGGGCTGGTGTTTCAGTGTTTAGGGCACTAGTGTTTGGGCAGTGTACGGGGTCTTGCTTGGGATGATGTTTCAGGGTTTAGGGCAGTGCAGTGGTGTTCCGGTAGTGTAGGGGGTCGTGCTGGGGGTGGTGTTTCAGGGTTTAGGGTAGTGTAGGGGGTCGTACAGGGGCTAGTGTTTCAGGGTATAGGGCAGTGCAGTGGTGTTCGGGCAGTGTAGGGGTCATGCTGGGGCTGGTGTTTCAGGGTTTAGGGCAGTGCGGTGGTGTTGGGTAGTGTAGGGGTCGTGTTGGGGCTGGTGGTTTAGGGCAGTGCAGTGGTGTTCGGGCAGTGTGGGGTGTCGTGCTGGGAGTGGTGTTTCAGGGTTTAGGGCAGTGCAGTGGTGTTCTGGCAGTGTAGGGGGTCGTGCTGGGGGTGGTGTTTCAGGGTTTAGGGCAGTCTAGGGGGTCGTGCAGGGGCTGGTGTTTCAGGTTTTAGGGCAGTGAAGTGGTGTTCAGGCAGTGCAGGGGGTCTTGCTGGGGCTAGTTTTTCAGGGTTTAGGGCAGTGCAGTGGTATTCAGGCAGTGTAGGGGTCGTGCTGGGGCTGGTGTTTCAGGGTTTAGGGCAGTAAAGTGGTGTCCGGGCAGTGTAGGGGGTCGTGCAGGGGCTGGTGTTTCAGGGTTTAGGGCAGAGCAGTGGTGTTCGGGGAGTGTAGGGGGTTGTGCAGGAGCTGGTGTTTTTGGGTTTAGGGCAGTGCAGTGGTGTTCGGGCAGTGTAGGGGGTCGTGCAGAGGCTGGTGTTTCAGGGTTTAGGGCAGTGAAGTGCTGTTCGGGCAGTGTAGGGGGTCGTGCTGGGGCTGGTGTTTCAGGGTTTAGGGCAGTGAAGTGGTGTTCGGGAAGTGTAGGGGGTCATGCTGGGGGTGGTGTTTCAGAGTTTAGGGCAGTTCAGTGGTGTTCCGGCAGTGTAGGGGGCGTGCTGGGGGTGGTGTTTCAGGGTTTAGGGCAGTCTAGGGGGCCGTGCAGGGGCTGGTGTTTCAGGGTTCAGGGCAGTGCAGTTGTGTTCGGGCAGTGTAGGGAGTTGTGCTGGGGCTCGTGTTTCAGGGTTTAGGGCAGTTCAGTGGTGTTCGGGCAGTGCAGGGGGTCGTGCTGGGGCTGGTGTTTCAGGGTTTAGGGCAGTGCAGTGGTGTTCGGGCAGGGTAGGGGGTCGTGCAGGGGCTGGTGCTTCTGGTTTTAGGCAGTGCAGTGGTGTTCGGGCAGTGTAGGGGGTCGTGCAGGGGCTGGTGTTTCAGGGTTTAGGGCAGTGCAGTGGTGTTCGAGCCGTGTAGGGGGTCTTTCTGGAGCTGGTGATTCAGGGTTTGGGGCAGTGTAGTTGTGTTCGGGCAGTGTAGGGGGTCTTGCTGTGGCTGGTGTTTCAGGGTTTAGGGCAGTAGTGTTCGGGCAGTGTATGGGGTCTTGCTTGAGATGATGTTTCAGGGTTTAGGGCAGTGCAGTGATGTTGCGGTAGTGTAGGGGGTCGTACTGGGGGTGGTGATTCAGGGTTTAGGGTAGTGTAGGGGGTCGTACAGGGGCTGGTGTTTCAGGGTATAGGGCAGTGCGGTGGTGTTCGGGCAGTGTAGGGGGTCATGCTGGGGCTGGTGTTTCAGGGTTTAGGGCAGTGCGGTGGTGTTCGGGCAGTGTAGGGGTCGTGTTGGGGCTGGTGGTTTAGGGCAGTGCAGTGGAGTTCGGGCAGTGTAGGGGGTCGTGCTGGGAGTGGTGTTTCAGGGTTTAGGGCAGTGCAGTGGTGTTCCGGCAGTATAGGGGGTTGTGCTGGGGGTAGTGTTTCAGGGTTTAGGGCAGTCTAGGGGGTCGTGCAGGGGCTGGTGTTTCAGGGTTTAGGGCATTGCAGTGGTGTTCAGGAAGTGCAGGAGGTCGTGCTGGGGCTGGTGTTTCAGGGTTTAGGGCAGTGCAGTGGTGTTCAGGCAGTGTAGGGGGTCGTGCAGGGGCTGGTGTTTCAGGATTTAGGGCAGTGCAGTGGTGTTCGGGCAGTGTAGGGGGTCGTGCAGGGGCTGGTGTTTCAGGGTTGAGGGCAGTGAAGTGGTGTTCAGGCAGTGTAGGGGGTCGTGCTGGGGCTGGTGTTTCAGGGTTTAGGGAAGTGCAGTGGTGTTTGGTCAGTGTAGGTGGTCTTGCTGGGGCTGGTGTTTCAGGGTTTAGGGCAGTGCAGTGGTGTTCGGGCAGTGTAGGGGGTCGTGCTGGGGGTGGTGTTTCAGGGTTTAGGGCAGTAGTGTTCGGGCAGTGTACGGGGTCTTGCTTGGGATGATGTTTCAGGCTTTAGGGCAGTGCAGTAGTTTTCGGGCAGTGTAGGTGCTGATGCTGGGGGTGATGTTTCAGTGTTTAGGGCAGTGGTGTTCAGGCAGTGTAGGGGTCGTGCTCAGGGTGATGAATCAGGGTTTAGGGCAGTGCAGTGGTGTTCGGGCAGTGTAAGGGGTCGTGCTGGGAGTGGTGTTTCAGGGTTTAGCGCAGTGCAGTGGTGTTTGGGAAGTGTAGGGGTCGTGCAGGGGCTGATGATTCAGGGTTTAGGGCAGTGCAGTGGTGTTCGGGCAGTGTAGGGGGTCTTGCTGGGGCTTGTGTTTTAGGGTTTAGGTCTGTGCAGTGGTGTTCGGGCAGTGTAGTGGGTCTTGCTGGGGCTGATGTTTTAGGGTTTAGGGCAGTGCAGTGGGGTTCGGGCAGTGTAGGGGCTTGTGCTGGGGGTGGTGTTTCAAGGTTTAGGCAGTGCAGTGGTGTTCGGGCAGTGTAGAGGGTCATGCTGGGGCTCGTGTTTCAGGGTTTAGGGCAGTGCAGTAGTGTTTGGGCAGTGTAGGCGGATGTGCTGGGGGTGGTGTTTCAGGGTTTAGGGCAGTATAGTGGTGTTAGGGCAGTGTAGGGGGTTGTGCTGGGGCTGGTGTTAGAGGGTTTAGGGCAGTGCAGTGGTGTTCGGGCAGTGTAGGGGGTCGTGCTGGGGGTGGTGTTTCAGGGTTTAGGGCAGTAGTGTTCGGGCAGTGTACGGGGTCTTGCTTGGGATGATGTTTGAGGCTTTAGGGCAGTGCAGTAGTTTTCGGGCAGTGTAGGTGCTGATGCTGGGGGTGATGTTTCAGGGTTTAGGGCAGTGGTGTTCAGGCAGTGTAGGGGTCATGCTGGGAGTGGTGTTTCAGGGTTTAGCGCAGTGCAGTGGTGTTCGGGAAGTGTAGGGGTCGTGCAGGGGCTGATGATTCAGGGTTTAGGGCAGTGCAGTGGTGTTCGGGCAGTGTAGGGGGTCTTGCTGGGGCTTGTGTTTTAGGGTTTAGGTCTGTGCAGTGGTGTTCGGGCAGTGTAGTGGGTCTTGCTGTGGCTGATGTTTTAGGGTTTAGGGCAGTGCAGTGGGGTTCGGGCAGTGTAGGGGCTTGTGCTGGGGGTGGTGTTTCAAGGTTTAGGCAGTGCAGTGGTGTTTGGGCAGTGTAGAGGGTCGTGCTGGGGCTGGTGTTTCAGGGTTTAGGGCAGTGCAGTAGTGTTCGGGCAGTGTAGGCGGATGTGCTGGGGGTGGTGTTTCAGGGTTTAGGGCAGTATAGTGGTGTTAGGGCAGTGTAGGGGGTTGTGCTGGGGCTGGTGTTTCAGGGTTTAGGGCAGTGCAGTGGTGTTCGGGCAGTGTAGGGGGTCATGCTGGGGGTGGTGATTCAGGGTTTAGGGTAGTGTAGGGGGTCGTACAGGGGCTGGTGTTTCAGGGTATAGGGCAGTGCGGTGATGTTGCGGTAGTGTAGGGGGTCGTGCTGGGGGTGGTGATTCAGGGTTTAGGGTAGTGTAGGGGGTCGTACAGGGGCTGGTGTTTCAGGGTATAGAGCAGTGCGGTGGTGTTCGGGCAGTGTAGGGGTCGTGTTGGGGCTGGTGGTTTAGGGCAGTGCAGTGGAGTTCGGGCAGTGTAGGGGGTCGTGCTGGGAGTGGTGTTTCAGGGTTTAGGGCAGTGCAGTGGTGTTCCGGCAGTATAGGGGGTTGTGCTGGGGGTAGTGTTTCAGGATTTAGGGCAGTCTAGGGGGTCGTGCAGGGGCTGGTGTTTCAGGGTTTAGGGCATTGCAGAGGTGTTCAGGTAGTGCAGGGGGTCGTGCTGGGGCTGGTGTTTCAGGGTTTAGGGCAGTGCAGTGGTGTTCAGGCAGTGTAGGGGGTCATGCAGGGGCTGGTGTTTCAGGATTTAGGGCAGTGCAGTGGTGTTCGGGCAGTGTAGGGGGTCGTGCAGGGGCTGGTGTTTCAGGGTTGAGGGCAGTGAAGTGGTGTTCAGGCAGTGTAGGGGGTCGTGCTGGGGCTGGTGTTTCAGGGTTTAGGGCAGTGCAGTGGTGTTCGGGCAGTGTAGGGGGTCGTGCTGGGGGTGGTGTTTCAGGGTTTAGGGCAGTAGTGTTCGGGCAGTGTACGGGGTCTTGCTTGGGATGATGTTTCAGGCTTTAGGGCAGTGCAGTAGTTTTCGGGCAGTGTAGGTGCTGATGCTGGGGGTGATGTTTCAGGGTTTAGGGCAGTGGTGTTCAGGCAGTGTAGGGGTCGTGCTCGGGGTGATGAATCAGGGTTTAGGGCAGTGCAGTGGTGTTCGGGCAGTGTAAGGGGTCGTGCTGGGAGTGGTGTTTCAGGGTTTAGCGCAGTGCAGTGGTGTTCGGGAAGTGTAGGGGTCGTGCAGGGGCTGATGATTCAGGGTTTAGGGCAGTGCAGTGGTGTTCGGGCAGTGTAGGGGGTCTTGCTGGGGCTTGTGTTTTAGGGTTTAGGTCTGTGCAGTGGTGTTCGGGCAGTGTAGTGGGTCTTGCTGGGGCTGATGTTTTAGGGTTTAGGGCAGTGCAGTAGGGTTCGGGCAGTGTAGGGGCTTGTGCTGGGGGTGGTGTTTCAAGGTTTAGGCAGTGCAGTGGTGTTCGGGCAGTGTAGAGGGTTGTGCTGGGGCTGGTGTTTCAGGGTTTAGGGCAATGCAGTAGTGTTCGGGCAGTGTAGGCGGATGTGCTGGGGGTGGTGTTTAAGGGTTTAGGGCAGAATAGTGGTGATAGGGCAGTGTAGGGGGTTGTGCTGGGGCTGGTGTTTCAGGGTTTAGGGCAGTGCAGTGGTGTTCGGGCAGTGTAGGGGGTCGTGCTGGGGCTGGTGTTTCAGGGTTAGGGGCAGTGCATTGGTGTTCGGGCACTGTAGGGGTCGTGCTGGGGCTGGTGTTTCAGGGTTTAGGGCAGTGCAGTGGTGTTCGGGCAGTGTAGGGGGTCATGCAGGGGCTGGTGTTTCAGGGTTTAGGGCAGTGCAGTGGTGTTCGGGCAGTGTAGGGGGTCGTGCAGGGGCTGGTGTTTCAGAGTTTAGGGCAGTGCAGTGATGTTCGGGCAGTGTAGGGGGTCTTCCAGGGGCTGGTGTTTCCGGGTTTAGGGCAGTGCAGTGGTGTTCGGGCAGTGTAGGGGGTCGTGCTGGGGGTGGTGTTTCAGGGTTTTGGGCAGTCTAGGGGGCCGTGCAGGGGCTGGTGTTTCAGGGTTTAGGGCAGTGCAGTGGTGTTCGGGCAGTGTAGGGAGTCGTGCTGGGGCTCGTGTTTCAGGGTTTGGGGCAGTGCAGTTGTGTTCGGGCAGTGTAGGGGGTCGTGCTGGGGGTGGTGTTTCAGGGTTTAGGGCAGTGGTGTTTATGCTAGGTGTCGGGGGTCTTGCTGGGGCTGGTGTTTCAGGGTTTAGTGCAGTGCAGTGGTGTTAGGGCAGTGTAGAGGGTTGGGCAGGGGTGGTGTTTCAGGGTTTAGGACAGTGCAGTGGTGTTTAGGCAGTGTAGGGGCTTGTGCTGGGGCTGGTGTTTCAGGGTTTAGGACGGTGCGTGGTATTCGGGCAGTGTAGGGGGTCATGCTTGGGATGATGTTTCAGGGTTTAGGGCAGGGCAGTGCAGTGGTGTTCGGGCAGTGTAGGGGGTCGTGCTGAGGGTGGTGTTTTAGAGTTTAGGGCAGTGCAGTGGTGTTCCGGCATTGTAGGGGGTCGTGCTGGGAGTGGTGTTTCAGGGTTTAGGGCAGTCTAGGGGGAAGTGCAGGGGCTGGTGTTTCAGGGTTTAGGGCAGTGCAGTGGTGTTCGGGCAGTGTAGGGAGTCGTGCTGGGGCTCGTGTTTCAGGGTTTAGGGCAGTGCAGTGGTGTTCGGGCAGTGCAGGGGGTCGTGCTGGGGCTCGTGTTTCAGGGTTTAGGGCAGTGCCATGGTGTTCGGGCAGTGCAGGGGGTCGTGCTGGGGCTGGTGTTTCAGGGTTTAGGGCAGTGCAGTGGTGTTCGGGCAGTGTAGGGGGTCGTGCAGGGGCTGGTGTTTCAGGTTTTAGGGCAGTGCAGTGGTGTTCGGGCAGTGTAGGGGGTCGTGCAGGGGCTGGTGTTTCAGGGTTTAGGGCAGTGCAGTGGTGTTCAGGCAGTGTAGGGGGTCGTGCTGGGGGTGGTGTTTTAGGGTTTAGGGCAGTGGTGTTCGGGCAGTGTAGGGGGTCGTGCTGGGGGTGGTGTTTCATGGTTTAGGGCAGTGCAGTGGTGTTCCGGCAGTGTAGGGGGTCGTGCTGGGGGTGGTGTTTCAGGGTTTAGGGCAGTCTAGGGGGTCGGGCAGGGGCTGGTGTTTCAGGGTTTAGCGTAGTGCAGTGGTGTTTAGGCAGTGCAGGGGTTCGTGCTGGGGCTAGTGTTTCAGGGTTTAGGGCAGTGCAGTGGTATTCAGGCAGTGTAGGGGTCGTGCTGGGGCTGGTGTTTCAGGGTTTAGGGCAGTGCAGTGGTGTCCGGGCAGTGTAGGGGGTCGTGCAGGGGCTGGTGTTTCAGGGTTTAGGGCAGAGCAGTGGTGTTCGCGGAGTGTAGGGGGTTGTGCAGGAGCTGGTGTTTCAGGGTTTAGGGCAGTGCAGTGGTGTTCGGGCAGTGTAGGGGGTCGTGCAGGGGCTGGTGTTTCAGGGTTTAGGGCAGTGAAGTGGTGTTCGGGCAGTGTAGGGGGTCGTGCTGGGGCTGGTGTTTCAGGGTTTAGGGCAGTGAAGTGGTGTTCGGGCAGTGTAGGGGGTCATGCTGGAGGTGGTGTATCAGGGTTTAGAGCAGTGCAGTGGTGTTCGGGCAGTATAGGGGTCTTGCTGAGACTGGTGTTTGAGGGTTTACGGCAGTGCAGTGGTGTTCGGGCAGTGTAGGGGGTCCTGCTGTGGGTGGTGTTTCAGGGTTTAGGGCAGTGCAGTGGTGTTCGGGCAGTGTAGGGTGTCTTGCTGGGGCTGGTGTTTAAGGGTTTAGGGCACTAGTGTTTGGGCAGTGTACGGGGTCTTGCTTGGGATGATGTTTCAGGGTTTAGGGCAGTGCAGTGGTGTTCCGGTAGTGTAGGGGGTCGTGCTGGGGGTGGTGTTTCAGGGTTTAGGGTAGTGTAGGGGGTCGTACAGGGGCTAGTGTTTTTAGGGTATAGGGCAGTGCAGTGGTGTTCGGGCAGTGTAGGGGGTCATGCTGGGGCTGGTGTTTCAGGGTTTAGGGCAGTGCGGTGGTGTTGGGCAGTGTAGGGGTCGTGTTGGGGCTGGTGGTTTAGGGCAGTGCAGTGGTGTTCGGGCAGTGTGGGTTGTCGTGCTGGGAGTGGTGTTTCAGGGTTTAGGGCAGTGCAGTGGTGTTCTGGCAGTGTAGGGGGTCGTGCTGGGGGTGGTGTTTCAGGGTTTAGGGCAGTCTAGGGGGTCATGCAGGGGCTGGTGTTTCAGGGTTTAGGGCAGTGCAGTGGTGTTCAGGCAGTGCAAGGGGTCGTGCTGGGGCTAGTGTTTCAGGGTTTAGGGCAGTGCAGTGGTATTCAGGCAGTGTAGGGGTCGTGCTGGGGCTGGTGTTTCAGGGTTTAGGTCAGTGCAGTGGTGTCCGGGCAGTGTAGGGGGTTGTGCAGGGGCTGGTGTTTCTGGGTTTAAGGCAGTGCGGTGGTGTTCGGGCAGTGTAGGGGGTCTTGCTGGGGCTGGTGATTCAGGGTTAGGGGCAGTGCAGTGGTGTTCGGGCTGTGTAGGGTGTCTTGCTGGGGCTGGTGTTTCAGGGTTTAGGGCAGTACAGTGATGTTCCGGTAGTGTAGGGGGTCGTACTGGGGGTGGTGATTCAGGGTTTAGGGTAGTGTAGGGGGTCGTGCAGGGGGTGGCCTTTCAGGGTTTAGGGCAGTGCAGTGGTGTTCAGGCCGTGTAGGGGGTCTTGCTGGGGCTGGTGATTCAGGGTTTGGGGCAGTGTAGTGGTGTTCGGGCAGTGTATGGGGTCTTGCTGGGGCTGGTGTTTCAGGGTTTAGGGCAGTAGTGTTCGGGCAGTGTATGGGGTCGTGCTGGGGCTGGTGTTTCAGGGTTTAGGGCAGTGAAGTGGTGTTCGGGCAGTGTAGGGGTCATGCTGGGGGTGGTGTTTCAGAGTTTAGGGCAGTTCAGTGGTGTTCCGGCAGTGTAGGGGGTCGTGCTGGGGGTGGTGTTTCAGGGTTTAGGGCAGTCTAGGGGGCCGTGCAGGGGCTGGTGTTTCAGGGTTCAGGGCAGTGCAGTTGTGTTCGGGCAGTGTAGGGAGTTGTGCTGGGGCTCGTGTTTCAGGGTTTAGGGCAGTGCAGTGGTGTTCGGGCCGTGTAGGGGGTCTTGCTGGGGCTAGTGATTCAGGGTTTGGGGCAGTGTAGTTGTGTTCGGGCAGTGTAGGGGGTCTTGCTGGGGCTGGTGTTTCAGGGTTTAGGGCAGTAGTGTTCGGGCAGTGTATAGGGTCTTGCTTGAGATGATGTTTCAGGGTTTAGGGCAGTGCAGTGATGTTGCGGTAGTGTAGGGGGTCGTGCTGGGGGTGGTGATTCAGGGTTTAGGGTAGTGTAGGGGGTCGTACAGGGGCTGGTGTTTCAGGGTATAGGGCAGTGCGGTGGTGTTCGGGCAGTGTAGGGGGTCATGCTGGGGCTGGTGTTTCAGGGTGTAGGGCAGTGCGGTGGTGTTCGGGCAGTGTAGGGGTCATGTTGGGGCTGGTGGTTTAGGGCAGTGCAGTGGAGATCGGGCAGTGTAGGGGGTCGTGCTGGGAGTGGTGTTTCAGGGTTTAGGGCAGTGCAGTGGTGTTCTGGCAGTATAGGGGGTTGTGCTGGGGGTAGTGTTTCAGGGTTTAGGGCAGTCTAGGGGCTCGTGCAGGGGCTGGTGTTTCAGGGTTTAGGGCATTGCAGTGGTGTTCAGGCAGTGCAGGGGGTCGTGCTGGGGCTGGTGTTTCAGGGTTTAGGGCAGTGCAGTGGTGTTCAGGCAGTGTAGGGGGTCGTGCAGGGGCTGGTGTTTCAGGATTTAGGGCAGTGCAGTGGTGTTCGGGCAGTGTAGGGGTTCGTGCAGGGGCTGGTGTTTCAGGGTTGAGGGCAGTGAAGTGGTGTTTGGTCAGTGTAGGTGGTCTTGCTGGGGCTGGTCTTTCAGGGTTTAGGGCAGTGCAGTGGTGTTCGGGCAGTCTAGGGGGTCGTGCTGGGGGTGGTGTTTCAGGGTTTAGGGCAGTAGTGTTCGGGCAGTGTACGGGGTCTTGCTTGGGATGATGTTTCAGGCTTTAGGGCAGTGCAGTAGTTTTCGGGCAGTGTAGGTGCTGATGCTGGGGGTGATGTTTCAGTGTTTAGGGCAGTGGTGTTCAGGCAGTGTAGGGGTCATGCTCGGGGTGATGAATCGGGGTTTAGGGCAGTGCAGTGGTGTTCGGGCAGTGTGAGGGGTCGTGCTGGGAGTGGTGTTTCAGGGTTTAGCGCAGTGGTGTTCGGGAAGTGTAGGGGTCGTGCAGGGGCTGATGATTCAGGGTTTAGGGCAGTGCAGTGGTGTTCGGGCAGTGTAGGGGGTCTTGCTGGGGCTTGTGTTTTAGGGTTTAGGTCTGTGCAGTGGTGTTCGGGCAGTGTAGTGGGTCTTGCTGGGGCTGATGTTTTAGGGTTTAGGGCAGTGCAGTGGGGTTTGGGCAGTGTAGGGGCTTGTGCTGGGGGTGGTGTTTCAAGGTTTAGGCAGTGCAGTGGTGTTTGGGCAGTGTAGAGGGTCGTGCTGGGGCTGGTGTTTCAGGGTTTAGGGCAGTGCAGTAGTGTTTGGGCAGTGTAGGCGGATGTGCTGGGGGTGGTATTTCAGGGTTTAGGGCAGTATAGTGGTGTTAGGGCAGTGTAGGGGGTTGTGCTGGGGCTGGTGTTAGAGGGTTTAGGGCAGTGCAGTGGTGTTCGGGCAGTGTAGGGGGTCGTGCTGGGGGTGGTGTTTCAGGGTTTAGGGCAGTAGTGTTCGGGCAGTGTACGGGGTCTTGCTTGGGATGATGTTTCAGGCTTTAGGGCAGTGCAGTAGTTTTCGGGCAGTGTAGGTGCTGATGCTGGGGGTGATGTTTCAGGGTTTAGGGCAGTGGAGTTCAGGCAGTGTAGGGGTCATGCTCGGGGTGATGAATCAGGGTTTAGTGCAGTGCAGTGCTGTTCGGGCAGTGTAAGGGGTCGTGCTGGGAGTGGTGTTTCAGGGTTTAGCGCAGTGCAGTGGTGTTCGGGAAGTGTAGGGGTCGTGCAGGGGCTGATGATTCAGGGTTTAGGGCAGTGCAGTGGTGTTCGGGCAGTGTAGAGGGTCTTGCTGGGGCTTGTGTTTTAGGGTTTAGGTCTGTGCAGTGGTGTTCGGGCAGTGTAGTGGGTCTTGCTGGGGCTGATGTTTTAGGGTTTAGGGCAGTGCAGTGGGGTTCGGGCAGTGTAGGGGCTTGTGCTGGGGGTGGCGTTTCAAGGTTTAGGCAGTGCAGTGGTGTTCGGGCAGTGTAGAGGGTCGTGCTGGGGCTGGTGTTTCAGGGTTTAGGGCAGTGCAGTAGTGTTCGGGCAGTGTAGGCAGATGTGCTGGGGGTGGTGTTTCAGGGTTTAGGGCAGTATAGTGGTGTTAGGGCAGTGTAGGGGGTTGTGCTGGGGCTGGTGTTTCAGGGTTTAGGGCAGTGCAGTGGTGTTCGGGCAGTGTAGGGGGTCGTGCTGGGGTGGTGATTCAGGGTTTAGGGTAGTGTAGGGGGTCGTACAGGGGCTGGTGTTTCAGGGTATAGGGCAGTGCGGTGATGTTGCGGTAGTGTAGGGGGTCGTACAGGGGCTGGTGATTCAGGGTATAGGGCAGTGCGGTGGTGTTCGGGCAGTGTAGGGGGTCATGCTGGGGCTGGTGTTTCAGGGTGTAGGGCAGTGCGGTGGTGTTCGGGCAGTGTAGGGGTCGTGTTGGGGCTGGTGGTTTAGGGCAGTGCAGTGGAGTTCGGGCAGTGTAGGGGGTCATGCTGGGAGTGGTGTTTCAGGGTTTAGGGCAGTGCAGTGGTGTTCCGGCAGTATAGGGGGTTGTGCTGGGGGTAGTGTTTCAGGGTTTAGGGCAGTCTAGGGGGTCGTGCAGGGGCTGGTATTTCAGGGTTTAGGGCATTGCAGAGGTGTTCAGGCAGTGCAGGGGGTCGTGCTGGGGCTGGTGTTTCAGGGTTTAGGGCAGTGCAGTGGTGTTCAGGCAGTGTAGGGGGTCGTGCAGGGGCTGGTGTTTCAGGATTTAGGGCAGTGCAGTGGTGTTCGGGCAGTGTAGGGGGTCGTGCAGGGGCTGGTGTTTCAGGGTTGAGGGCAGTGAAGTGGTGTTCAGGCAGTGTAGGGGGTCGTGCTGGGGCTGGTGTTTCAGGGTTTAGGGAAGTGCAGTGGTGTTTGGTCAGTGTAGGTGGTCTTGCTGGGGCTGGTGTTTCAGGGTTTAGGGCAGTGCAGTGGTGTTCGGGCAGTGTAGGGGGCCATGCAGGGGCTGGTGTTTCAGGGTTTAGGGCAGTGCAGTGGTGTTCGGGCAGTGTAGGGAGTCGTGCTGGGGCTCGTGTTTCAGGGTTTAGGGCAGTGCAGTTGTGTTCGGGCAGTGTAGGGGGTCGTGCTGGGGGTGGTGTTTCAGGGTTTAGGGCAGTGGTGTTCATGCAAGGTGTCGGGGGTCTTGCTGGGGCTGGTGTTTCAGGGTTTAGTGCAGTGCAGTGGTGTTAGGGCAGTGTAAAGGGTTGTGCAGGGGGGGTGTTTCAGGGTTTAGGACAGTGCAGTGGTGTTTAGGCAGTGTAGGGGCTTGTGCTGGGGCTGGTGTTTCAGGGTTTAGGACGGTGCGTGGTATTCGGGCAGTGTAGGGGGTCATGCTTGGGATGATGTTTCAGGGTTTAGGGCAGTGCAGTGGTGTTTGGGCAGTGTAGGGGGTCGTGCTGAGGGTGGTGTTTTAGAGTTTAGGGCAGTGCAGTGGTGTTCCGGCATTGTAGGGGGTCGTGCTGGGAGTGGTGTTTCAGGGTTTAGGGCAGTCTAGGGGGAAGTGCAGGGGCTGGTGTTTCAGGGTTTAGGGCAGTGCAGTGGTGTTCGGGCAGTGTAGGGAGTCGTGCTGTGGCTCGTGTTTCAGGGTTTAGGGCAGTGCAGTGGTGTTCGGGCAGTGCAGGGGGTCGTGCTGGGGCTCGTGTTTCAGGGTTTAGGGCAGTGCCGTGGTGTTCGGGCAGTGCAGGGGGTCGTGCTGGGGCTGGTGTTTCAGGGTTTAGGGCAGTGCAGTGGTGTTTGGGCAGTGTAGGGGGTCATGCAGGGGCTGGTGTTTCACGGTTTAGGGCAGTGAAGTGGTGTTCGGGCAGTGTAGGGGGTCGTGCTGGGGCTGGTGTTTCAGGGTTTAGGGCAGTGAAGTGGTGTTCGGGCAGTGTAGGGGGTCATGCTGGAGGTGGTGTATCAGGGTTTAGAGCAGTGCAGTGGTGTTCGGGCAGTATAGGGGTCTTGCTGAGACTGGTGTTTGAGGGTTTACGGCAGTGCAGTGGTGTTCAGGCAGTGTAGGGGGTCGTGCTGGGAGTGGTGTTTCAGGGTTTAGGGCAGTGCAGTGGTGTTCCGGCAGTATAGGGGGTTGTGCTGGGGGTAGTGTTTCAGGGTTTAGGGCAGTCTAGGGGGTCGTGCAGGGGCTGGTGTTTCAGGGTTTAGGGCATTGCAGTGGTGTTCAGGCAGTGCAGGGGGTCGTGCTGGGGCTGGTGTTTCAGGGTTTAGGGCAGTGCAGTGGTGTTCGGGCAGTGTAGGGGTCGTGCTGGGGCTGGTGTTTCAGGGTTTAGGGCAGTGCAGTGGTGTCCAGGCAGTGTAGGGGGTCATGCAGGGGCTGGTGTTTCAGGGTTTAGGGCAGAGCCGTGGTGTTCGGGGAGTGTAGGGGGTCGTGCAGGGGCTTGTGTTTCAGGATTTAGGGCAGTGCAGTGGTGTTCGGGCAGTGTAGGGGGTCGTGCAGGGGCTGGTGTTTCAGGGTTGAGGGCAGTGAAGTGGTCTTCAGGCAGTGTAGGGGGTCATGCTGGGGCTGGTGTTTCAGGGTTTAGGGAAGTGCAGTGGTGTTTGGTCAGTGTAGGTGGTCTTGCTGGGGCTGGTGTTTCAGGGTTTAGGGCAGTGCAGTGGTGTTCGGGCAGTGTAGGGGGTCGTGCTGGGGGTGGTGTTTCAGGGTTTAGGGCAGTAGTGTTCGGGCAGTGTACGGGGTCTTGCTTGGGATGATGTTTCAGGCTTTAGAGCAGTGCTGTAGTTTTCAGGCAGTGTAGGTGCTGATGCTCGGGGTGATGTTTCAGGGTTTAGGGCAGTGGTGTTCGGGCAGTGTAGGGGCCGTGCTCGGGGTGATGAATCAGGGTTTAGGGCAGTGCAGTGGTGTTCGGGCAGTGTAGGGGGTCGTGCTGGGAGTGGTGTTTCAGGGTTTAGCGCAGTGCAGTGGTGTTCGGGAAGTGTAGGGGTCGTGCAGGGGCTGATGATTCAGGCTTTAGGGCAGTGCAGTGGTGTTCGGGTAGTGTAGGGGGTCTTGCTGGGGCTTGTGTTTTAGGGTTTGGTCTGTGCAGTGGTGTTCGGGCAGTGTAGGGTGTCTTGCTGGGGCTGATGTTTTAGGGTTTAGGGCAGTGCAGTGGGGTTCGGGCAGTGTAGGGGCTTGTGCTGGGGGTGGTGTTTCAGGGTTAAGGCAGTGCAGTGGTGTTCGGGCAGTGTAGGGGGTCGTGCTCGGGCTGGTGTATCACGGTTTAGGGCAGTGCAGTAGTGTTCGGGCAGTGTAGGCGGATGTTCTGGGGGTGGTGTTTCAGGGTTTAGGGCAGTATAGTGGTGTTAGGGCAGTGTAGGGGGTCGTGCTGGGGCTGGTGTTTCAGGGTTTAGGGCAGTGCAGTGGTGTTCGGGCAGTGTAGGGGGTCATGCTGGGGCTGGTGTTTCAGGGTTAGGGGCAGTGCATTGGTGTTCGGGCAGTGTACGGGTCGTGCTGGGGCTGGTGTTTCAGGGTTTAGGGCAGTGCAGCGGTGTTCGGGCAGTGTAGGGGGTCATGCAGGGGCTGGTGTTTCAGGGTTTAGGGCAGTGCAGTGGTGTTCGGGCAGTGTAGGGGGTCGTGCAGGGGCTAGTGTTTCAGGGTTGAGGGCAGTGAAGTGGTGTTCAGGCAGTGTAGGGGGTCGTGCTGGGGCTGGTGTTTCAGGGTTTAGGGAAATGCAGTGGTGTTTGGTCAGTGTAGGTGGTCTTGCTGGGGCTGGTGTTTCAGGGTTTAGGGCAGTGCAGTGGTGTTCGGGCAGTGTAGGGGGTCATGCTGGAGGTGGTGTATCAGGGTTTAGAGCAGTGCAGTGGTGTTCGGGCAGTATAGGGGTCTTGCTGAGACTGGTGTTTGAGGGTTTACGGCAGTGCAGTGGTGTTCAGGCAGTGTAGGGGGTCGTGCTGGGAGTGGTGTTTCAGGGTTTAGGGCAGTGCAGTGGTGTTCCGGCAGTATAGGGGGTTGTGCTGGGGGTAGTGTTTCAGGGTTTAGGGCAGTCTAGGGGGTCGTGCAGGGGCTGGTGTTTCAGGGTTTAGGGCATTGCAGTGGTGTTCAGGCAGTGCAGGGGGTCGTGCTGGGGCTGGTGTTTCAGGGTTTAGGGCAGTGCAGTGGTGTTCGGGCAGTGTAGGGGTCGTGCTGGGGCTGGTGTTTCAGGGTTTAGGGCAGTGCAGTGGTGTCCAGGCAGTGTAGGGGGTCATGCAGGGGCTGGTGTTTCAGGGTTTAGGGCAGAGCCGTGGTGTTCGGGGAGTGTAGGGGGTCGTGCAGGGGCTTGTGTTTCAGGATTTAGGGCAGTGCAGTGGTGTTCGGGCAGTGTAGGGGGTCGTGCAGGGGCTGGTGTTTCAGGGTTGAGGGCAGTGAAGTGGTCTTCAGGCAGTGTAGGGGGTCATGCTGGGGCTGGTGTTTCAGGGTTTAGGGAAGTGCAGTGGTGTTTGGTCAGTGTAGGTGGTCTTGCTGGGGCTGGTGTTTCAGGGTTTAGGGCAGTGCAGTGGTGTTCGGGCAGTGTAGGGGGTCGTGCTGGGGGTGGTGTTTCAGGGTTTAGGGCAGTAGTGTTCGGGCAGTGTACGGGGTCTTGCTTGGGATGATGTTTCAGGCTTTAGAGCAGTGCTGTAGTTTTCAGGCAGTGTAGGTGCTGATGCTCGGGGTGATGTTTCAGGGTTTAGGGCAGTGGTGTTCGGGCAGTGTAGGGGCCGTGCTCGGGGTGATGAATCAGGGTTTAGGGCAGTGCAGTGGTGTTCGGGCAGTGTAGGGGGTCGTGCTGGGAGTGGTGTTTCAGGGTTTAGCGCAGTGCAGTGGTGTTCGGGAAGTGTAGGGGTCGTGCAGGGGCTGATGATTCAGGCTTTAGGGCAGTGCAGTGGTGTTCGGGTAGTGTAGGGGGTCTTGCTGGGGCTTGTGTTTTAGGGTTTGGTCTGTGCAGTGGTGTTCGGGCAGTGTAGGGTGTCTTGCTGGGGCTGATGTTTTAGGGTTTAGGGCAGTGCAGTGGGGTTCGGGCAGTGTAGGGGCTTGTGCTGGGGGTGGTGTTTCAGGGTTAAGGCAGTGCAGTGGTGTTCGGGCAGTGTAGGGGGTCGTGCTCGGGCTGGTGTATCACGGTTTAGGGCAGTGCAGTAGTGTTCGGGCAGTGTAGGCGGATGTTCTGGGGGTGGTGTTTCAGGGTTTAGGGCAGTATAGTGGTGTTAGGGCAGTGTAGGGGGTCGTGCTGGGGCTGGTGTTTCAGGGTTTAGGGCAGTGCAGTGGTGTTCGGGCAGTGTAGGGGGTCATGCTGGGGCTGGTGTTTCAGGGTTAGGGGCAGTGCATTGGTGTTCGGGCAGTGTACGGGTCGTGCTGGGGCTGGTGTTTCAGGGTTTAGGGCAGTGCAGCGGTGTTCGGGCAGTGTAGGGGGTCATGCAGGGGCTGGTGTTTCAGGGTTTAGGGCAGTGCAGTGGTGTTCGGGCAGTGTAGGGGGTCGTGCAGGGGCTGGTGTTTCAGAGTTTAGGGCAGTGCAGTGGTGTTCGGGCAGTGTAGGGGGTCTTCCAGGGGCTGGTGTTTCCGGGTTTAGGGCAGTGCAGTGGTGTTCGGGCAGTGTAGGGGGTTGTGCTGGGGCTAGTGTTTCAGGGTTTAGGGCAGTGCAGTGGTATTCAGTAGGCCTGGGCAAAAATTTCGTTCCGTTCGCGGAAATTGCGATAATTTGACATTTTTGCGTTCCGCGGAGAGCGCGAAAATGTCAAAAATTCCGGTTTCCGCAGCTTGGCGATAATTTGTTTCTTGCTCGCGCTGTAAAATGATACATTCTCGCGCGCGCGCGATCGCCTTACCTGAATCCCTGCGTTCGCCGACAAGTTTTCTTGATCCGGTCGCGTTCTCCATGAGATGTTGTATTGTTTTTAGCCATTTGCGCTGTCTCGCGACAGTTCGCGCCCGCAGTGACGTCATGCGTCGCGCGATCACGTCTTTCTTCTCGCGATCATGCACCGCGAGAACAACTCAAAACAAGATGGCCGCGCCCGCAAGCAGCCACATGGGTAAGTTGGCGACCCGCAACCATGCAGAAAATCGCGCGAACATGCCGGAAAAAAACTTCCGCATCTTCGCGATATTTCTGCTTGTTTGCGATAATTTTAAACATTCTCGCGATAATTTGCGAAGGTTAATTCCGCAAATTCCGCCCACCCCTAGTATTCAGGCAGTGTAGGGGCCGTGCTGGGGCTGGTGTTTCAGGGTTTAGGGCAGTGCAGTGGTGTCCGGGCAGTGTAGGGGGTCGTGCAGGGGCTGGTGTTTCAGGGTTTAGGGCAGAGCAGTGGTGTTCGGGGAGTGTAGGGGGTTGTGCAGGAGCTGGTGTTTCAGGGTTTAGGGCAGTGCAGTGGTGTTCGGGCAGTGTAGGAGGTCGTGCAGAGGCTGGTGTTTCAGGGTTTAGGGCAGTGAAGTGGTGTTCGGGCAGTGTAGGGGGTCGTGCTTGGGCTGGTGTTTCAGGGTTTAGGGCAGTGAAGTGGTGTTCGGGCAGTGTAGGGGGTCATGCTGGGGGTGGTGTATCAGGGTTTAGAGCAGTGCAGTGGTGTTCAGGCAGTATAGGGGTCTTGCTGAGACTGGTGTTTCAGGGTTTACGGCAGTGCAGTGGTGTTCGGGCAGTGTAGGGGGTCCTGCTGTGGGTGGTGTTTCAGGGTTTAGGGCAGTGCAGTGGTGTTCGGGCAGTGTAGGGTGTCTTGCTGGGGTTGGTGTTTCAGGGTTTAGGGAACTAGTGTTTGGGCAGTGTACGGGGTCTTGCTTGGGATGATGTTTCAGGGTTTAGGGCAGTGCAGTGGTGTTCCGGTAGTGTAGGGGGTTGTGCTGGGGGTGGTGTTTCAGGGTTTAGGGTAGTGTAGGGGGTCGTACAGGGGCTAGTGTTTCAGGGTATAGGGCAGTGCAGTGGTGTTCGGGCAGTGTAGGGGTTCATGCTGGGGCTGGTGTTTCAGGGTTTAGGGCAGTGCGGTGGTGTTGGGCAGTGTAGGGGTCATGTTGGGGCTGGTGGTTTAGGGCAGTGCAGTGGTGTTCGGGCAGTGTAGGGTGTCGTGCTGGGAGTGGTGTTTCAGGGTTTAGGGCAGTGCAGTGGTGTTCTGGCAGTGTAGGGTGTCGTGCTGGGGGTGGTGTTTCAGGGTTTAGGGCAGTCTAGGGGGTCGTGCAGGGGCTGGTGTTTCAGGGTTTAGTGCAGTGCAGTGGTGTTCAGGCAGTGCAGGGGGTCTTGCTGGGGCTAGTGTTTCAGGGTTTAGGGCAGTGCAGTGGTATTCAGGCAGTGTAGGGGTCGTGCTGGGGCTGGTGTTTCAGGGTTTAGGGCAGTGCAGTGGTGTCCGGGCAGTGTAGGGGGTCATGCAGGGGCTGGTGTTTCAGGGTTTAGGGCAGAGCAGTGGTGTTCGGGGAGTGTAGGGGGTTGTGCAGGAGCTGGTGTTTTTGGGTTTAGGGCAGTGCAGTGGTGTTTGGGCAGTGTAGGGGGTCGTGCAGAGGCTGGTGTTTCAGGGTTTAGGGCAGTGAAGTGGTGTTCGGGCAGTGTAGGGGGTCATGCTGGGGGTGGTGTTTCAGGGTTTAGGGCAGTGCAGTGGTGTTCCGGCAGTGTAGGGGGTCGTGCTGGGGGTGGTGTTTCAGGGTTTAGGGCAGTCTAGGGGGCCGTGCAGGGGCTGGTGTTTCAGGGTTTAGGGCAGTGCAGTGGTGTTCGGGCAGTGTAGGGAGTTGTGCTGGGGCTCGTGTTTCAGGGTTTAGGGCAGTGCAGTGGTGTTTGGGCAGTGCAGGGGGTCGTGCTGGGGATGGTGTTTCAGGGTTTAGGGCAGTGCAGTGGTGTTCGGGCAGTGTAGGGGGTCGTGCAGGGGCTGGTGCTTCTGGTTTTAGGGCAGTGCAGTGGTGTTCGGGCAGTGTAGGGGGTCGTGCAGGGGCTGGTGTTTCAGGGTTTAGGGCAGTGCAGTGGTGTTCGGGCCGTGTAGGGGGTCTTGCTGGGGCTGGTGATTCAGGGTTTGGGGCAGTGTAGTGGTGTTCGGGCAGTGTAGGGGGTCTTGCTGGGGCTGGTGTTTCAGGGTTTAGGGCAGTAGTGTTCGGGCAGTGTATGGGGTCTTGCTTGAGATGATGTTTCAGGGTTTAGGGCAGTGCAGTGATGTTGAGGTAGTGTAGGGGGTCGTGCTGGGGGTGGTGATTCAGGGTTTAGGGTAGTGTAGGGGGTCGTACAGGGGCTGGTGTTTCAGGGTATAGGGCAGTGCGGTTGTGTTCGGGCAGTGTAGGGGGTCATGCTGGGGCTGGTGTTTCAGGGTGTAGGGTAGTGCAGTGGTGTTCGGGCAGTGTAGGGGTCGTGTTGGGGCTGGTGGTTTAGGGCAGTGCAGTGGAGTTCGGGCAGTGTAGGGGGTCGTGCTGGGAGTGGTGTTTCCGGGTTTAGGGCAGTGCAGTGGATTTCCGGCAGTATAGGGGGTTGTGCTGGGGGTAGTGTTTCAGGGTTTAGGGCAGTCTAGGTGGTCGTGCAGGGGCTGGTGTTTCAGGGTTTAGGGCATTGCAGTGGTGTTCAGGCAGTGCAGGGGGTCGTGCTGGGGCTGGTGTTTCAGGGTTTAGGGCAGTGCAGTGGTGTTCAGGCAGTGTAGGGGGTCGTGCAGGGATGGTGTTTCAGGATTTAGGGCAGTGCAGTGGTTTTCGGGCAGTGTAGGGGGTCGTGCAGGGGCTGGTGTTTCAGGGTTGAGGGTAGTGAAGTGGTGTTCAGGCAGTGTAGGGGGTCGTGCTGGGGCTGGTGTTTCAGGGTTTAGGGAAGTGCAGTGGTGTTTGGTCAGTGTAGGTGGTCTTGCTGGGGCTGGTGTTTCAGGGTTTAGGGCAGTGCAGTGGTGTTCGGGCAGTGTAGGGGGTCGTGCTGGGGGTGGTGTTTCAGGGTTTAGGGCAGTAGTGTTCGGGCAGTGTACGGGGTCTTGCTTGGGATGATGTTTCAGGCTTTAGGGCAGTGCAGTAGTTTTCGGGCAGTGTAGGTGCTGATGCTGGGGGTGATGTTTCAGGGTTTAGGGCAGTGGTGTTCGGGAAGTGTAGGGGTCGTGCAGGGGCTGATGATTCAGGGTTTAGGGCAGTGCAGTGGTGTTCGGGCAGTGTAGGGGGTCTTGCTGGGGCTTGTGTTTTAGGGTTTAGGTCTGTGCAGTGGTGTTCGGGCAGTGTAGGGGGTCTTGCTGGGGCTGATGTTTTAGGGATTAGGGCAGTGCAGTGGGGTTCGGGCAGTGTAGGGGCTTGTGCTGGGGGTGGTGTTTTAAGGTTTAGGCAGTGCAGTGGTGTTCGGGCAGTGTAGGCGGATGTGCTGGGGGTGGTGTTTCAGGGTTTAGGGCAGTATAGTGGTGTTAGGGCAGTGTAGGGGGTTGTGCTGGGGCTGGTGTTTCAGGGTTTAGAGCAGTGCAGTGGTGTTCGGGCAGTGTAGGGGGTCGTGCTAGGGCTGGTGTTTCAGGGTTAGGGGCAGTGCATTGGTGTTTGGGCACTGTAGGGGTCGTGCTGGGGCTAGTGTTTCAGGGTTTAGGGCAGTGCAGTGGTGTTCGGGCAGTGTAGGGGGTCATGCAGGGGCTGGTGTTTCAGGGTTTAGGGCAGTGCAGTGGTGTTCGGGCAGTGTAGGGGGTCGTGCAGGGGCTGGTGTTTCAGAGTTTAGGGCAGTGCAGTGATGTTCGGGCAGTGTAGGGGGTCTTCCAGGGGCTGGTGTTTCCGGGTTTAGGGCAGTGCAGTGGTGTTCGGGCAGTGTAGGGGGTCGTACTGGGGGTGGTGTTTCAGGGTTTAGGGCAGTCTAGGGGGCCGTGCAGGGGCTGGTGTTTCAGGGTTTAGGGCAGTGCAGTGGTGTTCGGGCAGTGTAGGGAGTCGTGCTGGGGCTCGTGTTTCAGGGTTTAGGGCAGTGCAGTTGTGTTCGGGCAGTGTAGGGGGTCGTGCTGGGGGTGGTGTTTCAGGGTTTAGGGCAGTGGTGTTCATGCAAGGTGTCGGGGGTCTTGCTGGGGCTGGTGTTTCAGGGTTTAGTGCAGTGCAGTGGTGTTAGGGCAGTGTAGAGGGTCGTGCAGGGGTGGTGTTTCAGGGTTTAGGACAGTGCAGTGGTGTTTAGGCAGTGTAGGGGCTTGTGCTGGGGTTGGTGTTTCAGGGTTTAGGGCGGTGCGTGGTGTTCGGGCAGTGTAGGGGGTCATGCTTGGGATGATGTTTCATGGTTTAGGGCAGTGCAGTGGTGTTCGGGCATTGTAGGGGGTCGTGCTGGGGGTGGTGTTTCAGGGTTTAGGGCAGTCTAGGGGGAAGTGCAGGGGTTGGTGTTTCAGGGTTTAGGGCAGTGCAGTGGTGTTCGGGCAGTGTAGGGAGTCGTGCTGGGGCTCGTGTTTCAGGGTTTAGGGCAGTGCAGTGGTGTTCGGGCAGTGCAGGGGGTCGTGTTGGGGCTGGTGTTTCAGGGTTTAGGGCAGTGCAGTGGTGTTCGGGCAGTGTAGGGGGTCATGCAGGGGCTGGTGTTTCAGGTTTTAGGGCAGTGCAGTGGTGTTCGGGCAGTGTAGGGGGTCGTGCAGGGGCTGGTCTTTCAGGATTTAGGGCAGTGCAGTGGTGTTCGGGCAGTGTAGTGGGTCGTGCAGGGGCTGGTGTTTCAGGGTTGAGGGCAGTGAAGTGGTGTTCAGGCAGTGTAGGAGATCGTGCTGGGGCTGGTGTTTCAGGGTTTAGGGAAGTGCAGTGGTGTTTGGTCAGTGTAGGTGGTCTTGCTGGGGCTGGTGTTTCAGGGTTTAGGGCAGTGCAGTGGTGTTCGGGCAGTGTAGGGGGTTATGCTGGGGGTGGTGTTTCAGGGTTTAGGGCAGTAGTGTTCGGGCAGTGTACGGGGTCTTGCTTGGGATGATGTTTCAGGCTTTAGGGCAGTGCAGTAGTTTTCGGGCAGTGTAGGTGCTGATGCTGGGGGTGATGTTTCAGGGTTTAGGGCAGTGGTGTTCCGGCAGTGTAGGGGTCGTGCTCGGGGTGATGAATCAGGGTTTAGGGCAGTGCAGTAGTGTTCGGAGAGTGTAGGGGTCGTGCTGGGAGTGGTGTTTCAGGGTTTAGCGCAGTGCAGTGGTGTTCGGGAAGTGTAGGGGTCGTGCAGGGGCTGATGATTCAGGGTTTAGGGCAGTGCAGTGGTGTTCGGGCAGTGTAGGGGGTCTTGCTGGGGCTTGTGTTTTAGGGTTTAGGTCTGTGCAGTGGTGTTCGGGCAGTGTAGGGGGTCTTGCCGGGGCTGATGTTTTAGGGTTTAGGGCAGTGCAGTGGGGTTCGGGCAGTATAGGGGCTTGTGCTGGGGGTGGTGTTTCAGGGTTTAGGCAGTGCAGTGGTGTTCGGGCAGTGTAGGGGGTCGTGCTGGGGCTGGTGTTTCAGGGTTTAGGGCAGTGCAGTAGTGTTCGGGCAGTGTAGGCGGATGTGCTGGGGGTGGTGTTTCAGGGTTTAGGGCAGTATAGTGGGGTTAGGGGAGTGTAGGGGGTTGTGCTGGGGCTGGTGTTTCAGGGTTTAGGGCACTGCAGTGGTGTTCGGGCAGTGTAGGGGGTCGTGCTGCGGCTGGTGTTTCAGGGTTAGGGGCAGTGCATTGGTGTTCGGGCAGTGTGGGGGTCGTGCTGGGGCTGGTGTTTCAGGGTTTAGGGCAGTGCAGTGGTGTTCGGGCAGTGTAGGGGGTCATGCAGGGGCTGGTGTTTCAGGGTTTAGGGCAGTGCAGTGGTGTTCGGGCAGTGTAGGGGGTCGTGCAGGGGCTGGTGTTTCAGAGTTTAGGGCAGTGCAGTGATGTTCGGGCAGTGTAGGGGGTCTTCCAGGGGCTGGTGTTTCTGGGTTTAGGGGAGTGCAGTGGTGTTCGGGCAGTGTAGGGGGTCGTGCTGGGGGTGGTGTTTCAGGGTTTAGGGCAGTCTAGGGGGCCGTGCAGGGGCTGGTGTTTCAGGGTTTAGGGCAGTGCAGTGGTGTTCGGGCAGTGTAGGGAGTCGTGCTGGGGGTGGTGTTTCAGGGTTTAGGGCAGTGCAGTTGTGTTCGGGCAGTGTAGGGGGTCGTGCTGGGGGTGGTGTTTTAGGGTTTAGGGCAGTGGTGTTCATGCAAGGTGTCGGGGGTCTTGCTGGGGCTGGTGTTTCAGGGTTTAGTGCAGTGCAGTGGTGTTAGGGCAGTGTAGAGTATCGTGCAGGGGTGGTGTTTCAGGGTTTAGGACAGTGCAGTGGTGTTTAGGCAGTGTAGGGGCTTGTGCTGGGGCTGGTGTTTCAGGGTTTAGGGCGGTGCGTGGTGTTCGGGCAGTGTAGGGGGTCATGCTTGGGATGATGTTTCAGGGTTTAGGGCAGTGCAGTGGTGTTCGGGCAGTGTAGGGAGTCGTGCTGAGGGTGGTGTTTTAGAGTTTAGGGCAGTGCAGTGGTGTTCCGGCATTGTAGGGGGTCGTGCTGGGGGTGGTGTTTCAGGGTTTAGGGCAGTCTAGGGGGAAGTGCAGGGGCTGGTGTTTCAGGGTATAGGGCAGTGCAGTGGTGTTCGGGCAGTGTAGGGAGTCGTGCTGGGGCTCGTGTTTCAGGGTTTAGGGCAGTGCAGTGGTGTTCGGGCAGTGCAGGGGGTCGTGCTGGGGCTGGTGTTTCAGGGTTTAGGGCAGTGCAGTGGTGTTCGGGCAGTGTAGGGGGTCGTGCAGGGGCTGGTGTTTCAGGTTTTAGGGCAGTGCAGTGGTGTTCGGGCAGTGTAGGGGGTCATGCAGGGGCTGGTGTTTCAGGGTTTAGGGCAGTGCAGTGGTGTTCGGGCAGTGTAGGGGTTCGTGCTGGGGCTGGTGTTTCAGGGATTAGGGAAGTGCAGTGGTGTTCAGGCAGTGTAGGGGGTCTTGCTGGGGCTGGTGTTTCAGGCTTTAGGGCAGTAGTGTTCGGGCAGTGTATGGGGTCTTGCTTGAGATGATGTTTCAGGATTTAGGGCAGTGCAGTGGTGTCCGGGCAGTGTAGGTGTCGTGCAGGGGCTGGTGTTTCAGGGTTTAGGGCAGAGCAGTGGTGTTCGGGGAGTGTAGGGGGTTGTGCAGGAGCTGGTGTTTCAGGGTATAGGGCAGTGCAGTGGTGTTCGGGCAGTGTAGGGGGTCGTGCAGAGGCTGGTGTTTCAGGGTTTAGGGCAGTGAAGTGGTGTTCGGGCAGTGTAGGGGGTCGTGCTGGGGCTGGTGTTTCAGGGTTTAGGGCAGTGAAGTGGTGTTCGGGCAGTGTAGGGGGTCATGCTGGGGGTGGTGTTTCAGAGTTTAGGGCAGTGCAGTGATGTTCCGGCAGTGTAGGGGGTCCTGCTGGGGGTGGTGTTTCAGGGTATAGGGCAGTCTAGGGGGCCGTGCAGGGGCTGGTGTTTCAGGGATTAGGGAAGTGCAGTGGTGTTCGGGCAGTGTAGGGGGTCTTGCTGGGGCTGGTGTTTCGGGGTTTAGGGCAGTAGTGTTCGGGCAGTGTATGGGGTCTTGCTTGAGATGATGTTTCAGGGTTTAGGGCAGTGCAGTGATGTTCCGGTACTGTAGGGGGTCGTGCTCGGGGTGGTGATTCAGGGTTTAGGGTAGTGTAGGGGGTCGTACAGGGGCTGGTGTTTCAGGGTATAGGGCAGTGCGGTGGTGTTCGGGCAGTGTAGGGGGTCATGCTGGGGCTGGTCTTTCAGGGTTTAGGGCAGTGCGGTGGTGTTCGGGCAGTGTAAGGGGTCGTGTTGGGGCTGGTGGTTTAGGGCAGTGCAGTGGAGTTCGGGCAGTGTAGGGGGTCGTGCTGGGAGTGGTGTTTCAGGGTTTAGGGCAGTGCAGTGGTGTTCCGGCAGTATAGGGGGTTGTGCTGGGGGTAGTGTTTCAGGGTTTAGGGCAGTCTAGGGGGTCGTGCAGGGGCTGGTGTTTCAGGGTTTAGGGCATTGCAGTGGTGTTCAGGCAGTGCAGGGGGTCGTGCTGGGGCTGGTGTTTCAGGGTTTAGGGCAGTGCAGTGGTGTTCAGGCAGTGTAGGGGTCGTGCTGGGGCTGGTGTTTCAGGGTTTAGGGCAGTGCAGTGGTGTCCAGGCAGTGTAGGGGGTCATGCACGGGCTGGTGTTTCAGGGTTTAGGGCAGAGCAGTGGTGTTCGGGGAGTGTAGGGGGTCGTGCAGGGGCTGGTGTTTCAGGATTTAGGGCAGTGCAGTGGTGTTCGGGCAGTGTAGGGGGTCGTGCAGGGGCTAGTGTTTCAGGGTTGAGGGCAGTGAAGTGGTGTTCAGGCAGTGTAGGGGGTCGTGCTGGGGCTGGTGTTTCAGGGTTTAGGGAAATGCAGTGGTGTTTGGTCAGTGTAGGTGGTCTTGCTGGGGCTGGTGTTTCAGGGTTTAGGGCAGTGCAGTGGTGTTCGGGCAGTGTAGGGGGTCGTGCTGGGGGTGGTGTTTCAGGGTTTAGGGCAGTAGTGTTCGGGCAGTGTACGGGAACTTGCTTGGGATGATGTTTCAGGCTTTAGAGCAGTGCAGTAGTTTTCGGGCAGTGTAGGTGCTGATGCTGGGGGTGATGTTTCAGGGTTTAGGGCAGTGGTGTTCGGGCAGTGTAGGTGTCGTGCTCGGGGTGATGAATCAGGGTTTAGGGCAGTGCAGTGGTGTTCGGGCAGTGTAGGGGGTCGTGCTGGGAGTGGTGTTTCAGGGTTTAGCGCAGTGCAGTGGTGTTCGGGAAGTGTAGGGGTCGTGCAGGGGCTGATGATTCAGGATTTAGGGCAGTGCAGTGGTGTTCGGGCAGTGTAGGGGGTCTTGCTGGGGCTTGTGTTTTAGGGTTTAGGTCTGTGCAGTGGTGTTCGGGCAGTGTAGGGGGTCTTGCTGGGGCTGATGTTTTAGGGTTTAGGGCAGTGCAGTGGGGTTCGGGCAGTGTAGGGGCTTGTGCTGGGGGTGGTGTTTCAGGGTTTAGGCAGAGCAGTGGTGTTCGGGCAGTGTAGGGGGTCATGCTGGGGCTGGTGTTTCAGGGTTTAGGGCAGTGCAGTGTTGTTCGGGCAGTGTAGGGGGTCGTGCTTGGGCTGGTGTTTCAGGGTTAGGGGCAGTGCATTGGTGTTCGGGCAGTGTAGGGGTCGTGCTGGGGCTAGTGTTTCAGGGTTTAGGGCAGTGCAGTGCTGTTAGGGCAGTGTAGGGGGTTGTGCTGGGGCTGGTGTTTCAGGGTTTAGGGCAGTGCAGTGGTATTCGGGCAGTGTAGGGGGTCATGCTGGGGCTGGTGTTTCAGGGTTAGGGGCAGTGCATTGGTGTTCGGGCAGTGTAGGGGGTCATGCAGGGGCTGGTGTTTCAGGGTTTAGGGCAGTGCAGTGGTGTTTGGGCAGTGTAGGGTGTCGTGCAGGGGCTGGTGTTTCAGAGTTTAGGGCAGTGCAGTGGTGTTTGGGCAGTGTAGGGGGTCTTCCAGGGGCTGGTGTTTCCGTGTTTAGGGCAGTGCAGTGGTGTTCGGGCAGTGTAGGAGGTTGTGCTGGGGGTGGTGTTTCAGGGTTTAGGGCAGTCTAGGGGGGCGTGCATGGGCTGGTGTTTCAGGGTTTAGGGCAGTGCAGTGGTCTTCGGGCAGTGTAGGGGTTCTTGCTGTGGGTGGTGTTTCAAGGATTAGGGCAGTGCAGTGGTGTTCGGGCAGTGTAAAGGGTTGTGCAGGGGTGGTGTTTCAGAGTTTAGGGCAGTGGTGTTCGGGCAGTGTAGGGGGTCGTGCTGGGGTTGGTGTTTCATGGTTTAGGGTAGTGCAGTGGTGTTCCGGCAGTGTAGGGGGTCGTGCTGGGGGTGGTGTTTCAGGGTTTAGGGCAATCTAGGGTGTCGTGCAGGGGCTGGTGTTTCAGGGTTTAGGGCAGTGCAGTGGTGTTCAGGCAGTGCAGGGGGTCGTGCTGGGGCTAGTGTTTCAGGGTTTAGGGCAGTGCAGTGGTATTCAGGCAGTGTAGGGGTTGTGCTGGGGCTGGTGTTTCAGGGTTTAGGGCAGTGCAGTGGTGTCCGGGCAGTGTAGGGGGTCGTGCAGGGGCTGGTGTTTCAAGGTTTAGGGCAGAGCAGTGGTGTTCGGGGAGTGTAGGGGTTTGTGCAGGAGCTGGTGTTTCAGGGTTTAGGGCAGTGCAGTGGTGTTCGGGCAGTGTAGGGGGTCGTGCAGAGGCTGGTGTTTCAGGGTTTAGGGCAGTGAAGTGGTGTTCGGGTAGTGTAGGGGGTCGTGCTGGGGCTGGTGTTTCAGGGTTTAGGGCAGTGAAGTGGTGTTCGGGCAGTGTAGGGGGTCACGCTGGGGGTGGTGTATCAGGGTTTAGAGCAGTGCAGTGGTGTTCGGGCAGTATAGGGGTCTTGCTGAGACTGGTGTTTCAGGGTTTACGGCAGTGCAGTGGTGTTCGGGCAGTGTAGGGGGTCCTGCTGTGGGTGGTGTTTCAGGGTTTAGGGCAGTGCAGTGGTGTTCGGGCAGTATAGGGTGTCTTGCTGGGGCTGGTGTTTCAGGGTTTAGGGCACTAGTGTTTGGGCAGTTTACGGGGTCTTGCTTGGGATGATGTTTCAGGGTTTAGGGCAGTGCAGTGGTGTTCCGGTAGTGTAGGGGGTCGTGCTGGGGGTGGTGTGTCAGGGTTTAGGGTAGTGTAGGGGGTCGTACAGGGGCTAGTGTTTCAGGGTATAGGGCAGTGTAGTGGTGTTCGGGCAGTGTAGGGGGTCATGCTGGGGCTGGTGTTTCAGGGTTTAGGGCAGTGCGGTGGTGTTGGGCAGTGTAGGGGTCGTGTTGGGGCTGGTGGTTTAGGGCAGTGCAGTGGTGTTCGGGCAGTGTGGGGTGTCGTGCTGGGAGTGGTGTTTCAGGGTTTAGGGCAGTGCAGTGGTGTTCTGGCAGTGTAGGGGGTCATGCTGGGGGTGGTGTTTCAGGTTTTAGGGCAGTCTAGGGGGTCGTGCAGGGGCTGGTGTTTCAGGGATTAGGGCAGTGCAGTGGTGTTCAGGCAGTGCAGGGGGTCTTGCTGGGGCTAGTGTTTCAGAGTTTAGGGCAGTGCAGTGGTATTCAGGCAGTGTAGGGGTCGTGCTGGGGCTGGTGATTCAGGGTTAGGGGCAGTGCAGTGGTGTTCGGGCAGTGCAGGGGGTCGTGCTGGGGCTGGTGTTTCAGGGTTTAGGGCAGTGCAGTGGTGTTCGGGCAGTGTAGGGAGTCGTGCTGGGGCTCGTGTTTCAGGGTTTAGGGCAGTGCAGTGGTGTTCGGGCAGTGCAGGGGGTCGTGCTGGGGCTGGTGTTTCAGGGTTTAGGGCAGTGCAGTGGTGTTCGGGCAGTGTAGGGGGTCGTGCAGGGGCTGGTGTTTCAGGTTTTAGGGCAGTGCAGTGGTGTTCGGGCAGTGTAGGGGGTCATGCAGGGGCTGGTGTTTCAGGGTTTAGGGCAGTGCAGTGATGTTCGAGCAGTGTAGGGGGTCGTGCTGGGGCTGGTGTTTCAGGGATTAGGGAAGTGCAGTGGTGTTCAGGCAGTGTAGGGGGTCTTGCTGGGGCTGGTGTTTCAGGCTTTAGGGCAGTAGTGTTCGGGCAGTGTATGGGGTCTTGCTTGAGATGATGTTTCAGGATTTAGGGCAGTGCAGTGGTGTCCGGGCAGTGTAGGTGTCGTGCAGGGGCTTTTATTTCAGGGTTTAGGGCAGAGCAGTGGTGTTCGGGGAGTGTAGGGGGTTGTGCAGGAGCTGGTGTTTCAGGGTATAGGGCAGTGCAGTGGTGTTCGGGCAGTGTAGGGGGTCGTGCAGAGGCTGGTGTTTCAGGGTTTAGGGCAGTGAAGTGGTGTTCGGGCAGTGTAGGGGGTCGTGCTGGGGCTGGTGTTTCAGGGTTTAGGGCAGTGAAGTGGTGTTCGGGCAGTGTAGGGGGTCATGCTGGGGGTGGTGTTTCAGAGTTTAGGGCAGTGCAGTGATGTTCCGGCAGTGTAGGGGGTCGTGCTGGGGGTGGTGTTTCAGGGTTTAGGGCAGTCTAGGGGGCCGTGCAGGGGCTGGTGTTTCAGGGATTAGGGAAGTGCAGTGGTGTTCGGGCAGTGTAGGGGGTCTTGCTGGGGCTGGTGTTTCGGGGTTTAGGGCAGTAGTGTTCGGGCAGTGTATGGGGTCTTGCTTGAGATGATGTTTCAGGGTTTAGGGCAGTGCAGTGATGTTCCGGTAGTGTAGGGGGTCGTGCTCGGGGTGGTGATTCAGGGTTTAGGGTAGTGTAGGGGGTCGTACAGGGGCTGGTGTTTCAGGGTATAGGGCAGTGCGGTGGTGTTCGGGCAGTGTAGGGGGTCATGCTGGGGCTGGTCTTTCAGGGTTTAGGGCAGTGCGGTGGTGTTCGGGCAGTGGAAGGGGTCGTGTTGGGGCTGGTGGTTTAGGGCAGTGCAGTGGAGTTCGGGCAGTGTAGGGGGTCGTGCTGGGAGTGGTGTTTCAGGGTTTAGGGCAGTGCAGTGGTGTTCCGGCAGTATAGGGGGTTGTGCTGGGCGTAGTGTTTCAGGGTTTAGGGCAGTCTAGGGGGTCGTGCAGGGGCTGGTGTTTCAGGGTTTAGGGCATTGCAGTGGTGTTCAGGCAGTGCAGGGGGTCGTGCTGGGGCTGGTGTTTCAGGGTTTAGGGCAGTGCAGTGGTGTTCAGGCAGTGTAGGGGTCGTGCTGGGGCTGGTGTTTCAGGGTTTAGGGCAGTGCAGTGGTGTCCAGGCAGTGTAGGGGGTCATGCAGGGGCTGGTGTTTCAGGGTTTAGGGCAGAGCAGTGGTGTTCGGGGAGTGTAGGGGGTCGTGCAGGGGCTGGTGTTTCAGGATTTAGGGCAGTGCAGTGGTGTTCGGGCAGTGTAGGGGGTCGTGCAGGGGCTAGTGTTTCAGGGTTGAGGGCAGTGAAGTGGTGTTCAGGCAGTGTAGGGGGTCGTGCTGGGGCTGGTGTTTCAGGGTTTAGGGAAGTGCAGTGGTGTTTGGTCAGTGTAGGTGGTCTTGCTGGGGCTGGTGTTTCAGGGTTTAGGGCAGTGCAGTGGTGTTCGGGCAGTGTAGGGGGTCGTGCTGGGGTGGTGTTTCAGGGTTTAGGGCAGTAGTGTTGGGGCAGTGTACGGGGTCTTGCTTGGGATGATGTTTCAGGCTTTAGAGCAGTGCAGTAGTTTTCGGGCAGTGTAGGTGCTGATGCTGGGGGTGATGTTTCAGGGTTTAGGGCAGTGGTGTTCGGGCAGTGTAGGTGTCGTGCTCGGGGTGATGAATCAGGGTTTAGGGCAGTGCAGTGGTGTTCGGGCAGTGTAGGGGGTCGTGCTGGGAGTGGTGTTTCAGGGTTTAGCGCAGTGCAGTGGTGTTCGGGAAGTGTAGGGGTCGTGCAGGGGCTGATGATTCAGGATTTAGGGCAGTGCAGTGGTGTTCGGGCAGTGTAGGGGGTCTTGCTGGGGCTTGTGTTTTAGGGTTTAGGTCTGTGCAGTGGTGTTCGGGCAGTGTAGGGGGTCTTGCTGGGGCTGATGTTTTAGGGTTTAGGGCAGTGCAGTGGGGTTCGGGCAGTGTAGGGGCTTGTGCTGGGGGTGGTGTTTCAGGGTTTAGGCAGAGCAGTGGTGTTCGGGCAGTGTAGGGGGTCGTGCTGGGGCTGGTGTTTCAGGGTTTAGGGCAGTGCAGTAGTGTTCGGGCAGTGTAGGCGGATGTGCTGGGGGTGGTGTTTCAGGGTTTAGGGCAGTATAGTGGTGTTAGGGCAGTGTAGGGGGTTGTGCTGGGGCTGGTGTTTCAGGGTTTAGGGCAGTGCAGTGTTGTTCGGGCAGTGTAGGGGGTCGTGCTGGGGCTGGTGTTTCAGGGTTAGGGGCAGTGCATTGGTGTTCGGGCAGTGTAGGGGTCGTGCTGGGGCTAGTGTTTCAGGGTTTAGGGCAGTGCAGTGGTGTTAGGGCAGTGTAGGGGGTTGTGCTGGGGCTGGTGTTTCAGGGTTTAGGGCAGTGCAGTGGTATTCGGGCAGTGTAGGGGTCATGTTGGGGCTGGTGGTTTAGGGCAGTGCAGTGGTGTTCGGGCAGTGTGGGGTGTCGTGCTGGGAGTGGTGTTTCAGGGTTTAGGGCAGTGCAGTGGTGTTCTGGCAGTGTAGGGGGTCGTGCTGGGGGTGGTGTTTCAGGGTTTAGGGCAGTCTAGGGGGTCGTGCAGGGGCTGGTGTTTCAGGGTTTAGTGCACTGCAGTGGTGTTCAGGCAGTGCAGGGGGTCTTGCTGGGGCTAGTGTTTCAGGGTTTAGGGCAGTGCAGTGGTATTCAGGCAGTGTAGGGGTCGTGCTGGGGCTGGTGTTTCAGGGTTTAGGGCAGTGCAGTGGTGTCCGGGCAGTGTAGGGGGTCGTGCAGGGGCTGGTGTTTCAAGGTTTAGGGCAGAGCAGTGGTGTTCGGGGAGTGTAGGGGTTTGTGCAGGAGCTGGTGTTTCAGGGTTTAGGGCAGTGCAGTGGTGTTCGGGCAGTGTAGGGGGTCGTGCAGAGGCTGGTGTTTCAGGGTTTAGGGCAGTGAAGTGGTGTTCGGGTAGTGTAGGGGGTCGTGCTGGGGCTGGTGTTTCAGGGTTTAGGGCAGTGAAGTGGTGTTCGGGCAGTGTAGGGGGTCACGCTGGGGGTGGTGTATCAGGGTTTAGAGCAGTGCAGTGGTGTTCGGGCAGTATAGGGGTCTTGCTGAGACTGGTGTTTCAGGGTTTACGGCAGTGCAGTGGTGTTCGGGCAGTGTAGGGGGTCCTGCTGTGGGTGGTGTTTCAGGGTTTAGGGCAGTGCAGTGGTGTTCGGGCAGTATAGGGTGTCTTGCTGGGGCTGGTGTTTCAGGGTTTAGGGCACTAGTGTTTGGGCAGTTTACGGGGTCTTGCTTGGGATGATGTTTCAGGGTTTAGGGCAGTGCAGTGGTGTTCCGGTAGTGTAGGGGGTCGTGCTGGGGGTGGTGTGTCAGGGTTTAGGGTAGTGTAGGGGGTCGTACAGGGGCTAGTGTTTCAGGGTATAGGGCAGTGTAGTGGTGTTCGGGCAGTGTAGGGGGTCATGCTGGGGCTGGTGTTTCAGGGTTTAGGGCAGTGCGGTGGTGTTGGGCAGTGTAGGGGTCGTGTTGGGGCTGGTGGTTTAGGGCAGTGCAGTGGTGTTCGGGCAGTGTGGGGTGTCGTGCTGGGAGTGGTGTTTCAGGGTTTAGGGCAGTGCAGTGGTGTTCTGGCAGTGTAGGGGGTCATGCTGGGGGTGGTGTTTCAGGTTTTAGGGCAGTCTAGGGGGTCGTGCAGGGGCTGGTGTTTCAGGGATTAGGGCAGTGCAGTGGTGTTCAGGCAGTGCAGGGGGTCTTGCTGGGGCTAGTGTTTCAGAGTTTAGGGCAGTGCAGTGGTATTCAGGCAGTGTAGGGGTCGTGCTGGGGCTGGTGATTCAGGGTTAGGGGCAGTGCAGTGGTGTTCGGGCAGTGCAGGGGGTCGTGCTGGGGCTGGTGTTTCAGGGTTTAGGGCAGTGCAGTGGTGTTCGGGCAGTGTAGGGAGTCGTGCTGGGGCTCGTGTTTCAGGGTTTAGGGCAGTGCAGTGGTGTTCGGGCAGTGCAGGGGGTCGTGCTGGGGCTGGTGTTTCAGGGTTTAGGGCAGTGCAGTGGTGTTCGGGCAGTGTAGGGGGTCGTGCAGGGGCTGGTGTTTCAGGTTTTAGGGCAGTGCAGTGGTGTTCGGGCAGTGTAGGGGGTCATGCAGGGGCTGGTGTTTCAGGGTTTAGGGCAGTGCAGTGATGTTCGAGCAGTGTAGGGGGTCGTGCTGGGGCTGGTGTTTCAGGGATTAGGGAAGTGCAGTGGTGTTCAGGCAGTGTAGGGGGTCTTGCTGGGGCTGGTGTTTCAGGCTTTAGGGCAGTAGTGTTCGGGCAGTGTATGGGGTCTTGCTTGAGATGATGTTTCAGGATTTAGGGCAGTGCAGTGGTGTCCGGGCAGTGTAGGTGTCGTGCAGGGGCTTTTATTTCAGGGTTTAGGGCAGAGCAGTGGTGTTCGGGGAGTGTAGGGGGTTGTGCAGGAGCTGGTGTTTCAGGGTATAGGGCAGTGCAGTGGTGTTCGGGCAGTGTAGGGGGTCGTGCAGAGGCTGGTGTTTCAGGGTTTAGGGCAGTGAAGTGGTGTTCGGGCAGTGTAGGGGGTCGTGCTGGGGCTGGTGTTTCAGGGTTTAGGGCAGTGAAGTGGTGTTCGGGCAGTGTAGGGGGTCATGCTGGGGGTGGTGTTTCAGAGTTTAGGGCAGTGCAGTGATGTTCCGGCAGTGTAGGGGGTCGTGCTGGGGGTGGTGTTTCAGGGTTTAGGGCAGTCTAGGGGGCCGTGCAGGGGCTGGTGTTTCAGGGATTAGGGAAGTGCAGTGGTGTTCGGGCAGTGTAGGGGGTCTTGCTGGGGCTGGTGTTTCGGGGTTTAGGGCAGTAGTGTTCGGGCAGTGTATGGGGTCTTGCTTGAGATGATGTTTCAGGGTTTAGGGCAGTGCAGTGATGTTCCGGTAGTGTAGGGGGTCGTGCTCGGGGTGGTGATTCAGGGTTTAGGGTAGTGTAGGGGGTCGTACAGGGGCTGGTGTTTCAGGGTATAGGGCAGTGCGGTGGTGTTCGGGCAGTGTAGGGGGTCATGCTGGGGCTGGTCTTTCAGGGTTTAGGGCAGTGCGGTGGTGTTCGGGCAGTGTAAGGGGTCGTGTTGGGGCTGGTGGTTTAGGGCAGTGCAGTGGAGTTCGGGCAGTGTAGGGGGTCGTGCTGGGAGTGGTGTTTCAGGGTTTAGGGCAGTGCAGTGGTGTTCCGGCAGTATAGGGGGTTGTGCTGGGCGTAGTGTTTCAGGGTTTAGGGCAGTCTAGGGGGTCGTGCAGGGGCTGGTGTTTCAGGGTTTAGGGCATTGCAGTGGTGTTCAGGCAGTGCAGGGGGTCGTGCTGGGGCTGGTGTTTCAGGGTTTAGGGCAGTGCAGTGGTGTTCAGGCAGTGTAGGGGTCGTGCTGGGGCTGGTGTTTCAGGGTTTAGGGCAGTGCAGTGGTGTCCAGGCAGTGTAGGGGGTCATGCAGGGGCTGGTGTTTCAGGGTTTAGGGCAGAGCAGTGGTGTTCGGGGAGTGTAGGGGGTCGTGCAGGGGCTGGTGTTTCAGGATTTAGGGCAGTGCAGTGGTGTTCGGGCAGTGTAGGGGGTCGTGCAGGGGCTAGTGTTTCAGGGTTGAGGGCAGTGAAGTGGTGTTCAGGCAGTGTAGGGGGTCGTGCTGGGGCTGGTGTTTCAGGGTTTAGGGAAGTGCAGTGGTGTTTGGTCAGTGTAGGTGGTCTTGCTGGGGCTGGTGTTTCAGGGTTTAGGGCAGTGCAGTGGTGTTCGGGCAGTGTAGGGGGTCGTGCTGGGGTGGTGTTTCAGGGTTTAGGGCAGTAGTGTTGGGGCAGTGTACGGGGTCTTGCTTGGGATGATGTTTCAGGCTTTAGAGCAGTGCAGTAGTTTTCGGGCAGTGTAGGTGCTGATGCTGGGGGTGATGTTTCAGGGTTTAGGGCAGTGGTGTTCGGGCAGTGTAGGTGTCGTGCTCGGGGTGATGAATCAGGGTTTAGGGCAGTGCAGTGGTGTTCGGGCAGTGTAGGGGGTCGTGCTGGGAGTGGTGTTTCAGGGTTTAGCGCAGTGCAGTGGTGTTCGGGAAGTGTAGGGGTCGTGCAGGGGCTGATGATTCAGGATTTAGGGCAGTGCAGTGGTGTTCGGGCAGTGTAGGGGGTCTTGCTGGGGCTTGTGTTTTAGGGTTTAGGTCTGTGCAGTGGTGTTCGGGCAGTGTAGGGGGTCTTGCTGGGGCTGATGTTTTAGGGTTTAGGGCAGTGCAGTGGGGTTCGGGCAGTGTAGGGGCTTGTGCTGGGGGTGGTGTTTCAGGGTTTAGGCAGAGCAGTGGTGTTCGGGCAGTGTAGGGGGTCGTGCTGGGGCTGGTGTTTCAGGGTTTAGGGCAGTGCAGTAGTGTTCGGGCAGTGTAGGCGGATGTGCTGGGGGTGGTGTTTCAGGGTTTAGGGCAGTATAGTGGTGTTAGGGCAGTGTAGGGGGTTGTGCTGGGGCTGGTGTTTCAGGGTTTAGGGCAGTGCAGTGTTGTTCGGGCAGTGTAGGGGGTCGTGCTGGGGCTGGTGTTTCAGGGTTAGGGGCAGTGCATTGGTGTTCGGGCAGTGTAGGGGTCGTGCTGGGGCTAGTGTTTCAGGGTTTAGGGCAGTGCAGTGGTGTTAGGGCAGTGTAGGGGGTTGTGCTGGGGCTGGTGTTTCAGGGTTTAGGGCAGTGCAGTGGTATTCGGGCAGTGTAGGGGTCATGTTGGGGCTGGTGGTTTAGGGCAGTGCAGTGGTGTTCGGGCAGTGTGGGGTGTCGTGCTGGGAGTGGTGTTTCAGGGTTTAGGGCAGTGCAGTGGTGTTCTGGCAGTGTAGGGGGTCGTGCTGGGGGTGGTGTTTCAGGGTTTAGGGCAGTCTAGGGGGTCGTGCAGGGGCTGGTGTTTCAGGGTTTAGTGCACTGCAGTGGTGTTCAGGCAGTGCAGGGGGTCTTGCTGGGGCTAGTGTTTCAGGGTTTAGGGCAGTGCAGTGGTATTCAGGCAGTGTAGGGGTCGTGCTGGGGCTGGTGTTTCAGGGTTTAGGGCAGTGCAGTGGTGTCCGGGCAGTGTAGGGGGTCATGCAGGGGCTGGTGTTTCAGGGTTTAGGGCAGAGCAGTGGTGTTCGGGGAGTGTAGGGGGTTGTGCAGGAGCTGGTGTTTTTGGGTTTAGGGCAGTGCAGTGGTGTTCGGGCAGTGTAGGGGGTCGTGCAGAGGCTGGTGTTTCAGGGTTTAGGGCAGTGAAGTGGTGTTCGGGCAGTGTAGGGGCTCATGCTGGGGCTGGTGTTTCAGGGTTTAGGGCAGTGAAGTGGTGTTTGGGCAGTGTAGGGGGTCATGCTGGGGGTGGTGTTTCAGAGTTTAGGGCAGTTCAGTGGTGTTCCGGCAGTGTAGGGGGTCGTGCTGGGGGTAGTGTTTCAGGGTTTAGGGCAGTCTAGGGGGCCGTGCAGGGGCTGGTGTTTCAGGGTTTAGGGCAGTGCAGTGGTGTTCGGGCAGTGTAGGGAGTTGTGCTGGGGCTCGTGTTTCAGGGTTTAGGGCAGTGCAGTTGTGTTTGGGCAGTGCAGGGGGTCGTGCTGGGGATGGTGTTTCAGGGTTTAGGGCAGTGCAGTGGTGTTCGGGCAGTGTAGGGGGTCGTGCAGGGGCTGGTGCTTCTGGTTTTAGGGCAGTGCAGTGGTGTTCGGGCAGTGTAGGGGGTCGTGCAGGGGCTGGTGTTTCAGGGTTTAGGGCAGTGCAGTGGTGTTCGGGCCGTGTAGGGGGTCTTGCTGGGGCTGGTGATTCAGGGTTTGGGGCAGTGTAGTGGTGTTCGGGCAGTGTAGGGGGTCTTGCTGGGGCTGGTGTTTCAGGGTTTAGGGCAGTAGTGTTCGGGCAGTGTATGGGGTCTTGCTTGAGATGATGTTTCAGGGTTTAGGGCAGTGCAGTGATGTTGCGGTAGTGTAGGGGGTCGTGCTGGGGGTGGTGATTCAGGGTTTAGGGTAGTGTAGGGGGTCGTACAGGGGCTGGTGTTTCAGGGTATAGGGCAGTGCGGTGGTGTTCGGGCAGTGTAGGGGGTCATGCTGGGGCTGGTGTTTCAGGGTGTAGGGTAGTGCAGTGGTGTTCGGGCAGTGTAGGGGTCGTGTTGGGGCTGGTGGTTTAGGGCAGTGCAGTGGAGTTCGGGCAGTGTAGGGGGTCGTGCTGGGAGTGGTGTTTCCGGGTTTAGGGCAGTGCAGTGGATTTCCGGCAGTATAGGGGGTTGTGCTGGGGGTAGTGTTTCAGGGTTTAGGGCAGTCTAGGTGGTCGTGCAGGGGCTGGTGTTTCAGGGTTTAGGGCATTGCAGTGGTGTTCAGGCAGTGCAGGGGGTCGTGCTGGGGCTGGTGTTTCAGGGTTTAGGGCAGTGCAGTGGTGTTCAGGCAGTGTAGGGGGTCGTGCAGGGGATGGTGTTTCAGGATTTAGGGCAGTGCAGTGGTTTTCGGGCAGTGTAGGGGGTCGTGCAGGGGCTGGTGTTTCAGGGTTGAAGGTAGTGAAGTGGTGTTCAGGCAGTGTAGGGGGTCGTGCTGGGGCTGGTGTTTCAGGGTTTAGGGAAGTGCAGTGGTGTTTGGTCCGTGTAGGTGGTCTTGCTGGGGCTGGTGTTTCAGGGTTTAGGGCAGTGCAGTGGTGTTCGGGCAGTGTAGGAGGTCGTGCTGGGGGTGGTGTTTCAGGGTTTAGGGCAGTAGTGTTCGGGCAGTGTACGGGGTCTTGCTTGGGATGATGTTTCAGGCTTTAGGGCAGTGCAGTAGTTTTCGGGCAGTGTAGGTGCTGATGCTGGGGGTGATGTTTCAGGGTTTAGGGCAGTGGTGTTCGGGAAGTGTAGGGGTCGTGCAGGGGCTGATGATTCAGGGTTTAGGGCAGTGCAGTGGTGTTCGGGCAGTGTAGGGGGTCTTGCTGGGGCTTGTGTTTTAGGGTTTAGGTCTGTGCAGTGGTGTTCGGGCAGTGTAGGGGGTCTTGCTGGGGCTGATGTTTTAGGGTTTAGGGCAGTGCAGTGGGGTTCGGGCAGTGTAGGGGCTTGTGCTGGGGGTGGTGTTTTAAGGTTTAGGCAGTGCAGTGGTGTTCGGGCAGTGTAGAGGGTCGTGCTGGGGCTGGTGTTTCAGGGTTTAGGGCAGTGCAGTAGTGTTCGGGCAGTGTAGGCGGATGTGCTGGGGGTGGTGTTTCAGGGTTTAGGGCAGTATAGTGGTGTTAGGGCAGTGTAGGGGGTTGTGCTGGGGCTGGTGTTTCAGGGTTTAGAACAGTGCAGTGGTGTTCGGGCAGTGTAGGGGGTCGTGCTAGGGCTGGTGTTTCAGGGTTAGGGGCAGTGCATTGGTGTTTGGGCACTGTAGGGGTCGTGCTGGGGCTAGTGTTTCAGGGTTTAGGGCAGTGCAGTGGTGTTCGGGCAGTGTAGGGGGTCATGCAGGGGCTGGTGTTTCAGGGTTTAGGGCAGTGCAGTGGTGTTCGGGCAGTGTAGGGGGTCGTGCAGGGGCTGGTGTTTCAGAGTTTAGGGCAGTGCAGTGATGTTCGGACAGTGTAGGGGGTCTTCCAGGGGCTGGTGTTTCCGGGTTTAGGGCAGTGCAGTGGTGTTCGGGCAGTGTAGGGGGTCGTACTGGGGGTGGTGTTTCAGAGTTTAGGGCAGTCTAGGGGGCCGTGCAGGGGCTGGTGTTTCAGGGTTTAGGGCAGTGCAGTGGTGTTCGGGCAGTGTAGGGAGTCGTGCTGGGGCTCGTGTTTCAGGGTTTAGGGCAGTGCAGTTGTGTTCGGGCAGTGTAGGGGGTCGTGCTGGGGGTGGTGTTTCAGGGTTTAGGGCAGTGGTGTTCATGCAAGGTGTCGGGGGTCTTGCTGGGGCTGGTGTTTCAGGGTTTAGTGCAGTGCAGTGGTGTTAGGGCAGTGTAGAGGGTCGTGCAGGGCTGGTGTTTCAGGGTTTAGTGCAGTGCAGTGGTGTTTAGGCAGTGTAGGGGCTTGTGCTGGGGTTGGTGTTTCAGGGTTTAGGGCGGTGCGTGGTGTTCGGGCAGTGTAGGGGGTCATGCTTGGGATGATGTTTCATGGTTTAGGGCAGTGCAGTGGTGTTCGGGCATTGTAGGGGGTCGTGCTGGGGGTGGTGTTTCAGGGTTTAGGGCAGTCTAGGGGGAAGTGCAGGGGCTGGTGTTTCAGGGTTTAGGGCAGTGCAGTGGTGTTCGGGCAGTGTAGGGAGTCGTGCTGGGGCTCGTGTTTCAGGGTTTAGGGCAGTGCAGTGGTGTTCGGGCAGTGCAGGGGGTCGTGCTGGGGCTGGTGTTTCAGGGTTTAGGGCAGTGCAGTGGTGTTCGGGCAGTGTAGGGGGTCGTGCAGGGGCTGGTGTTTCAGGTTTTAGGGCAGTGCAGTGGTGTTCGGGCAGTGAAGGGGGTCGTGCAGGGGCTGGTCTTTCAGGATTTAGGGCAGTGCAGTGGTGTTCGGGCAGTGTAGTGGGTCGTGCAGGGGCTGGTGTTTCAGGGTTGAGGGCAGTGAAGTGGTGTTCAGGCAGTGTAGGAGATCGTGCTGGGGCTGGTGTTTCAGGGTTTAGGGAAGTGCAGTGGTGTTTGGTCAGTGTAGGTGGTCTTGCTGGGGCTGGTGTTTCAGGGTTTAGGGCAGTGCAGTGGTGTTCGGGCAGTGTAGGGGGTTATGCTGGGGGTGGTGTTTCAGGGTTTAGGGCAGTAGTGTTCGGGCAGTGTACGGGGTCTTGCTTGGGATGATGTTTCAGGCTTTAGGGCAGTGCAGTAGTTTTCGGGCAGTGTAGGTGCTGATGCTGGGGGTGATGTTTCAGGGTTTAGGGCAGTGGTGTTCCGGCAGTGTAGGGGTCGTGCTCGGGGTGATGAATCAGGGTTTAGGGCAGTGCAGTAGTGTTTGGACAGTGTATGGGGTCGTGCTGGGAGTGGTGTTTCAGGGTTTAGCGCAGTGCAGTGGTGTTCGGGAAGTGTAGGGGTCGTGCAGGGGCTGATGATTCAGGGTTTAGGGCAGTGCAGTGGTGTTCGGGCAGTGTAGGGGGTCTTGCTGGGGCTTGTGTTTTAGGGTTTATGTCTGTGCAGTGGTGTTCGGGCAGTGTAGGGGGTCTTGCCGGGGCTGATGTTTTAGGGTTTAGGGCAGTGCAGTGGGGTTCGGGCAGTATAGGGGCTTGTGCTGGGGGTGGTGTTTCAGGGTTTAGGCAGTGCAGTGGTGTTCGGGCAGTGTAGGGGGTCGTGCTGGGGCTGGTGTTTCAGGGTTTAGGGCAGTGCAGTAGTGTTCGGGCAGTGTAGGCGGATGTGCTGGGGGTGGTGTTTCAGGGTTTAGGGCAGTATAGTGGGGTTAGGGGAGTGTAGGGGGTTGTGCTGGGGCTGGTGTTTCAGGGTTTAGGGCACTGCAGTGGTGTTCGGGCAGTGTAGGGGGTCGTGCTGCGGCTGGTGTTTCAGGGTTAGGGGCAGTGCATTGGTGTTCGGGCAGTGTGGGGGTCGTGCTGGGGCTGGTGTTTCAGGGTTTAGGGCAGTGCAGTGGTGTTCGGGCAGTGTAGGGGGTCATGCAGGGGCTGGTGTTTCAGGGTTTAGGGCAGTGCAGTGGTGTTCGGGCAGTGTAGGGGGTCGTGCAGGGGCTGGTGTTTCAGAGTTTAGGGCAGTGCAGTTATGTTCGGGCAGTGTAGGGGGTCTTCCAGGGGCTGGTGTTTCTGGGTTTAGGGCAGTGCAGTGGTGTTCGGGCAGTGTAGGGGGTCGTGCTGGGGGTGGTGTTTCAGGGTTTAGGGCAGTCTAGGGGGCCGTGCAGGGGCTGGTGTTTCAGGGTTTAGGGCAGTGCAGTGGTGTTCGGGCAGTGTAGGGAGTCGTGCTGGGGGTGGTGTTTCAGGGTTTAGGGCAGTGCAGTTGTGTTCGGGCAGTGTAGGGGGTCGTGCTGGGGGTAGTGTTTCAGGGTTTAGGGCAGTGGTGTTCATGCAAGGTGTCGGGGGTCTTGCTGGGGCTGGTGTTTCAGGGTTTAGTGCAGTGCAGTGGTGTTAGGGCAGTGTAGAGGGTCGTGCAGGGGTGGTGTTTCAGGGTTTAGGACAGTGCAGTGGTGTTTAGGCAGTGTAGGGGCTTGTGCTGGGGCTGGTGTTTCAGGGTTTAGGGCGGTGCGTGGTGTTCGGGCAGTGTAGGGGGTCATGCTTGGGATGATGTTTCAGGGTTTAGGGCAGTGCAGTGGTGTTCGGGCAGTGTAGGGAGTCGTGCTGAGGGTGGTGTTTTAGAGTTTAGGGCAGTGCAGTGGTGTTCCGGCATTGTAGGGGGTCGTGCTGGGGGTGGTGTTTCAGGGTTTAGGGCAGTCTAGGGGGAAGTGCAGGGGCTGGTGTTTCAGGGTATAGGGCAGTGCAGTGGTGTTCGGGCAGTGTAGGGAGTCGTGCTGGGGCTCGTGTTTCAGGGTTTAGGGCAGTGCAGTGGTGTTCGGGCAGTGCAGGGGGTCGTGCTGGGGCTGGTGTTTCAGGGTTTAGGGCAGTGCAGTGGTGTTCGGGCAGTGTAGGGGGTCGTGCAGGGGCTGGTGTTTCAGGTTTTAGGGCAGTGCAGTGGTGTTCGGGCAGTGTAGGGGGTCATGCAGGGGCTGGTGTTTCAGGGTTTAGGGCAGTGCAGTGGTGTTCGGGCAGTGTAGGGGGTCGTGCTGGGGCTGGTGTTTCAGGGATTAGGGAAGTGCAGTGGTGTTCAGGCAGTGTAGGGGGTCTTGCTGGGGCTGGTGTTTCAGGCTTTAGGGCAGTAGTGTTCGGGCAGTGTATGGGGTCTTGCTTGAGATGATGTTTCAGGATTTAGGGCAGTGCAGTGGTGTCCGGGCAGTGTAGGTGTCGTGCAGGGGCTGGTGTTTCAGGGTTTAGGGCAGAGCAGTGGTGTTCTGGGAGTGTAGGGGGTTGTGCAGGAGCTGGTGTTTCAGGGTATAGGGCAGTGCAGTGGTGTTCGGGCAGTGTAGGGGGTCGTGCAGAGGCTGGTGTTTCAGGGTTTAGGGCAGTGAAGTGGTGTTCGGGCAGTGTAGGGGGTCGTGCTGGGGCTGGTGTTTCAGGGTTTAGGGCAGTGAAGTGGTGTTCGGGCAGTGTAGGGGGTCATGCTGGGGGTGGTGTTTCAGAGTTTAGGGCAGTGCAGTGATGTTCCGGCAGTGTAGGGGGTCCTGCTGGGGGTGGTGTTTCAGGGTTTAGGGCAGTCTAGGGGGCCGTGCAGGGGCTGGTGTTTCAGGGATTAGGGAAGTGCAGTGGTGTTCGGGCAGTGTAGGGGGTCATGCTGGGGGTGGTGTTTCAGAGTTTAGGGCAGTGCAGTGATGTTCCGGCAGTGTAGGGGGTCCTGCTGGGGGTGGTGTTTCAGGGTTTAGGGCAGTCTAGGGGGCCGTGCAGGGGCTGGTGTTTCAGGGATTAGGGAAGTGCAGTGGTGTTCGGGCAGTGTAGGGAGTCCTGCTGGGGGTGGTGTTTCAGGGTTTAGGGCAGTCTAGGGGGTCTTGCTGGGGCTGGTGTTTCGGGGTTTAGGGCAGTAGTGTTCGGGCAGTGTATGGGGTCTTGCTTGAGATGATGTTTCAGGGTTTAGGGCAGTGCAGTGATGTTCCGGTACTGTAGGGGGTCGTGCTCGGGGTGGTGATTCAGGGTTTAGGGTAGTGTAGGGGGTCGTACAGGGGCTGGTGTTTCAGGGTATAGGGCAGTGCGGTGGTGTTCGGGCAGTGTAGGCGGTCATGCTGGGGCTGGTCTTTCAGGGTTTAGGGCAGTGCGGTGGTGTTCGGGCAGTGTAAGGGGTCGTGTTGGGGCTGGTGGTTTAGGGCAGTGCAGTGGAGTTCGGGCAGTGTAGGGGGTCGTGCTGGGAGTGGTGTTTCAGGGTTTAGGGCAGTGCAGTGGTGTTCCGGCAGTATAGGGGGTTGTGCTGGGGGTAGTGTTTCAGGGTTTAGGGCAGTCTAGGGGGTCGTGCAGGGGCTGGTGTTTCAGGGTTTAGGGCATTGCAGTGGTGTTCAGGCAGTGTAGGGGGTCGTGCTGGGGCTTGTGTTTCAGGGTTTAGGGCAGTGCAGTGGTGTTCAGGCAGTGTGAGGGTCGTGCTGGGGCTGGTGTTTCAGGGTTTAGGGCAGTGCAGTGGTGTCCAGGCAGTGTAGGGGGTCATGCAGGGGCTGGTGTTTCAGGGTTTAGGGCAGAGCAGTGGTGTTCGGGGAGTGTAGGGGGTCGTGCAGGGGCTGGTGTTTCAGGATTTAGGGCAGTGCAGTGGTGTTCGGGCAGTGTAGGGGGTCGTGCAGGGGCTAGTGTTTCAGGGTTGAGGGCAGTGAAGTGGTGTTCAGGCAGTGTAGGGGGTCGTGCTGGGGCTGGTGTTTCAGGGTTTAGGGAAGTGCAGTGGTGTTTAGTCAGTGTAGGTGGTCTTGCTGGGGCTGGTGTTTCAGGGTTTAGGGCAGTGCAGTGGTGTTCGGGCAGTGTAGGGGGTCGTGCTGGGGGTGGTGTTTCAGGGTTTAGGGCAGTAGTGTTCGGGCAGTGTACGGGGTCTTGCTTGGGATGATGTTTCAGGCTTTAGAGCAGTGCAGTAGTTTTCGGGCAGTGTAGGTGCTAATGCTGGGGGTGATGTTTCAGGGTTTAGGGCAGTGGTGTTCGGGCAGTGTAGGTGTCGTGCTCGGGGTGATGAATCAGGGTTTAGGGCAGTGCAGTGGTGTTCCGGCAGTGTAGGGGGTCGTGCTGGGAGTGGTGTTTCAGGGTTTAGCGCAGTGCAGTGGTGTTCGGGAAGTGTAGGGGTCGTGCAGGGGCTGATGATTCAGGATTTAGGGCAGTGCAGTGGTGTTCGGGCAGTGTAGGGGGTCTTGCTGGGGCTTGTGTTTTAGGGTTTAGGTCTGTGCAGTGGTGTTCGGGCAGTGTAGGGGGTCTTGCTGGGGCTGATGTTTTAGGGTTTAGGGCAGTGCAGTGGGGTTCGGGCAGTGTAGGGGCTTGTGCTGGGGGTGGTGTTTCAGGGTTTAGGCAGAGCAGTGGTGTTATGGCAGTGTAGGGGGTCGTGCTGGGGCTGGTGTTTCAGGGTTTAGGGCAGTGCAGTAGTGTTCGGGCAGTGTAGGCGGATGTGCTGGGGGTGGTGTTTCAGGGTTTAGGGCAGTATAGTGGTGTTAGGGCAGTGTAGGGGGTTGTGCTGGGGCTGGTGTTTCAGGGTTTAGGGCAGTGCAGTGTTGTTCGGGCAGTGTAGGGGGTCGTGCTGGGGCTGGTGTTTCAGGGTTAGGGGCAGTGCATTGGTGTTCGGGCAGTGTAGGGGTCGTGCGGGGGCTAGTGTTTCAGGGTTTAGGGCAGTGCAGTGGTGTTAGGGCAGTGTAGGGGGTTGTGCTGGGGCTGGTGTTTCAGGGTTTAGGGCAGTGCAGTGGTATTCGGGCAGTGTAGGGGGTCGTGCTGGGGCTGGTGTTTCAGGGTTAGGGGCAGTGCATTGGTGTTCGGGCAGTGTAGGGGGTCATGCAGGGGCTGGTGTTTCAGGGTTTAGGGCAGTGCAGTGGTGTTCGGGCAGTGTAGGGGGTTGTGCAGGGGCTGGTGTTTCAGAGTTTAGGGCAGTGCAGTGGTGTTTGGGCAGTGTAGGGGGTCTTCCAGGGGCTGGTGTTTCCGGGTTTAGGGCAGTGCAGTGGTGTTCGGGCAGTGTAGGAGGTTGTGCTGGGGGTGGTGTTTCAGGGTTTAGGGCAGTCTAGGGGGGCGTGCATGGGCTGGTGTTTCAGGGTTTAGGGCAGTGCAGTGGTCTTCGGGCAGTGTAGGGGTTCTTGCTGTGGGTGGTGTTTCAAGGATTAGGGCAGTGCAGTGGTGTTTGGGCAGTGTAGAGGGTCGTGCAGGGGTGGTGTTTCATGGTTTAGGGTAGTGCAGTGGTGTTCCGGCAGTGTAGGGGGTCGTGCTGGGGGTGGTGTTTCAGGGTTTAGGGCAGTCCAGGGGGTCGTGCAGGGGCTGGTGTTTCAGGGTTTAGGGCAGTGCAGTGGTGTTCAGGCAGTGCAGGGGGTCGTGCTGGGGCTAGTGTTTCAGGGTTTAGGGCAGTGCAGTGGTATTCAGGCAGTGTAGGGGTCGTGCTGGGGCTGGTGTTTCAGGGTTTAGGGCAGTGCAGTGGTGTCCGGGCAGTGTAGGGGGTCGTGCAGGGGCTGGTGTTTCAAGGTTTAGGGCAGAGCAGTGGTGTTCGGGGAGTGTAGGGGATTGTGCAGGAGCTGGTGTTTCAGGGTTTAGGGCAGTGCAGTGGTGTTCGGGCAGTGTAGGGGGTCGTGCAGAGGCTGGTGTTTCAGGGTTTAGGGCAGTGAAGTGGTGTTCGGGTAGTGTAGGGGGTCGTGCTGGGGCTGGTGTTTCAGGGTTTAGGGCAGTGAAGTGGTGTTCGGGCAGTGTAGGGGGTCATGCTGGGGGTGGTGTATCAGGGTTTAGAGCAGTGCAGTGGTGTTCGGGCAGTATAGGGGTCTTGCTGAGACTGGTGTTTCAGGGTTTACGGCAGTGCAGTGGTGTTCGGGCAGTGTAGGGGGTCCTGCTGTGGGTGGTGTTTCAGGGTTTAGGGCAGTGCAGTGGTGTTCGGGCAGTATAGGGTTTCTTGCTGGGGCTGGTGTTTCAGGGTTTAGGGCACTAGTGTTTGGGCAGTTTACGGGGTCTTGCTTGGGATGATGTTTCAGGGTTTAGGGCAGTGCAGTGGTGTTCCGGTAGTGTAGGGGGTCGTGCTGGGGGTGGTGTGTCAGGGTTTAGGGTAGTGTAGGGGGTCGTACAGGGGCTAGTGTTTCAGGGTATAGGGCAGTGTAGTGGTGTTCGGGCAGTGTAGGGGGTCATGCTGGGGCTGGTGTTTCAGGGTTTAGGGCAGTGCGGTGGTGTTGGGCAGTGTAGGGGTCGTGTTGGGGCTGGTGGTTTAGGGCAGTGCAGTGGTGTTCGGGCAGTGTGGGGTGTCGTGCTGGGAGTGGTGTTTCAGGGTTTAGGGCAGTGCAGTGGTGTTCTGGCAGTGTAGGGGGTCATGCTGGGGGTGGTGTTTCAGGTTTTAGGGCAGTCTAGGGGGTCGTGCAGGGGCTGGTGTTTCAGGGATTAGGGCAGTGCAGTGGTGTTCAGGCAGTGCAGGGGGTCTTGCTGGGGCTAGTGTTTCAGAGTTTAGGGCAGTGCAGTGGTATTCAGGCAGTGTAGGGGTCGTGCTGGGGCTGGTGATTCAGGGTTAGGGGCAGTGCAGTGGTGTTCGGGCAGTGCAGGGGGTCGTGCTGGGGCTGGTGTTTCAGGGTTTAGGGCAGTGCAGTGGTGTTCGGGCAGTGTAGGGAGTCGTGCTGGGGCTCGTGTTTCAGGGTTTAGGGCAGTGCAGTGGTGTTCGGGCAGTGCAGGGGGTCGTGCTGGGGCTGGTGTTTCAGGGTTTAGGGCAGTGCAGTGGTGTTCGGGCAGTGTAGGGGGTCGTGCAGGGGCTGGTGTTTCAGGTTTTAGGGCAGTGCAGTGGTGTTCGGGCAGTGTAGGGGGTCATGCAGGGGCTGGTGTTTCAGGGTTTAGGGCAGTGCAGTGGTGTTCGGGCAGTGTAGGGGGTCGTGCTGGGGCTGGTGTTTCAGGGATTAGGGAAGTGCAGTGGTGTTCAGGCAGTGTAGGGGGTCTTGCTGGGGCTGGTGTTTCAGGCTTTAGGGCAGTAGTGTTCGGGCAGTGTATGGGGTCTTGCTTGAGATGATGTTTCAGGATTTAGGGCAGTGCAGTGGTGTCCGGGCAGTGTAGGTGTCGTGCAGGGGCTGGTGTTTCAGGGTTTAGGGCAGAGCAGTGGTGTTCGGGGAGTGTAGGGGGTTGTGCAGGAGCTGGTGTTTCAGGGTATAGGGCAGTGCAGTGGTGTTCGGGCAGTGTAGGGGGTCGTGCAGAGGCTGGTGTTTCAGGGTTTAGGGCAGTGAAGTGGTGTTCGGGCAGTGTAGGGGGTCGTGCTGGGGCTGGTGTTTCAGGGTTTAGGGCAGTGAAGTGGTGTTCGGGCAGTGTAGGGGGTCATGCTGGGGGTGGTGTTTCAGAGTTTAGGGCAGTGCAGTGATGTTCTGGCAGTGTAGGGGGTCCTGCTGGGGGTGGTGTTTCAGGGTTTAGGGCAGTCTAGGGGGCCGTGCAGGGGCTGGTGTTTCAGGGATTAGGGAAGTGCAGTGGTGTTCGGGCAGTGTAGGGGGTCTTGCTGGGGCTGGTGTTTCGGGGTTTAGGGCAGTAGTGTTCGGGCAGTGTATGGGGTCTTGCTTGAGATGATGTTTCAGGGTTTAGGGCAGTGCAGTGATGTTCCAGTAGTGTAGGGGGTCGTGCTCGGGGTGGTGATTCAGGGTTTAGGGTAGTGTAGGGGGTCGTACAGGGGCTGGTGTTTCAGGGTATAGGGCAGTGCGGTGGTGTTCGGGCAGTGTAAGGGGTCGTGTTGGGGCTGGTGGTTTAGGGCAGTGCAGTGGAGTTCGGGCAGTGTAGGGGGTCGTGCTGGGAGTGGTGTTTCAGGGTTTAGGGCAGTGCAGTGGTGTTCCGGCAGTATAGGGGGTTGTGCTGGGGGTAGTGTTTCAGGGTTTAGGGCAGTCTAGGGGGTCATGCAGGGGCTGGTGTTTCAGGGTTTAGGGCATTGCAGTGGTGTTCAGGCAGTGCAGGGGGTCGTGCTGGGGCTGGTGTTTCAGGGTTTAGGGCAGTGCAGTGGTGTTCAGGCAGTGTAGGGGTCGTGCTGGGGCTGGTGTTTCAGGGTTTAGGGCAGTGCAGTGGTGTCCAGGCAGTGTAGGGGGTCATGCAGGGGCTGGTGTTTCAGGGTTTAGGGCAGAGCAGTGGTGTTCGGAGAGTGTAGGGGTCGTGCAGGGGCTGGTGTTTCAGGATTTAGGGCAGTGCAGTGGTGTTCGGGCAGTGTAGGGGGTCGTGCAGGGGCTAGTGTTTCAGGGTTGAGGGCAGTGAAGTGGTGTTCAGGCAGTGTAGGGGGTCGTGCTGGGGCTGGTGTTTCAGGGTTTAGGGAAGTGCAGTGGTGTTTGGTCAGTGTAGGTGGTCTTGCTGGGGCTGGTGTTTCAGGGTTTAGGGCAGTGCAGTGGTGTTCGGGCAGTGTAGGGGGTCGTGCTGGGGGTGGTGTTTCAGGGTTTAGGGCAGTAGTGTTCGGGCAGTGTACGGGGTCTTGCTTGGGATGATGTTTCAGGCTTTAGAGCAGTGCAGTAGTTTTCGGGCAGTGTAGGTGCTGATGCTGGGGGTGATGTTTCAGGGTTTAGGGCAGTGCAGTGGTGTTCGGGCAGTGTAGGGGGTCTTGCTGGGGCTTGTGTTTTAGGGTTTAGGTCTGTGCAGTGGTGTTCGGGCAGTGTAGGGGGTCTTGCTGGGGCTGATGTTTTAGGGTTTAGGGCAGTGCAGTGGGGTTCGGGCAGTGTAGGGGCTTGTGCTGGGGGTGGTGTTTCAGGGTTTAGGCAGAGCAGTGGTGTTCGGGCAGTGTAGGGGGTCGTGCTGGGGCTGGTGTTTCAGGGTTTAGGGCAGTGCAGTAGTGTTCGGGCAGTGTAGGCGGATGTGCTGGGGGTGGTGTTTCAGGGTTTTGGGCAGTATAGTGGTGTTAGGGCAGTGTAGGGGGTTGTGCTGGGGCTGGAGTTTCAGGGTTTAGGGCAGTGCAGTGTTGTTCGGGCAGTGTAGGGGGTCGTGCTGGGGCTGGTGTTTCAGGGTTAGGGGCAGTGCATTGGTGTTCGGGCAGTGTAGGGGTCGTGCTGGGGCTAGTGTTTCAGGGTTTAGGGCAGTGCAGTGGTGTTAGGGCAGTGTAGGGGGTTGTGCTGGGGCTGGTGTTTCAGGGTTTAGGGCAGTGCAGTGGTATTTGGGCAGTGTAGGGGGTCGTGCTGGGGCTGGTGTTTCAGGGTTAGGGGCAGTGCATTGGTGTTCGGGCAGTGTAGGGGGTCATGCAGGGGCTGGTGTTTCAGGGTTTAGGGCAGTGCAGTGGTGTTCGGGCAGTGTAGGGGGTCGTGCAGGGGCTGGTGTTTCAGAGTTTAGGGCAGTGCAGTGGTGTTTGGGCAGTGTAGGGGGTCTTCCAGGGGCTGGTGTTTCCGGGTTTAGGGCAGTGCAGTGGTGTTCGGGCAGTGTAGGAGGTTGTGCTGGGGGTGGTGTTTCAGGGTTTAGGGCAGTCTAGGGGGGCGTGCATGGGCTGGTGTTTCAGGGTTTAGGGCAGTGCAGTGGTCTTCGGGCAGTGTAGGGGTTCTTGCTGTGGGGGGTGTTTCAAGGATTAGGGCAGTGCAGTGGTGTTCGGGCAGTGTAGAGGGTCGTGCAGGGGTGGTGTTTCAGAGTTTAGGGCAGTGGTGTTCGGGCAGTGTAGGGGGTCGTGCTGGGGGTGGTGTTTCATGGTTTAGGGTAGTGCAGTGGTGTTCCGGCAGTGTAGGGGGTTGTGCTGGGGGTGGTGTTTCAGGGTTTAGGGCAGTCTAGGGGATCGTGCAGGGGCTGGTGTTTCAGGGTTTAGGGCAGTGCAGTGGTGTTCAGGCAGTGCAGGGGGTCGTGCTGGGGCTAGTGTTTCAGGGTTTAGGGCAGTGCAGTGGTATTCAGGCAGTGTAGGGGTCGTGCTGGGGCTGGTGTTTCAGGGTTTAGGGCAGTGCAGTGGTGTCCGGGCAGTGTAGGGGGTCGTGCAGGGGCTGGTGTTTCAAGGTTTAGGGCAGAGCAGTGGTGTTCGGGGAGTGTAGGGGATTGTGCAGGAGCTGGTGTTTCAGGGTTTAGGGCAGTGCAGTGGGGTTCGGGCAGTGTAGGGGGTCGTGCAGAGGCTGGTGTTTCAGGGTTTAGGGCAGTGAAGTGGTGTTCGGGTAGTGTAGGGGGTCGTGCTGGGGCTGGTGTTTCAGGGTTTAGGGCAGTGAAGTGGTGTTCGGGCAGTGTAGGGGGTCATGCTGGGGGTGGTGTATCAGGGTTTAGAGCAGTGCAGTGGTGTTCGGGCAGTATAGGGGTCTTGCTGAGACTGGTGTTTCAGGGTTTACGGCAGTGCAGTGGTGTTCGGGCAGTGTAGGGGGTCCTGCTGTGGGTGGTGTTTCAGGGTTTAGGGCAGTGCAGTGGTGTTCGGGCAGTATAGGGTGTCTTGCTGGGGCTGGTGTTTCAGGGTTTAGGGCACTAGTGTTTGGGCAGTTTACGGGGTCTTGCTTGGGATGATGTTTCAGGGTTTAGGGCAGTGCAGTGGTGTTCCGGTAGTGTAGGGGGTCGTGCTGGGGGTGTTGTGTCAGGGTTTAGGGTAGTGTAGGGGGTCGTACAGGGGCTAGTGTTTCAGGGTATAGGGCAGTGTAGTGGTGTTCGGGCAGTGTAGGGGGTCATGCTGGGGCTGGTGTTTCAGGGTTTAGGGCAGAGCAGTGGTGTTCGGGGAGTGTAGGGGGTTGTGCAGGAGCTGGTGTTTTTGGGTTTAGGGCAGTGCAGTGGTGTTCGGGCAGTGTAGGGGGTCGTGCAGGGGCTGGTGTTTCAGGGTTTAGGGCAGTGAAGTGGTGTTCGGGCAGTGTAGGAGGTCGTGCTGGGGCTGGTGTTTCAGGGTTTAGGGCAGTGAAGTGGTGTTCGGGCAGTGTAGGGGGTCATGCTGGGGGTGGTGTTTCAGAGTTTAGAGCAGTTCAGTGGTGTTCCGGCAGTGTAGGGGGTCGTGCTGGGGGTGGTGTTTCAGGGTTTAGGGCAGTCTAGGGGGCCGTGCAGGGGCTGGTGTTTCAGGGTTTAGGGCAGTGCAGTGGTGTTCGGGCAGTGTAGGGAGTTGTGCTGGGGCTCGTGTTTCAGGGTTTAGGACAGTGCAGTGGTGTTCGGGCAGTGCAGGGGGTCGTGCTGGGGTTGGTGTTTCAGGGTTTAGGGCAGTGCAGTGGTGTTCGGGCAGTGTAGGGGGTCGTGCAGGGGCTGGTGCTTCTGGTTTTATGGCAGTGCAGTGGTGTTCGGGCAGTGTAGGGGGTCGTGCAGGGGCTGGTGTTTCAGGGTTTAGGGCAGTGCAGTGGTGTTCGGGCCGTGTAGGGGGTCTTGCTGGGGCTGGTGATTCAGGGTTTGGGGCAGTGTAGTTGTGTTCGGGCAGTGTAGGGGGTCTTGCTGGGGCTGGTGTTTCAGGGTTTAGGGCAGTAGTGTTCGGGCAGTGTATGGGGTCTTGCTTGAGATGATGTTTCAGGGTTTAGGGCAGTGCAGTGATGTTGCGGTAGTGTAGGGGGTCGTACTGGGGGTGGTGATTCAGGGTTTAGGGTAGTGTAGGGGGTCGTACAGGGGCTGGTGTTTCAGGGTATAGGGCAGTGCGGTGGTGTTCGGGCAGTGTAGGGGGTCATGCTGGGGCTGGTGTTTCAGGGTGTAGGGCCGTGTGGTGGTGTTCGGGCAGTGTAGGGGTCATGTTGGGGCTGGTGGTTTAGGGCAGTGCAGTGGAGTTCGGGCAGTGTAGGGGGTCGTGCTGGGAGTGGTGTTTCAGGGTTTAGGGCAGTGCAGTGGTGTTCCGGCAGTAAAGGGGGTTGTGCTGGGGGTAGTGTTTCAGGGTTTAGGGCAGTCTAGGGGGTCGTGCAGGGGCTGGTGTTTCAGGGTTTAGGGCATTGCAGTGGTGTTCAGGCAGTGCAGGGGGTCGTGCTGGGGCTGGTGTTTCAGGGTTTAGGGCAGTGCAGTGGTGTTCAGGCAGTGTAGGGGGTCGTGCAGGGGCTGATGTTTCAGGATTTAGGGCAGTACAATGGTGTTCGGGCAGTGTAGGGGGTCGTGCAGGGGCTGGTGTTCCAGGGTTGAGGGCAGTGAAGTGGTGTTCAGGCAGTGTAGGGGGTCGTGCTGGGGCTGGTGTTTCAGGGTTTAGGGAAGTGCAGTGGTGTTTGGTCAGTGTAGGTGGTCTTGCTGGGGCTGGTGTTTCAGGGTTTAGGGCAGTGCAGTGGTGTTCGGGCAGTGTAGGGGGTCGTGCTGGGGGTGGTGTTTCAGGGTTTAGGGCAGTAGTGTTCGGGCAGTGTACGGGGTCTTGCTTGGGATGATGTTTCAGGCTTTAGGGCAGTGCAGTAGTTTTCGGGCAGTGTAGGTGCTGATGCTGGGGGTGATGTTTCAGGGTTTAGGGCAGTGGTGTTCAGGCAGTGTAGGGGTCGTGCTCGGGGTGATGAATCAGGGTTTAGGGCAGTGCAGTGGTGTTCGGGCAGTGTAGGGAGTCGTGCTGGGAGTGGTGTTTCAGGGTTTAGCGCAGTGCAGTGGTGTTCGGGAAGTGTAGGGGTCATGCAGGGGCTGATGATTCAGGGTTTAGGGCAGTGCAGTGGTGTTCGGGCAGTGTAGGGGGTCTTGCTGGGGCTTGTGTTTTAGGGTTTAGGTCTGTGCAGTGGTGTTCGGGCAGTGTAGGGTGTCTTGCTTTGGCTGATGTTTTAGGGTTTAGGGCAGTGCAGTGGGGTTTGGGCAGTGTAGGGGCTTGTGCTGGGGGTGGTGTTTCAGGGTTAGGGGCAGTGCATTGGTGTTCGGGCAGTGAAGGGGTCGTGCTGGGGCTGGTGTTTCAGGGTTTAGGGCAGTGCAGTGGTGTTCGGGCAGTGTAGGGGGTCGTTCAGGGGCTGGTGTTTCAGAGTTTAGGGCAGTGCAGTGATGTTCGGGCAGTTTAGGGGGTCTTCCAGGGGCTGGTGTTTCCGGGTTTAGGGCAGTGCAGTGGTGTTCGGGCAGTGTAGGGGGTCGTGCTGGGGGTGGTGTTTCAGGGTTTAGGGCAGTATAGTGGTGTTAGAGCAGTGTAGGGGGTTGTGCTGGGGCTGGTGTTTCAGGGTTTAGGGCAGTGCAGTGGTGTTCGGGCAGTGTAGGGGGTCGTGCTGGGGCTGGTGTTTCAGGGTTTAGGGCAGTGCAGTGGTGTTCGGGCAGTGTAGGGGGTCATGCAGGGGCTGGTGTTTCAGGGTTTAGGGCAGTGCAGTGGTGTTCGGGCAGTGTAGGGGGTCGTGCAGGGGCTGGTGTTTCAGAGTTTAGGGCAGTGCAGTGATGTTCGGGCAGTGTAGGGGGTCTTCCAGGGGCTGGTGTTTCCGGGTTTAGGGCAGTGCAGTGGTGTTCGGGCAGTGTAGGGGGTCGTGCTCGGGGTGGTGTTTCAGGGTTTAGGGCAGTCTAGGGGGCCGTGCAGGGGCTGGTGTTTCAGGGTTTAGGGCAGTGCAGTGGTGTTCGGGCAGTGTAGGGAGTTGTGCTGGGGCTCGTGTTTCAGGGTTTAGGGCAGTGCAGTTGTGTTCGGGCAGTGTAGGGGGTCGTGCTGGGGGTGGTGTTTCAGGGTTTAGGGCAGTGGTGTTCATGCAAGGTGTCGGGGGTCTTGCTGGGGCTGGTGTTTCAGGGTTTAGTGCAGTGCAGTGGTGTTAGGGCAGTGTAGAGGGTCATGCAGGGGTGGTGTTTCAGGGTTTAGGACAGTGCAGTGGTGTTGAGGCAGTGTGGGGGCTTGTGCTGGGGCTGGTGTTTCAGGGTTTAGGGCGGTGCATGGTGTTCGGGCAGTGTAGGGGGTCATGCTTGGGATGATGTTTCAGGGTTTAGGGCAGTGCAGTGGTGTTCGGGCAGTGTAGGGGGTCGTGCTGAGGGTGGTGTTTCAGGGTTTAGGGCAGTCTAGGCGGGAAGTGCAGGGGCTGGTGTTTCAGGGTTTAGGGCAGTGCAGTGGTGTTCGGGCAGTGTAGGGAGTCATGCAGGGGCTCGTGTTTCAGGGTTTAGGGCAGTGCAGTGGTGTTCGGGCAGTGCAGGGGCTCGTGCTGGGGCTGGTGTTTCAGGGTTTAGGGCAGTGCAGTGGTGTTCGGGCAGTGTAGGGGGTCGTGCAGGGGCTGGTGTTTCAGGGTTTAGGGCAGTGCAGTGGTGTTCGGGCAGTGTAGGGGGTCGTGCTGGGGCTGGTGTTTCAGGGATTAGGGAAGTGCAGTGGTGTTCGGGCAGTGTAGAGGGTCTTGCTGGGGCTGGTGTTTCAGGGTTTGGGCAGTAGTGTTCGGGCAGTGTATGGGGTCTTGCTTGAGATGATGTTTCAGGGTTTAGGGCAGTGCAGTGGTGTCCGGGCAGTGTAGGGGGTCGTGCAGGGGCTGGTGTTTCAGGGTTTAGGGCAGAGCAGTGGTGTTCGGGGAGTGTAGGGGGTTGTGCAGGAGCTGGTGTTTCAGGGTATAGGGCAGTGCAGTGGTGTTCGGGCAGTGTAGGGGGTCGTGCAGAGGCTGGTGTTTCAGGGTTTAGGGCAGTGAAGTGGTGTTCGGGCAGTGTAGGGGGTCGTGCTGGGGCTGGTGTTTCAGGGTTTAGGGCAGTGAAGTGGTGTTCTGGCAGTGTAGGGGCTTATGCTGGGGGTGGTGTTTCAGAGTTTAGGGCAGTGCAGTGATGTTCCGGCAGTGTAGGGGGTCGTGCTGGGGGTGGTGTTTCAGGGTTTAGGGCAGTCTAGGGGGCCGTGCAGGGGCTGGTGTTTCAGGGTTTAGGGCAATGCAGTGGTGTTCGGGCAGTGTAGGGAGTCGTGCTGGGGCTCGTGTTTCAGGGTTTAGGGCAGTGCAGTGGTATTCGGGCAGTGCAGGGGGTCATGCTGGGGCTGGTGTTTCAGGGTTTGGGCAGTGCAGTGGTGTTCGGGCAGTGTAGGGGGTCGTGCAGGGGCTGGTGTTTCTGGTTTTAGGGCAGTGCAGTGGTGTTCGGGCAGTGTAGGGGGTCATGCAGGGGCTGGTGTTTCAGGGTTTAGGGCAGTGCAGTGGTGTTCGGGCCGTGTAGGGGGTCTTGCTGGGGCTGGTGATTCAGAGTTTGGGGCAGTGTACTGGTGTTCGGGCAGTGTAGGGGGTCGTGCTGGGGCTGGTGTTTCAGGGTTTAGGGCAGTGCAGTGGTGTTCGGGCAGTGTAGGGGGTCATGCTGGGGCTGGTGTTTCAGGGATTAGGGAAGTGCAGTGGTGTTCGGGCAGTGTAGGGGGTCGTGCAGGGGCTGGTGTTTCAGGGTTTAGGGCAGTGCAGTGGTGTTCGGGCAGTGTAGGGGGTCATGCTGGGGCTGGTGTTTCAGGGATTAGGGAAGTGCAGTTGTGTTCGGGCAGTGTAGGGGGTCTTGCTGGGGCTGGTGTTTCAGGGTTTAGGGCAATAGTTTTCGGGCAGTATATGGGGTCTTGCTTGAGATGATGTTTCAGTGTTTAGGGCAGTGCAGTGATGTTCCGGTAGTGTAGGGGGTCGTGCTCGGGGTGGTTATTCAGGGTTTAGAGTAGTGTAGGGGGTCGTACAGGGGCTGGTGTTTCAGGGTATAGGGCAGTGCGGTGGTGTTCGAGCAGTGTAGGGGGTCATGCTGGGGCTGGTGTTTCAGGGTTTAGGGCAGTGCGGTGGTGTTCGAGCAGTGTAGGGGTCGTGTTGGGGCTGGTGGTTTAGGCAGTGCAGTGGAGTTTGGGCAGTGTAGGGGGTCGTGCTGGGAGTGGTGTTTCAGGGTTTAGGGCAGTGCAGTGGTGTTCCGGCAGTATAGGGGGTTGTGCTGGGGGTAGTGTTTCAGGGTTTAGGGCAGTCTAGGGGGTTGTGCAGGGGCTGGTGTTTCAGGGTTTAGGGCATTGCAGTGGTGTTCAGGCAGTGCAGGGGGTCTTGCTGGGGCTGGTGTTTCAGGGTTTAGGGCAGTGCAGTCGTGTTCGGGCAGTGTAGGGGTTGTGCTGGGGCTGGTGTTTCAGGGTTTAGGGCAGTGCAGTGGTGTCCAGGCAGTGTAGGGGGTCATGCAGGGGCTGGTGTTTCAGGGTTTAGGGCAGAGCAGTGGTGTTTGGGGAGTGTAGGGGGTCGTGCAGGGGCTGGTGTTTCAGGGTATAGGGCAGTGTAGTGGTGTTCGGGCAGTGTAGGGGGTCGTGCAGAGGCTGGTGTTTCAGGGATTAGGGCAGTGAAGTGGTGTTCGGGCAGTGTAGGGGGTCGGGCTGGGGCTGGTGTTTCAGGGTTTAGGGCAGTGAAGTGGTGTTCGGGCAGTGTAGGGGCTTATGCTGGGGGTGGTGTTTCAGAGTTTAGGGCAGTGCAGTGATGTTCCGGCAGTGTAGGGGGTCGTGCTGGGGGTGGTGTTTCAGGGTTTAGGGCAGTCTAGGGGGCCGTGCAGGGGCTGGTGTTTCAGGGTTTAGGGCAATGCAGTGGTGTTCGGGCAGTGTAGGGAGTCGTGCTGGGGCTCGTGTTTCAGGGTTTAGGGCAGTGCAGTGGTGTTCGGGCAGTGCAGGGGGTCATGCTGGGGCTGGTGTTTCAGGGTTTAGGGCAGTGCAGTGGTGTTCGGGCAGTGTAGGGGGTCGTGCAGGGGCTGGTGTTTCTGGTTTTAGGGCAGTGCAGTGGTGTTCGGGCAGTGTAGGGGGTCATGCAGGGGCTGGTGTTTCAGGGTTTAGGGCAGTGCAGGGGTGTTCGGGCCGTGTAGGGGGTCTTGCTGGGGCTGGTGATTCAGAGTTTGGGGCAGTGTAGTGGTGTTTGGGCAGTGTAGGGGGTCGTGCTGGGGCTGGTGTTTCAGGGTTTAGGGCAGTGCAGTGGTGTTCGGGCAGTGTAGGGGGTCATTCTGGGGCTGGTGTTTCAGGGATTAGGGAAGTGCAGTGGTGTTCGGGCAGTGTAGGGGGTCGTGCAGGGGCTGGTGTTTCAGGGTTTAGGGCAGTGCAGTGGTGTTCGGGCAGTGTAGGGGGTCATGCTGGGGCTGGTGTTTCAGGGATTAGGGAAGTGCAGTTGTGTTCGGGCAGTGTAGGGGGTCTTGCTGGGGCTAGTGTTTCAGGGTTTAGGGCAGTAGTGTTCGGGCAGTATATGGGGTCTTGCTTGAGATGATGTTTCAGGGTTTAGGGCAGTGCAGTGATGTTCCGGTAGTGTAGGGGGTCGTGCTCGGGGTGGTTATTCAGGGTTTAGAGTAGTGTAGGGGGTCGTACAGGGGCTGGTGTTTCAGGGTATAGGGCAGTGCGGTGGTGTTCGGGCAGTGTAGGGGGTCATGCTGGGGCTGGTGTTTCAGGGTTTAGGGCAGTGCGGTGGTGTTCGAGCAGTGTAGGGGTCGTGTTGGGGCTGGTGGTTTAGGCAGTGCAGTGGAGTTTGGGCAGTGTAGGGGGTCGTGCTGGGAGTGGTGTTTCAGGGTTTAGGGCAGTGCAGTGGTGTTCCGGCAGTATAGGGGGTTGTGCTGGGGGTAGTGTTTCAGGGTTTAGGGCAGTCTAGGGGGTCATGCAGGGGCTGGTGTTTCAGGGTTTAGGGCAGTGCAGTGGTGTTCGGGCAGTGTAGGGGTCGTGCTGGGGCTGGTGTTTCAGGGTTTAGGGCAGTGCAGTGGTGTCCAGGCAGTGTAGGGGGTCATACAGGGCCTGGTGTTTCAGGGTTTAGGGCAGAGCAGTGGTGTTCGGGGAGTGTAGGGGGTCGTGCAGGGGCTGGTGTTTCAGGATTTAGGGCAGTGCAGTGGTGTTCGGGCAGTGTAGGGGGTCGTGCAGGGGCTGGTGTTTCAGGGTTGAGGGCAGTGAAGTGGTGTTCAGGCAGTGTAGGGGGTCGTGCTGGGGCTGGTGTTTCAGGGTTTAGGGAAGTGCAGTGGTGTTTGGTCAGTGTAGGTGGTCTTGCTGGGGCTGGTGTTTCAGGGTTTAGGGCAGTGCAGTGGTGTTCGGGCAGTGTAGGGGGTCATGCTGGGGGTGGTGTTTCAGGGTTTAGAGCAGTAGTGTTCGGGCAGTGTACGGGGTCTTGCTTGGGATGATGTTTCAGGCTTTAGGGCAGTGCAGTAGTTTTCGGGCAGTGTAGGTGCTGATGCTGGGGGTGATGTTTCAGGGTTTAGGGCAGTGGTGTTCGGGCAGTGTAGGGGTCGTGCTCGGGGTGATGAATCAGGGTTTAGGGCAGTGCAGTGGTGTTCGGGCAGTGTAGGGGGTCATGCTGGGAGTGGTGTTTCAGGGTTTAGCGCAGTGCAGTGGTGTTCGGGAAGTGTAGGGGTCGTGCAGGGGCTGATGATTCAGGGTTTAGGGCAGTGCAGTGGCGTTCGGGCAGTGTAGGGGGTCTTGCTGGGGCTTGTGTTTTAGGGTTTAGGTCTGTGCAGTGGTGTTCGGGCAGTGTAGGGGGTCTTGCTGGGGATGATGTTTTAGGGTTTAGGGCAGTGCAGTGGGGTTTGGGCAGTGTAGGGGCTTGTGCTGGGGGTGGTGTTTCAGGGTTTAGGCAGTGCAGTGGTGTTCGGGCAGTGTAGGGGGTCGTGCTGGGGCTGGTGTTTCAGGGTTTAGGGCAGTGCAGTAGTGTTCGGGCAGTGTAGGCGGATGTGCTGGGGGTGGTGTTTCAGGGTTTAGGGCAGTATAGTGGTGTTAGGGCAGTGTAGGGGGTTGTGCTGGGGCTGGTGTTTCAGGGTTTAGGGCAGTGCAGTGGTGTTCGGGCAGTGTAGGGGGTCGTGCAGGGGCTGGTGTTTCAGGTTTTAGGGCAGTGCAGTGGTGTTCGGGCAGTGTAGGGGGTCGTGCAGGGGCTGGTGTTTCAGGGTTTAGGGCAGTGCAGTGGTGTTCGGGCAGTGGAGGAGGTCGTGCTGGGGCTGGTGTTTCAGGGATTAGGGAAGTGCAGTGGTGTTCGGGCAGTGTAGGGGGTCTTGCTGGGGCTGGTGTTTCAGGGTTTAGGGCAGTAGTGTTCGGGCAGTGTATGGGGTCTTGCTTGAGATGATGTTTCAGGGTTTAGGGCAGTGCAGTGGTGTCCGGGCAGTGTAGGGGGTCGTGCAGGGGCTGGTGTTTCAGGGTTTAGGGCAGAGCAGTGGTGTTCGGGGAGTGTAGGGGGTTGAGCAGGAGCTGGTGTTTCAGGGTATAGGGCAGTGCAGTGGTGTTCGGGCAGTGTAGGGGGTCGTGCAGAGGCTGGTGTTTCAGGGTTTAGGGCAGTGAAGTGGTGTTCGGGCAGTGTAGGGGGTCGTGCTGGGGCTGGTGTTTCAGGGTTTAGGGCAGTGAAGTGGTGTTCGGGCAGTGTAGGGGGTCATGCTGGGGATGGTGTTTCAGAGTTTAGGGCAGTGCAGTGATGTTCCGGCAGTGTAGGGGGTCGTGCTGGGGGTGGTGTTTCAGGGTTTAGGGCAGTCTAGGGGGCCGTGCAGGGGCTGGTGTTTCAGGGTTTAGGGCAATGCAGTGGTGTTCGGGCAGTGTAGGGAGTCGTGCTGGGGCTCGTGTTTCAGGGTTTAGGGCAGTGCAGTGGTGTTCGGTCAGTGCAGGGGGTCTTGCTGGGGCTGGTGTTTCAGGGTTTAGGGCAGTGCAGTGGTGTTTGGGCAGTGTAGGGGGTCGTGCAGGGGCTGGTGTTTCTGGTTTTAGGGCAGTGCAGTGGTGTTTGGGCAGTGTAGGGTGTCGTGCAGGGGCTGGTGTTTCAGGGTTTAGGGCAGTGCAGTGGTGTTCGGGCCGTGTAGGGGGTCTTGCTGGGGCTGGTGATTCAGGGTTTGGGGCAGTGTAATGGTGTTCGGGCAGTGTAGGGGGTCGTGCTGGGGCTGGTGTTTCAGGGTTTAGGGCAGTGCAGTGGTGTTCGGGCAGTGTAGGGGGTCGTGCAGGGGCTGGTGTTTCAGGTTTTAGGGCAGTGCAGTGGTGTTTGGGCAGTGTAGGGGGTCGTGCAGGGGCTGGTGTTTCAGGGTTTAGGGCAGTGCAGTGGTGTTCGGGCAGTGTAGGGGGTCGTGCTGGGGCTGGTGTTTCAGGGATTAGGGAAGTGCAGTGGTGTTCGGGCAGTGTAGGGGTCTTGCTGGGGCTGGTGTTTCAGGGTTTAGGGAAGTAGTGTTCGGGCAGTGTATGGGGTCTTGCTTGAGATGATGTTTCAGGGTTTAGGGCAGTGCAGTGATGTTCCGGTAGTGTAGGGGGTCGTGCTCGGGGTGGTGATTCAGGGTTTAGGGCAGTGTAGGGGGTCGTACAGGGGCTGGTGTTTCAGGGTATAGGGCAGTGCGGTGGTGTTCGGGCAGTGTAGGGGGTCATGCTGGGGCTGGTGTTTCAGGGTTTAGGGCAGTGCGGTGGTGTTCGGGCAGTGTAGGGGTCATGTTGGGGCTGGTGGTTTAGGGCAGTGCAGTGGAGTTCGGGCAGTGTAGGGGGTCGTGCTGGGAGTGGTGTTTCAGGGTTTAGGGCAGTGCAGTGGTGTTCCGGCAGTATAGGGGGTTGTGCTGGGGGTAGTGTTTCAGGGTTTAGGGCAGTCTAGGGGGTCGTGCAGGGGCTGGTGTTTCAGGGTTTAGGGCATTGCAGTGGTGTTCAGGCAGTGCAGGGGGTCGTGCTGGGGCTGGTGTTTCAGGGTTTAGGGCAGTGCAGTGGTGTTCGGGCAGTGTAGGGGTCGTGCTGGGGCTGGTGTTTCAGGGTTTAGGGCAGTGCAGTGGTGTCCAGGCAGTGTAGGGGGTCATGCAGGGGCTGGTGTTTCAGGGTTTAGGGCAGAGCAGTGGTGTTCGGGGAGTGTAGGGGGTCGTGCAGGGGCTGGTGTTTCAGGATTTAGGGCAGTGCAGTGGTGTTCGGGCAGTGTAGGGGGTCATGCTGGGGCTGGTGTTTCAGGGTTTAGGGAAGTGCAGTGGTGTTTGGTCAGTGTAGGTGGTCTTGCTGGGGCTGGTGTTTCAGGGTTTAGGGCAGTGCAGTGGTGTTCGGGCAGTGTAGGGGGTCGTGCTGGGGGTGGTGTTTTAGGGTTTAGGGCAGTAGTGTTCGGGCAGTGTACGGGGTCTTGCTTGGGATGATGTTTCAGGCTTTAGAGCAGTGCAGTAGTTTTCGGGCAGTGTAGGTGCTGATGCTGGGGGTGATGTTTCAGGATTTAGGGCAGTGGTGTTCGGGCAGTGTAGGGGTCGTGCTCGGGGTGATGAATCAGGGTTTAGGGCAGTGCAGTGGTGTTCGGGCAGTGTAGGGGGTCGTGCTGGGAGTGGTGTTTCAGGGTTTAGCGCAGTGCAGTGGTGTTCGGGAAGTGTAGGGGTCGTGCAGGGGCTGAAGATTCAGGCTTTAGGGCAGTGCAGTGGTGTTCGGGCAGTGTAGGGGGTCTTGCTGGGGCTTGTGTTTTAGGGTTTAGGTCTGTGCAGTGGTGTTCGAGCAGTGTAGGGGGTCTTGCTGGGGCTGATGTTTTAGGGTTTAGGGCAGTGCAGTGGGGTTCGGGCAGTGTAGGGGCTTGTGCTGGGGGTGGTGTTTCAGGGTTTAGGCAGTGCAGTGGTGTTCAGGCAGTGTAGGGGGTCGTGCTGGGGCTGGTGTTTCAGGGTTTAGGGCAGTGCAGTAGTGTTCGGGCAGTGTAGGCGGATGTGCTGGGGGTGGTGTTTCAGGGTTTAGGGCAGTATAGTGGTGTTAGGGTAGTGTAGGGGGTTGTGCTGGGGCTGGTGTTTCAGGGTTTAGGGCAGTGCAGTGGTATTCGGGCAGTGTAGGGGGTCGTGCTGGGGCTGGTGTTTCAGGGTTAGGGGCAGTGCATTGGTGTTCGGGCAGTGTAGGCGTCGTGCTGGGGCTGGTGTTTCAGGGTTTAGGGCAGTGCAGTGGTGTTCGGGCAGTGTAGGGGGTCATGCAGGGGCTGGTGTTTCAGGGTTTAGGGCAGTGCAGTGGTGTTCGGGCAGTGTAGGGGGTTGTGCTGGGGGTGGTGTTTCAGGGTTTAGGGCAGTCTAGGGGGGCGTGCATGGGCTGGTGTTTCAGGGTTTAAGGCAGTGCAGTGGTGTTCGGGCAGTGTAGGGGTTCGTGCTGTGGGTGGTGTTTCAGGGATTAGGGCAGTGCAGTGGTGTTCGGGCAGTGTAGAGGGTCGTGCAGGGGTGGTGTTTCAGGGTTTAGGGCAGTGGTGTTCGGGCAGTGTAGGGGGTCGTGCTGGGGGTGGTGTTTCATGGTTTAGGGTAGTGCAGTGGTGTTCCGGCAGTGTAGGGGGTCGTGCTGGGGGTGGTGTTTCAGGGTTTAGGGCAGTCTAGGGGGTCGTGCAGGGGCTGGTGTTTCAGGGTTTAGGGCAGTGCAGTGGTGTTCAGGCAGTGCAGGGGGTCGTGCTGGGGCTAGTGTTTCAGGGTTTAGGGCAGTGCAGTGGTATTCAGGCAGTGTAGGGGTCGTGCTGGGGCTGGTGTTTCAGGGATTAGGGCAGTGCAGTGGTGTCCGGGCAGTGTAGGGGGTCGTGCAGGGGCTGGTGTTTCAGGGTTTAGGGCAGAGCAGTGGTATTCGGGGAGTGTATGGGGTTGTGAAGGAGCTGGTGTTTCAGGGTTTAGGGCAGTGCAGTGGTGTTCGGGCAGTGTAGGGGGTCGTGCAAAGGCTGGTGTTTCAGGGTTTAGGGCAGTGAAGTGGTGTTCGGGCAGTGTAGGGGGTCGTGCTGGGGCTGGTGTTTCAGGGTTTAGGGCAGTGAAGTGGTGTTCGGGCAGTGTAGGGGGTCATGCTGGGGGTGGTGTATCAGGGTTTAGTGCAGTGCAGTGGTGTTCGGGCAGTATAGGGGTCTTGCTGAGACTGGTGTTTGAGGGTTTACGGCAGTGCAGTGGTGTTCGGGCAGTGTAGGGGTTTCTGCTGTGGGTGGTGTTTCACGGTTTAGGGCAGTGCAGTGGTGTTCGGGCAGTGTAGGGTGTCTTGCTGGGGCTGGTGTTTCAGGGTTTAGGGCACTAGTGTTTGGGCAGTGTACGGGGCCTTGCTTGGGGATGATGTTTCAGGGTTTAGGGCAGTGCAGTGGTGTTCCGGTAGTGTAGGGGGTCGTGCTGGGGGTGGTGTTTCAGGGTTTAGGGTAGTGTAGGGAGTCGTACAGGGGCTAGTGTTTCAGGGTATAGGGCAGTGCAGTGGTGTTCTGGCAGTGTAGGGGGTCATGCTGGGGCTGGTGTTTCAGGGTTTAGGGCAGTGCGGTGGTGTTGGGTAGTGTAGGGGTTGTGTTGGGGCTGGTGGTTTAGGGCAGTGCAGTGGTGTTCGGGCAGTGCGGGGTGTCGTGCTGGGAGTGGTGTTTCAGGGTTTAGGGCAGTGCAGTGGTGTTCTGGCAGTGTAGGGGGTCGTGCTGGGGGTGGTGTTTCAGGGTTTAGGGCAGTCTAGGGGGTTTTGCAGGGGCTGGTGTTTCAGGGTTTAGGGAAGTGCAGTGGTGTTCAGGCAGTGCAGGGGGTCTTGCTGGGGCTAGTGTTTCAGGGTTTAGGGCAGTGCAGTGGTATTCAGGCAGTGTAGGGGTCGTGCTGGGGCTGGTGTTTCAGGGTTTAGGGCAGTAAAGTGGTGTCCGGGCAGTGTAGGGGGTCGTGCAGGGGCTGGTGTTTCAGGGTTTAGGGCAGAGCAGTGGTGTTCGGGGAGTGTAGGGGGTTGTGCAGGAGCTGGTGTTTTTGGGTTTAGGGCAGTGCAGTGGTGTTCGGGCAGTGTAGGGGGTTGTGCAGAGGCTGGTGTTTCAGGGTTTAGGGCAGTGAAGTGGTGTTTGGGCAGTGTAGGGGGTCATGCTGGGGCTGGTGTTTCAGGGTTTAGGGCAGTGAAGTGGTGTTCGGGCAGTGTAGGGGGTCATGCTGGGGGTGGTGTTTCAGAGTTTAAGGCAGTTCAGTGGTGTTCCGGCAGTGTAGGGGGTCGTGCTGGGGGTGGTGTTTCAGGGTTTAGGGCAGTCTAGGGGGCCGTGCAGGGGCTGGTGTTTCAGGGTTCAGGGCAGTGCAGTTGTGTTCGGGCAGTGTAGGGAGTTGTGCTGGGGCTCGTGTTTCAGGGTTTAGGGCAGTTCAGTGGTGTTCGGGCAGTGCAGGGGGTCGTGCTGGGGCTGGTGTTTCAGGGTTTAGGGCAGTGCAGTGGTGTTCGGGCAGTGTAGGGGGTCGTGCAGCGGCTGGTGCTTCTGGTTTTAGGGCAGTGCAGTGGTGTTCGGGCAGTGTAGGGGGTCGTGCAGGGGCTGGTGTTTCAGGGTTTAGGGCAGTGCAGTGGTGTTCGGGCCGTGTAGGGGGTCTTGCTGGGGCTGGTGATTCAGGGTTTGGGGCAGTGTAGTTGTGTTCGGGCAGTGTAGGGGGTCTTGCTGGGGCTGGTGTTTCAGGGTTTAGGGCAGTAGTGTTCGGGCAGTGTATGGGGTCTTGCTTGAGATGATTTTTCAGGGTTTAGGGCAGTGCAGTGATGTTGCGGTAGTGTAGGGGGTTGTGCTGGGGGTGGTGATTCAGGGCTTAGGGTAGTGTAGGGGGTCGTACAGGGGCTGGTGTTTCAGGGTATAGGGCAGTGCGGTGGTGTTCGGACAGTGTAGGGGGTCATGCTGGGGCTGGTGTTTCAGGGTGTAGGGCAGTGCGGTGGTGTTCGGGCAGTGTAGGGGTCGTGTTGGGGCTGGTGGTTTAGGGCAGTGCAGTGGAGTTCGGGCAGTGTAGGGGGTCGTGCTGGGAGTGGTGTTTCAGGGTTTAGCGCAGTGCAGTGGTGTTCGGGAAGTGTAGGGGTCGTGCAGGGGCTGATGATTCAGGGTTTAGGGCAGTGCAGTGGTGTTCGGGCAGTGTAAGGGGTCATGCTGGGAGTGGTGTTTCAGGGTTTAGCGCAGTGCAGTGGTGTTCGGGAAGTGTAGGGGTCGTGCAGGGGCTGATGATTCAGGGTTTAGGGCAGTGCAGTGGTGTTCGGGCAGTGTAGGGGGTCTTGCTGGGGCTTGTGTTTTAGGGTTTAGGTCTGTGCAGTGGTGTTCGGGCAGTGTAGTGGGTCTTGCTGGGGCTGTTGTTTTAGGGTTTAGGGCAGTGCAGTGGGGTTTGGGCAGTGTAGGGGCTTGTGCTGGGGGTGGTGTATCAGGGTTTAGAGCAGTGCAGTGGTGTTCGGGCGGTGTAGGGGGTCGTGCTGGGAGTGGTGTTTCAGGGTTTAGGGCAGTGCAGTGGTGTTCAGGCAGTATAGGGGCTTGTGCTGGGGGTAGTGTTTCAGGGTTTAGGGCAGTCTAGGGGGTCGTGCAGGGGCTGGTGTTTCAGGGTTTAGGGCATTGCAGTGGTGTTCAGGCAGTGCAGGGGGTCGTGCTGGGGCTGGTGTTTCAGGGTTTAGGGCAGTGCAGTGGTGTTCAGGCAGTGTAGGGGGTCGTGCAGGGGCTGGTGTTTCAGGATTTAGGGCAGTGCAGTGGTGTTCGGGCAGTGTAGGGGGTCGTGCAGGGGCTGGTGTTTCAGGGTTGAGGGCAGTGAAGTGGTGTTCAGGCAGTGTAGGGGGTCGTGCTGGGGCTGGTGTTTCAGGGTTTAGGGAAGTGCAGTGGTGTTTGGTCAGTGTAGGTGGTCTTGCTGGGGCTGGTGTTTCAGGGTTTAGGGCAGTGCAGTGGTGTTCGGTCAGTGTAAGGGGTCGTGCTGGGAGTGGTGTTTCAGGGTTTAGCGCAGTGCAGTGGTGTTCGGGAAGTGTAGGGGTCGTGCAGGGACTGATGATTCAGGGTTTAGGGCAGTGCAGTGGTGTTCGGGCAGTGTAGGGGGTCTTGCTGGGGCTTGTGTTTTAGGGTTTAGGTCTGTGCAGTGGTGTGCGGGCAGTGTAGTGGGTCTTGCTGGGGCTGATGTTTTAGGGTTTAGGGCAGTGCAGTGGGGTTTGGGCAGTGTAGGGGCTTGTGCTGGGGGTGGTGTTTCAAGGTTTAGGCAGTGCAGTGGTGTTCGGGCAGTGTAGAGGGTCGTGCTGGGGCTGGTGTTTCAGGGTTTAGGGCAGTGCAGTAGTGTTCGGGCAGTGTAGGCGGATGTGCTGGGGGTGGTGTTTCAGGGTTTAGGGCAGTATAGTGGTGTTAGGGCAGTGTAGGGGGTTGTGCTGGGGCTGGTGTTTCAGGGTTTAGGGCAGTGCAGTGGTGTTCGGGCAGTGTAGGGGGTCGTGCTGGGGCTGGTGTTTCAGGGTTAGGGGCAGTGCATTGGTGTTCGGGCACTGTAGGGGTCGTGCTGGGGCTGGTGTTTCAGGGTTTAGGGCAGTGCAGTGGTGTTCGGGCAGTGTAGGGGGTCATGCAGGGGCTGGTGTTTCAGGGTTTAGGGCAGTGCAGTGGTGTTCGGGCAGTGTAGGGGGTCGTGCAGGGGCTGGTGTTTCAGAGTTTAGGGCAGTGCAGTGATGTTCGGGCAGTGTGGGGGGTCTTACAGGGGCTCGTGTTTCCGGGTTTAGGGCAGTGCAGTGGTGTTCGGGCAGTGTAGGGGGTCGTGCTGGGGGTGGTGTTTCAGGGTTTAGGGCAGTCTAGGGGGCCGTGCAGGGGCTGGTGTTTCAGGGTTTAGGGCAGTGCAGTGGTGTTCGGAAAGTGTAGGGAGTCGTGCTGGGGCTCGTGTTTCAGGGTTTAGGGCAGTGCAGTTGTGTTCGGGCAGTGTAGGGGGTCGTGCTGGGGCTGGTGTTTCAGGGTTTAGGGCAGTGCAGTGGTGTTCGGGCAGTGGAGGGGGTCGTGCTGGGGCTGGTGTTTCAGGGATTAGGGAAGTGCAGTGGTGTTCGGGCAGTGTAGGGGGTATTGCTGGGGCTGGTGTTTCAGGGTTTAGGGCAGTAGTGTTCGGGCAGTGTATGGGGTCTTGCTTGAGATGATGTTTCAGGGTTTAGGGCAGTGCAGTGGTGTCCGGGCAGTGTAGGGGGTCATGCAGGGGTGGTGTTTCAGGGTTTAGGGCAGTGAAGTGGTGTTTGGGCAGTGTAGGGGGTCATGCTGGGGCTGGTGTTTCAGGGTTTAGGGCAGTGAAGTGGTGTTCGGGCAGTGTAGGGGGTCATGCCGGGGGTGGTGTTTCAGAGTTTAGGGCAGTTCAGTGGTGTTCCGGCAGTGTAGGGGGTCGTGCTGGGGGTGGTGTTTCAGGGTTTAGGGCAGTCTAGGGGGCCGTGCAGGGGCTGGTGTTTCAGGGTTCAGGGCAGTGCAGTTGTGTTCGGGCAGTGTAGGGAGTTGTGCTGGGGCTCGTGTTTCAGGGTTTAGGGCAGTTCAGTGGTGTTCGGGCAGTGCAGGGGGTCGTGCTGGGGCTGGTGTTTCAGGGTTTAGGGCAGTGCAGTGGTGTTCGGGCAGTGTAGGGGGTCGTGCAGCGGCTGGTGCTTCTGGTTTTAGGGCAGTGCAGTGGTGTTCGGGCAGTGTAGGGGGTCGTGCAGGGGCTGGTGTTTTAGGGTTTAGGGCAGTGCAGTGGTGTTCGGGCCGTGTAGGGGGTCTTGCTGGGGCTGGTGATTCAGGGTTTGGGGCAGTGTAGTTGTGTTCGGGCAGTGTAGGGGGTCTTGCTGGGGCTGGTGTTTCAGGGTTTAGGGCAGTAGTGTTCGGGCAGTGTATGGGGTCTTGCTTGAGATGATGTTTCAGGGTTTAGGGCAGTGCAGTGATGTTGCGGTAGTGTAGGGGGTTGTGCTGGGGGTGGTGATTCAGGGCTTAGGGTAGTGTAGGGGGTTGTACAGGGGCTGGTGTTTCAGGGTATAGGGCAGTGCGGTGGTGTTCGGGCAGTGTAGGGGGTCATGCTGGGGCTGGTGTTTCAGGGTGTAGGGCAGTGCGGTGGTGTTCGGGCAGTGTAGGGGTCGTGTTGGGGCTGGTGGTTTAGGGCAGTGCAGTGGAGTTCGGGCAGTGTAGGGGGTCGTGCTGGGAGTGGTGTTTCAGGGTTTAGGGCAGTGCAGTGGTGTTCCGGCAGTATAGGGGGTTGTGCTGGGGATAGTGTTTCAGGGTTTAGGGCAGTCTAGGGGGTCGTGCAGGGGCTGGTGTTTCAGGGTTTAGGGCATTGCAGTGGTGTTCAGGCAGTGCAGGGGGTCGTGCTGGGGCTGGTGTTTCAGGGTTTAGGGCAGTGCAGTGGTGTTCAGGCAGTGTAGGGGGTCGTGCAAGGGCTGGTGTTTCAGGATTTAGGGCAGTGCAGTGGTGTTTGGGCAGTGTAGGGGGTCGTGCAGGGGCTGGTGTTTCAGGGTTGAGGGCAGTGAAGTGGTGTTCAGGCAGTGTAGGGGGTCGTGCTGGGGCTGGTGTTTCAGGGTTTAGGGAAGTGCAGTGGTGTTTGGTCAGTGTAGGTGGTCTTGCTGGGGCTGGTGTTTCAGGGTTTAGGGCAGAGCAGTGGTGTTCGGGCAGTGTAGGGGGTCGTGCTGGGGGTGGTGTTTCAGGGTTTAGGGCAGTAGTGTTCGGGCAGTGTACGGGGTCTTGCTTGGGATGATGTTTCAGGCTTTAGGGCAGTGCAGTAGGTGCTGATGCTGGGGGTGATGTTTCAGGGTTTAGGGCAGTGGTGTTCAGGCAGTGTAGGGGTCGTGCTCGGGGTGATGAATCAGGGTTTAGGGCAGTGCAGTGGTGTTCGGGCAGTGTAAGGGGTCGTGCTGGGAGTGGTGTTTCAGGGTTTAGCGCAGTGCAGTGGTGTTCGGGAAGTGTAGGGGTCGTGCAGGGGCTGATGATTCAGGGTTTAGGGCAGTGCAGTGGTGTTCGGGCAGTGTAGGGGGTCTTGCTGGGGCTTGTGTTTTAGGGTTTAGGTCTGTGCAGTGGTGTTCGGGCAGTGTAGTGGGTCTTGCTGGGGCTGTTGTTTTAGGGTTTAGGGCAGTGCAGTGGGGTTTGGGCAGTGTAGGGGCTTGTGCTGGGGGTGGTGTATCAGGGTTTAGAGCAGTGCAGTGGTGTTCGGGCAGTGTAGGGGGTCGTGCTGGGAGTGGTGTTTCAGGGTTTAGGGCAGTGCAGTGGTGTTCAGGCAGTATAGGGGCTTGTGCTGGGGTTAGTGTTTCAGGGTTTAGGGCAGTCTAGGGGGTCGTGCAGGGGCTGGTGTTTCAGGGTTTAGGGCATTGCAGTGGTGTTCAGGCAGTGCAGGGGGTCGTGCTGGGGCTGGTGTTTCAGGGTTTAGGGCAGTGCAGTGGTGTTCAGGCAGTGTAGGGGGTCGTGCAGGGGCTGGTGTTTCAGGATTTAGGGCAGTGCAGTGGTGTTCGGGCAGTGTAGGGGGTCGTGCAGGGGCTGGTGTTTCAGGGTTGAGGGCAGTGAAGTGGTGTTCAGGCAGTGTAGGGGGTCGTGCTGGGGCTGGTGTTTCAGGGTTTAGGGAAGTGCAGTGGTGTTTGATCAGTGTAGGTGGTCTTGCTGGGGCTGGTGTTTCAGGGTTTAGGGCAGTGCAGTGGTGTTCGGTCAGTGTAAGGGGTCGTGCTGGGAGTGGTGTTTCAGGGTTTAGCGCAGTGCAGTGGTGTTCGGGAAGTGTAGGGGTCGTGCAGGGACTGATGATTCAGGGTTTAGGGCAGTGCAGTGGTGTTCGGGCAGTGTAGGGGGTCTTGCTGGGGCTTGTGTTTTAGGGTTTAGGTCTGTGCAGTGGTGTGCGGGCAGTGTAGTGGGTCTTGCTGGGGCTGATGTTTTAGGGTTTAGGGCAGTGCAGTGGGGTTTGGGCAGTGTAGGGGCTTGTGCTGGGGGTGGTGTTTCAAGGTTTAGGCAGTGCAGTGGTGTTCGGGCAGTGTAGAGGGTCGTGCTGGGGCTGGTGTTTCAGGGTTTAGGGCAGTGCAGTAGTGTTCGGGCAGTGTAGGCGGATGTGCTGGGGGTGGTGTTTCAGGGTTTAGGGCAGTATAGTGGTGTTAGGGCAGTGTAGGGGGTTGTGCTGGGGCTGGTGTTTCAGGGTTTAGGGCAGTGCAGTGGTGTTCGGGCAGTGTAGGGGGTCGTGCTGGGGCTGGTGTTTCAGGGTTAGGGGCAGTGCATTGGTGTTCGGGCACTGTAGGGGTCGTGCTGGGGCTGGTGTTTCAGGGTTTAGGGCAGTGCAGTGGTGTTCGGGCAGTGTAGGGGGTCATGCAGGGGCTGGTGTTTCAGGGTTTAGGGCAGTGCAGTGGTGTTCGGGCAGTGTAGGGGGTCGTGCAGGGGCTGGTGTTTCAGAGTTTAGGGCAGTGCAGTGATGTTCGGGCAGTGTAGGGGGTCTTACAGGGGCTCGTGTTTCCGGGTTTAGGGCAGTGCAGTGGTGTTCGGGCAGTGTAGGGGGTCGTGCTGGGGGTGGTGTTTCAGGGTTTAGGGCAGTCTAGGGGGCCGTGCAGGGGCTGGTGTTTCAGGGTTTAGGGCAGTGCAGTGGTGTTCGGAAAGTGTAGGGAGTCGTGCTGGGGCTCGTGTTTCAGGGTTTAGGGCAGTGCAGTTGTGTTCGGGCAGTGTAGGGGGTCGTGCTGGGGCTGGTGTTTCAGGGTTTAGGGCAGTGCAGTGGTGTTCGGGCAGTGGAGGGGGTCGTGCTGGGGCTGGTGTTTCAGGGATTAGGGAAGTGCAGTGGTGTTCGGGCAGTGTAGGGGGTATTGCTGGGGCTGGTGTTTCAGGGTTTAGGGCAGTAGTGTTCGGGCAGTGTATGGGGTCTTGCTTGAGATGATGTTTCAGGGTTTAGGGCAGTGCAGTGGTGTCCGGGCAGTGTAGGGGGTCATGCAGGGGTGGTGTTTCAGGGTTTAGGGCAGAGCAGTGGTGTTCGGGAGTGTAGGGGGTTGTGCAGGAGCTGGTGTTTCAGGGTATAGGGCAGTGCAGTGGTGTTCGGGCAGTGTAGGGGGTCGCGCAGAGGCTGGTGTTTCAGGGTTTAGGGCAGTGAAGTGGTGTTCGGGCAGTGTAGGGGGTCGTGCTGGGGGTGGTGTTTCAGGGTTTAGGGCAGTCTAGGGGGCCGTGCAGGGGCTGGTGTTTCAGGGTTTAGGGCAATGCAGTGGTGTTCGGGCAGTGTACGGAGTCGTGCTGGGGCTCGTGTTTCAGGGTTTAGGGCAGTGCAGTGGTGTTCGGGCAGTGCAGGGGGTCTTGCTGGGGCTGGTGTTTCAGGGTTTAGGGCAGTGCAGTGGTGTTCGGGCAGTGTAGGGGGTCGAGCAGGGGCTGGTGTTTCAGGGTTTAGGGCAGGGCAGTGGTGTTCGGGGAGTGTAGGGGGTCGTGCAGGGGCTGGTGTTTCAGGATTTAGGGCAGTGCAGTGGTGTTCGGGCAGTGTAGGGGGTCGTGCAGGGGCTGGTGTTTCTGGTTTTAGGGCAGTGCAGTGGTGTTTAGGCAGTGTAGGGGGTCGTGCAGGGGCTGGTGTTTTAGGGTTTAGGGCAGTGCAGTGGTGTTCGGGCCGTGTAGGGGGTCTTGCTGGGGCTGGTGATTCAGGGTTTGGGGCAGTGTAGTGGTGTTCGGGCAGTGTAGGGGGTCGTGCTGGGGCTGGTGTTTCAGGGTTTAGGGCAGTGCAGTGGTGTTCGGGCAGTGTAGGGGGTCGTGCAGGGGCTGGTGTTTCAGGTTTTAGGGCAGTGCAGTGGTGTTTGGGCAGTGTAGGGGGTCATGCAGGGGCTGGTGTTTCAGGGTTTAGGGCAGTGCAGTGGTGTTCGGGCCGTGTAGGGGGTCATGCTGGGGCTGGTGTTTCAGGGATTAGGGAAGTGCAGTGGTGTTCGGGCAGTGTAGGGGGTCTTGCTGGGGCTGGTGTTTCAGGGTTTAGGGCAGTAGTGTTCGGGCAGTGTATGGGGTCTTGCTTGAGATGATGTTTCAGGGTTTAGGGCAGTGCAGTGATGTTCCGGTAGTGTAGGGGGTCGTGCTCGGGGTGGTGATTCAGGGTTTAGGGTAGTGTAGGGGGTCGTACAGAGGCTGGTGTTTCAGGGTACAGGGCAGTGTGGTGGTGTTCGGGCAGTGTAGGGGGTCATGCTGGGGCTGGTGTTTCAGGGTTTAGGGCAGTGCGGTGGTGTTCGGGCAGTGTAGGGGTCGTGTTGGGGCTGGTGGTTTAGGGCAGTGCAGTGGAGTTCGGGCAGTGTAGGGGGTCGTGCTGGGAGTGGTGTTTCAGGGTTTAGGGCAGTGCAGTGGTGTTCCGGCAGTATAGGGGGTTGTGCTGGGGGTAGTGTTTCAGGGTTTAGGGCAGTCTAGGGGGTCGTGCAGGGGCTGGTGTTTCAGGGTTTAGGGCATTGCAGTGGTGTTCAGGCAGTGCAGGGGGTCGTGCTGGGGCTGGTGTTTCAGGGTTTAGGGCAGTGCAGTGATGTTCGGGCAGTGTAGGGGGTCTTCCAGGGGCTGGTGTTTCCGGGTTTAGGGCAGTGCAGTGGTGTTCGGGCAGTGTAGGGGGTCGTGCTGGGGGTGGTGTTTCAGGGTTTAGGGCAGTCTAGGGGGCCGTGCAGGGGCTGGTGTTTCAGGGCTTAGGGCAGTGCAGTGGTGTTCGGGCAGTGTAGGGAGTCGTGCTGGGGCTCGTGTTTCAGGGTTTAGGGCAGTGCAGTTGTGTTCGGGCAGTATAGGGGGTCGTGCTGGGGTTGGTGTTTCAGGGTTTAGGGCAGTGGAGTGGTGTTCGGGCAGTGGAGGGGGTCGTGCTGGGGCTGGTGTTTCAGGGATTAGGGAAGTGCAGTGGTGTTCGGGCAGTGTAGGGGGTCTTGCTGGGGCTGGTGTTTCAGGGTTTAGGGCAGTAGTGTTCGGGCAGTGTATGGGGTCTTGCTTGAGATGATGTTTCAGGGTTTAGGGCAGTGCAGTGGTGTCCGGGCAGTGTAGGGGGTCGTGCAGGGGTGGTGTTTCAGGGTTTAGGGCAGAGCAGTGGTGTTCGGGAGTGTAGGGGGTTGTGCAGGAGCTGGTGTTTCAGGGTATAGGGCAGTGCAGTGGTGTTCGGGCAGTGTAGGGGGTCGTGCAGAGGCTGGTGTTTCAGGGTTTAGGGCAGTGAAGTGGTGTTCGGGCAGTGTAGGGGTTCGTGCTGGGGCTGGTGTTTCAGGGTTTAGGGCAGTGAAGTGGTGTTCGGGCAGTGTAGGGGGTCATGCTGGGGGTGGTGTTTCAGAGTTTAGGGCAGTGCAGTGATGTTCCGGCAGTGTAGGGGGTCGTGCTGGGTGTGGTGTTTCAGGGTTTAGGGCAGTCTAGGGGGCCGTGCAGGGGCTGGTGTTTCAGGGTTTAGGGCAATGCAGTGGTGTTTGGGCAGTGTAGGGAGTCGTGCTGGGGCTCGTGTTTCAGGGTTTAGGGCAGTGCAGTGGTGTTCGGGCAGTGCAGGGGGTCTTGCTGGGGCTGGTGTTTCAGGGTTTAGGGCAGTGCAGTGGTGTTCGGGCAGTGTAGGGGGTCGAGCAGGGGCTGGTGTTTCTGGTTTTAGGACAGTGCAGTGGTGTTTGGGCAGTGTAGGGGGTCGTGCAGGGGCTGGTGTTTCAGGGTTTAGGGCAGTGCAGTGGTGTTCAGGCCGTGTAGGGGGTCTTGCTGGGGCTGGTGATTCAGGGTTTGGGGCAGTGTAGTGGTGTTCGGGCAGTGTAGGGGGTCGTGCTGGGGCTGGTGTTTCAGGGTTTAGGGCAGTGCAGTGGTGTTCGGGCAGTGTAGGGGGTCGTGCAGGGGCTGGTGTTTCAGGTTTTAGGGCAGTGCAGTGGTGTTTGGGCAGTGTAGGGGGTCGTGCAGGGGCTGGTGTTTCAGGGTTTAGGGCAGTGCAGTGGTGTTCGGGCAGTGTAGGGGGTCGTGCTGGGGCTGGTGTTTCAGGGATTAGGGAAGTGCAGTGGTGTTCGGGCAGTGTAGGGGGTCTTGCTGGGGCTGGTGTTTCAGGGTTTAGGGCAGTAGTGTTCGGGCAGTGTATGGGGTCTTGCTTGAGATGATGTTTCAGGGTTTAGGGCAGTGCAGTGATGTTCAGGTAGTGTAGGGGGTCGTGCTCGGGGTGGTGATTCAGGGTTTAGGGTAGTGTAGGGGGTCGTACAGGGGCTGGTGTTTCAGGGTACAGGGCAGTGCGGTGGTGTTCGGGCAGTGTAGGGGGTCATGCTGGGGCTGGTGTTTCGGGGTTTAGAGCAGTGCGGTGGTGTTCGGGCAGTGTAGGGGTCGTGTTGGGGCTGGTGGTTTAGGGCAGTGCAGTGGAGTTCGGGCAGTGTAGTGGGTCGTGCTGGGAGTGGTGTTTCAGGGTTTAGGGCAGTGCAGTGGTGTTCCGGCAGTATAGGGGGTTGTGCTGGGGGTAGTGTTTCAGGGTTTAGGGCAGTCTAGGGGGTCGTGCAGGGGCTGGTGTTTCAGGGTTTAGGGCATTGCAGTGGTGTTCAGGCAGTGCAGGGGGTCGTGCTGGGGCTGGTGTTTCAGGGTTTAGGGCAGTGCAGTGGTGTTCGGGCAGTGTAGGGGTCGTGCTGGGGCTGGTGTTTCAGGGTTTAGGGCAGTGCAGTGGTGTCCAGGCAGTGTAGGGGGTCATGCAGGGGCTGGTGTTTCAGGGTTTAGGGCAGAGCAGTGGTGTTCGGGGAGTGTAGGGGGTCGTGCAGGGGCTGGTGTTTCAGGATTTAGGGCAGTGCAGTGGTGTTCGGGCAGTGTAGGGGGTCGTGCAGGGGCTGGTGTTTCAGGGTTGAGGGCAGTGCAGTGGTGTTCGGGCAGTGTAGGGGGTCGTGCAGGGGCTGGTGTTTCAGGGTTTAGGGCAGTGCAGTGGTGTTCGGGCAGTGTAGGGGGTCGTGCAGGGGCTGGTGTTTCAGGTTTTAGGGCAGTGCAGTGGTGTTTGGGCAGTGTAGGGGGTCGTGCAGGGGCTGGTGTTTCAGGGTTTAGGGCAGTGCAGTGGTGTTCGGGCAGTGTAGGGGGTCGTGCTGGGGCTGGTGTTTCAGGGATTAGGGAAGTGCAGTGGTGTTCGGGCAGTGTAGGGGGTCTTGCTGGGGCTGGTGTTTCAGGGTTTAGGGCAGTAGTGTTCGGGCAGTGTATGGGGTCTTGCTTGAGATGATGTTTCAGGGTTTAGGGCAGTGCAGTGATGTTCCGGTAGTGTAGGGGGTCGTGCTCGGGGTGGTGATTCAGGGTTTAGGGTAGTGTAGGGGGTCGTACAGGGGCTGGTGTTTCAGGGTACAGGGCAGTGCGGTGGTATTCGGGCAGTGTAGGGGGTCATGCTGGGGCTGGTGTTTCAGGGTTTAGGGCAGTGCGGTGGTGTTCGGGCAGTGCAGGGGGTCGTGCTGGGGCTGGTGTTTCAGGGTTTAGGTCAGTGCAGTTGTGTTCGGGCAGTGTAGGGGGTCGTGCTGGGGCTGGTGTTTCAGGGTTTAGGGCAGTGCAGTGGTGTTCGGGCAGTGGAGGGGGTCATGCTGGGGCTGGTGTTTCAGGGATTAGGGAAGTGCAGTGGTGTTCGGGCAGTGTAGGGGGTCTTGCTGGGGCTGGTGTTTCAGGGTTTAGGGCAGTAGTGTTCGGGCAGTGTATGGGGTCTTGCTTGAGATGATGTTTCAGGGTTTAGGGCAGTGCAGTGGTGTCCGGGCAGTGTAGGGGGTCGTGCAGGGGTGGTGTTTCAGGGTTTAGGGCAGAGCAGTGGTGTTCGGGAGTGTAGGGGGTTGTGCAGGAGCTGGTGTTTCAGGGTATAGGGCAGTGCAGTGGTGTTCAGGCAGTGTAGGGGGTCGTGCAGAGGCTGGTGTTTCAGGGTTTAGGGCAGTGAAGTGGTGTTCGGGCAGTGTAGGGGTTCGTGCTGGGGCTGGTGTTTCAGGGTTTAGGGCAGTGAAGTGGTGTTCGGGCAGTGTAGGGGTTCGTGCTGGGGCTGGTGTTTCAGGGTTTAGGGCAGTGAAGTGGTGTTCGGGCAGTGTAGGGGGTCATGCTGGGGGTGGTGTTTCAGAGTTTAGGGCAGTGCAGTGATGTTCCGGCAGTGTAGGGGGTCGTGCTGGGGGTGGTGTTTCAGGGTTTAGGGCAGTCTAGGGGGCCGTGCAGGGGCTGGTGTTTCAGGGTTTAGGGCAATGCAGTGGTGTTTGGGCAGTGTAGGGAGTCGTGCTGGGGCTCGTGTTTCAGGGTTTAGGGCAGTGCAATGGTGTTCGGGCAGTGCAGGGGGTCTTGCTGGGGCTGGTTTTTCAGGGTTTAGGGCAGTGCAGTGGTGTTCGGGCAGTGTAGGGGGTCATGCAGGGGCTGGTGTTTCTGGTTTTAGGACAGTGCAGTGGTGTTTGGGCAGTGTAGGGGGTCGTGCAGGGGCTGGTGTTTCAGGGTTTAGGGCAGTGCAGTGGTGTTCAAGCCGTGTAGGGGGTCTTGCTGGGGCTGGTGATTCAGGGTTTGGGGCAGTGTAGTGGTGTTCGGGCAGTGTAGGGGGTCGTGCTGGGGCTGGTGTTTCAGGGTTTAGGGCAGAGCAGTGGTGTTCGGGGAGTGTAGGGGGTCGTGCAGGGGCTGGTGTTTCAGGATTTAGGGCAGTGCAGTGGTGTTCGGGCAGTGTAGGGGGTCGTGCAGGGGCTGGTGTTTCAGGGTTGAGGGCAGTGCAGTGGTGTTCGGGCAGTGTAGGGGGTCGTGCAGAGGCTGGTGTTTCAGGGTTTAGGGCAGTGCAGTGGTGTTCGGGCAGTGTAGGGGGTCGTGCAGGGGCTGGTGTTTCAGGGTTTAGGGCAGTGCAGTGGTGTTCGGGCAGTGTAGGGGTTCGTGCTGGGGCTGGTGTTTCAGGGATTAGGGAAGTGCAGTGGTGTTCGGGCAGTGTAGGGGGTCTTGCTGGGGCTGGTGTTTCAGGGTTTAGGGCAGTAGTGTTCGGGCAGTGTATGGGGTCTTGCTTGAGATGATGTTTCAGGGTTTAGGGCAGTGCAGTGATGTTCCGGTAGTGTAGGGGGTCGTGCTCGGGGTGGTGATTCAGGGTTTAGGGTAGTGTAGGGGGTCGTACAGGGGCTGGTGTTTCAGGGAACAGGGCAGTGCGGTGGTGTTCGGGCAGTGTAGGGGGTCATGCTGGGGCTGGTGTTTCAGGGTTTAGGGCAGTGCGGTGGTGTTCGGGCAGTGTAGGGGTCGTGTTGGGGCTGGTGGTTTAGGGCAGTGCAGTGGAGTTCGGGCAGTGTAGGGGGTCGTGCTGGGAGTGGTGTTTCAGGGTTTAGGGCAGTGCAGTGGTGTTCCGGCAGTATAGGGGGTTGTGCTGGGGGTAGTGTTTCAGGGTTTAGGGCAGTCTAGGGGGTCGTGCAGGGGCTGGTGTTTCAGGGTTTAGGGCATTGCAGTGGTGTTCAGGCAGTGCAGGGGGTCGTGCTGGGGCTGGTGTTTCAGGGTTTAGGGCAGTGCAGTGATGTTCGGGCAGTGTAGGGGGTCTTCCAGGGGCTGGTGTTTCCGGGTTTAGGGCAGTGCAGTGGTGTTCGGGCAGTGTAGGGGGTTGTGCTGGGGGTGGTGTTTCAGGGTTTAGGGCAGTCTAGGGTGCCGTGCAGGGGCTGGTGTTTCAGGGCTTAGGGCAGTGCAGTGGTGTTCGGGCAGTGTAGGGAGTCGTGCTGGGGCTCGTGTTTCAGGGTTTAGGGCAGTGCAGTTGTGTTCGGGCAGTGTAGGGGGTCGTGCTGGGGCTGGTGTTTCAGGGTTTAGGGCAGTGCAGTGGTGTTCGGGCAGTGGAGGGGGTCATGCTGGGGCTGGTGTTTCAGGGATTAGGGAAGTGCAGTGGTGTTCGGGCAGTGTAGGGGGTCTTGCTGGGGCTGGTGTTTCAGGGTTTAGGGCAGTAGTGTTCGGGCAGTGTATGGGGTCTTGCTTGAGATGATGTTTCAGGGTTTAGGGCAGTGCAGTGGTGTCCGGGCAGTGTAGGGGGTCGTGCAGGGGTGGTGTTTCAGGGTTTATGGCAGAGCAGTGGTGTTCGGGAGTGTAGGGGGTTGTGCAGGAGCTGGTGTTTCAGGGTATAGGGCAGTGCAGTGGTGTTCGGGCAGTGTAGGGGGTCGTGCAGAGGCTGGTGTTTCAGGGTATAGGGCAGTGCAGTGGTGTTCGGGCAGTGTAGGGGGTCGTGCAGAGGCTGGTGTTTCAGGGTTTAGGGCAGTGAAGTGGTGTTCGGGCAGTGTAGGGGTTCGTGCTGGGGCTGGTGTTTCAGGGTTTAGGGCAGTGAAGTGGTGTTCAGGCAGTGTAGGGGGTCATGCTGGGGGTGGTGTTTCAGAGTTTAGGGCAGTGCAGTGATGTTCCGGCAGTGTAGGGGGTCGTGCTGGGGGTGGTGTTTCAGGGTTTAGGGCAGTCTAGGGGGCCGTGCAGGGGCTGGTGTTTCAGGGTTTAGGGCAATGCAGTGGTGTTTGGGCAGTGTAGGGAGTCGTGCTGGGGCTCGTGTTTCAGGGTTTAGGGCAGTGCAGTGGTGTTCGGGCAGTGCAGTGGGTCTTGCTGGGGCTGGTGTTTCAGGGTTTAGGGCAGTGCAGTGGTGTTCGGGCAGTGTAGGGGGTCGTGCAGGGGCTGGTGTTTCTGGTTTTAGGACAGTGCAGTGGTGTTTGGGCAGTGTAGGGGATCGTGCAGGGGCTGGTGTTTCAGGGTTTAGGGCAGTGCAGTGGTGTTCAGGCCGTGTAGGGGGTCTTGCTGGGGCTGGTGATTCAGGGTTTGGGGCAGTGTAGTGGTGTTCGGGCAGTGTAGGGGGTCGTGCTGGGGCTGGTGTTTCAGGGTTTAGGGCAGTGCAGTGGTGTTCGGGCAGTGTAGGGGGTCGTGCAGGGGCTGGTGTTTCAGGTTTTAGGGCAGTGCAGTGGTGTTTGGGCAGTGTAGGGGGTCGTGCAGGGGCTGGTGTTTCAGGGTTTAGGGCAGTGCAGTGGTGTTCGGGCAGTGTAGGGGGTCGTGCTGGGGCTGGTGTTTCAGGGATTAGGGAAGTGCAGTGGTGTTCGGGCAGTGTAGGGGGTCTTGCTGGGGCTGGTGTTTCAGGGTTTAGGGCAGTAGTGTTCGGGCAGTGTATGGGGTCTTGCTTGAGATGATGTTTCAGGGTTTAGGGCAGTGCAGTGATGTTCAGGTAGTGTAGGGGGTCGTGCTCGGGGTGGTGATTCAGGGTTTAGGGTAGTGTAGGGGGTCGTACAGGGGCTGGTGTTTCAGGGTACAGGGCAGTGCGGTGGTGTTCGGGCAGTGTAGGGGGTCATGCTGGGGCTGGTGTTTCAGGGTTTAAGGCAGTGCGGTGGTGTTCGGGCAGTGTAGGGGTCGTGTTGGGGCTGGTGGTTTAGGGCAGTGCATTGGAGTTCGGGCAGTGTAGTGGGTCGTGCTGGGAGTGGTGTTTCAGGGTTTAGGGCAGTGCAGTGGTGTTCCGGCAGTATAGGGGGTTGTGCTGGGGGTAGTGTTTCAGGGTTTAGGGCAGTCTAGGGGGTCGTGCAGGGGCTGGTGTTTCAGGGTTTAGGGCATTGCAGTGGTGTTCAGGCAGTGCAGGGGGTCGTGCTGGGGCTGGTGTTTCAGGGTTTAGGGCAGTGCAGTGGTGTTCGGGCAGTGTAGGGGTCGTGCTGGGGCTGGTGTTTCAGGGTTTAGGGCAGTGCAGTGGTGTCCAGGCAGTGTAGGGGGTCATGCAGGGGCTGGTGTTTCAGGGTTTCGGGCAGAGCAGTGGTGTTCGGGGAGTGTAGGGGGTCGTGCAGGGGCTGGTGTTTCAGGATTTAGGGCAGTGCAGTGGTGTTCGGGCAGTGTAGGGGGTCGTGCAGGGGCTGGTGTTTCAGGGTTGAGGGCAGTGAAGTGGTGTTCAGGCAGTGTAGGGGGGTCGTGCTGGGGCTGGTGTTTCAGGGTTTAGGGAAGTGCAGTGGTGTTTGGTCAGTGTAGGTGGTCTTGCTGGGGCTGGTGTTTCAGGGTTTAGGGCAGTGCAGTGGTGTTCGGGCAGTGTAGGTGGTCTTGCTGGGGCTGGTGTTTCAGGGTTTAGGGCAGTGCAGTGGTGTTCGGGCAGTGTAGGGGGTCGTGCTGGGGGTGGTGTTTTAGGGTTTAGATCAGTAGTGTTCGGGCAGTGTAGGGGGTCTTGCAGGGGCTGGTGTTTCAGGGTTGAGGGCAGTGAAGTGGTGTTCAGGCAGTGTAGGGGGTCGTGCTGGGGCTGGTGTTTCAGGGTTTAGGGAAGTGTAGTGGTGTTTGGTCAGTGTAGGTGGTCTTGCTAGGGCTGGTGTTTCAGGGTTTAGGGCAGTGCAGTGGTGTTCGGGCAGTGTAGGGGGTCGTTCTGGGGGTGGTGTTTCAGGGTTTAGGGCAGTAGTGTTCGGGCAGTGTACGGGGTCTTGCTTGGGATGATGTTTCAGGCTTTAGGGCAGTGCAGTAGTTTTCGGGCAGTGTAGGTGCTGATGCTGGGGGTGATGTTTCAGGGTTTAGGGCAGTGGTGTTCAGGCAGTGTAGGGGTCGTGCTTGGGGTGATGAATCAGGGTTTAGGGCAGTGCAGTGGTGTTCGGGCAGTGTAAGGGGTCGTGCTGGGAGTGGTGTTTCAGAGTTTAGCGCAGTGCAGTGGTGTTCGGGAAGTGTAGGGGTCGTGCAGGGGCTGATGATTCAGGGTTTAGGGCAGTGCAGTGGTGTTCGGGCAGTGTAGGGGGTCTTGCTGGGGCTTGTGTTTTAGGGTTTAGGTCTGTGCAGTGGTGTTCGGGCAGTGTAGAGGGTCTTGCTGGGGCTGATGTTTTAGGGTTTAGGGCAGTGCAGTGGGGTTTGGGCAGTGTAGGGGCTTGTGCTGGGGGTGGTGTTTGAAGGTTTAGGCAGTGCAGTGGTGTTCGGGCAGTGTAGAGGGTCGTGCTGGGGCTGGTGTTTCAGGGTTTAGGGCAGTGCTGTAGTGTTCGGGCAGTGTAGGCGGATGTGCTGAGGGTGGTGTTTCAGGGTTTAGGGCAGTATAGTGGTGTTAGGGCAGTGTAGGGGGTTGTGCTGGGCTGGTGTTTCAGGGTTTAGGGCAGTGCAGTGGTGTTCGGGCAGTGTGGGGGGTCGTGCTGGGGCTGGTGTTTCAGGGTTAGGGGCAGTGCATTGGTGTTCGGGCACTGTAGGGGTCGTGCTGGGGCTGGTGTTTCAGGGTTTAGGGCAGTGCAGTGGTGTTCGGGCAGTGTAGGGGGTCATGCAGGGGCTGGTGTTTCAGGGTTTAGGGCAGTGCAGTGGTGTTCGGGCAGTGTAGGGGGTCGTGCCGGGGCTGGTGTTTCAGAGTTTAGGGCAGTGCAGTGATGTTCGGGCAGTGTAGGGGGTCTTCCAGGGGCTGGTGTTTCCGGGTTTAGGGCAGTGCAGTGGTGTTCGGGCAGTGTAGGGGGTCGTGCTGGGGGTGGTGTTTCAGGGTTTAGGGCAGTCTAGGGGGCCGTGCAGGGGCTGGTGTTTCAGGTTATAGGGCAGTGCAGTGGTGTTCGGGCAGTGTAGGGAGTCGTGCTGGGGCTCGTGTTTCAGGGTTTAGGGCAGTGCAGTTGTGTTCGGGCAGTGTAGAGGGTCGTGCTGGGGGTGGTGTTTCAGGGTTTAGGGCAGTGGTGTTCATGCAAGGTGTCGGGGGTCTTGCTGGGGCTGGTGTTTCAGGGTTGGGTTTAGTGCAGTGCAGTGGTGTTAGGGCAGTGTAGAGGGTCATGCAGGGGTGGTGTTTCAGGGTTTAGGACAGTGCAGTGGTGTTTAGGCAGTGTAGGGGCTTGTGCTGGGGCTGGTGTTTCAGGGTTTAGGGCGGTGCGTGGTGTTCGGGCAGTGTAGGGGGTCATGCTTGGGATGATGTTTCAGGGTTTAGGGCAGTGCAGTGGTGTTCGGGCAGTGTAGGGGGTCGTGCCGAGGGTGGTGTTTTAGAGTTTAGGGCAGTGGTGTTCCGGCATTGTAGGGGGTCATGCTGGGGGTGGTGTTTCAGGGTTTAGGGCAGTCTAGGGGGAAGTGCAGGGGCTGGTGTTTCAGGGTTTAGGGCAGTGCAGTGGTGTTCGGGCAGTGTAGGGAGTCGTGCTGGGGCTCGTGTTTCAGGGATTAGGGCAGTGCAGTGGTGTTCGGGCAGTGTAGGGGGTCGTGCAGGGGCTGGTGTTTCAGGTTTTAGGGCAGTGCAGTGGTGTTCGGGCAGTGTAGGGGGTCGTGCAGGGGCTGGTGTTTCATGGTTTAGGGCAGTGCAGTGGTGTTCCGGCAGTGTAGGGGGTCGTGCTGGGGGTGGTGTTTCAGGGTTTAGGGCAGTCTAGGGGGTCGTGCAGGGGCTGGTGTTTCAGGGTTTAGCGTAGTGCAGTGGTGTTCAGGCAGTGCAGGGGTTCGTGCTGGGGCTAGTGTTTCAGGGTTTAGGGCAGTGCAGTGGTATTCAGGCAGTGTAGGGGTCGTGCTGGGGCTGGTGTTTCAGGGTTTAGGGCAGTGCAGTGGTGTCCGGGCAGTGTAGGGGGTCATGCAGGGGCTGGTGTTTCAGGGTTTAGGGCAGAGCAGTGGTGTTCGCGGAGTGTAGGGGGTTGTGCAGGATCTGGTGTTTCAGGGTTTAGGGCAGTGCAGTGGTGTTCGGGCAGTGTAGGGGGTCGTGCAGGGGCTGGTGTTACAGGGTTTAGGGCAGTGAAGTGGTGTTCGGGCAGTGTAGGGGGTCGTGCTGGGGCCGGTGTTTCAGGGTTTAGGGCAGTGAAGTGGTGTTCGGGCAGTGTAGGGGGTCATGCTGGGGGTGGTGTATCAGGGTTTAGAGCAGTGCAGTGGTGTTCGGGCAGTATAGGGGTCTTGCTGAGACTGGTGTTTCAGGGTTTACGGCAGTGCAGTGGTGTTCGGGCAGTGTAGGGGGTCCTGCTGTGGGTGGTGTTTCAGGGTTTAGGGCAGTGCAGTGGTGTTTGGGCAGTGTAGGGTGTCTTGCTGGGGCTGGTGTTGAAGGGTTTAGGGCACTAGTGTTTGGGCAGTGTACGGGGTCTTGCTTGGGATGATGTTTCAGGGTTTAGGGCAGTGCAGTGGTGTTCCGGTAGTGTAGGGGGTCGTGCTGGGGGTGGTGTTTCAGGGTTTAGGGTAGTGTAGGGGGTCGTACAGGGGCTAGTGTTTCAGGGTATAGGGCAGTGCAGTGGTGTTCGGGCAGTGTAGGGGGTCATGCTGGGGCTGGTGTTTCAGGGTTTAGGGCAGTGCGGTGGTGTTGGGCAGTGTAGGGGTCGTGTTGGGGCTGGTGGTTTAGGGCAGTGCAGTGGTGTTCGGGCAGTGTGGGGTGTCGTGCTGGGAGTGGTGTTTCAGGGTTTAGGGCAGTGCAGTGGTGTTCTGGCAGTGTAGGGGGTCGTGCTGGGGGTGGTGTTTCAGGGTTTAGGGCAGTGCAGTGGTGTTCAGGCAGTGCAAGGGGTCGTGCTGGGGCTAGTGTTTCAGGGTTTAGGGCAGTGCAGTGGTATTCAGGCAGTGTAGGGGTCGTACTGGGTCTGGTGTTTCAGGGTTTAGGTCAGTGCAGTGGTGTCCGGGCAGTGTAGGGGGTCGTGCAGGGGCTGGTGTTTCTGGTTTTAGGGCAGTGCAGTGGTGTTCGGGCAGTGTAGGGGGTCGTGCAGGGGCTGGTGTTTCAGGGTTTAAGGCAGTGCGGTGGTGTTCGGGCAGTGTAGGGGGTCTTGCTGGGGCTGGTGATTCAGGGTTAGGGGCAGTGCAGTGGTGTTCGGGCAGTGTAGGGTGTCTTGCTGGGGCTGGTGTTTCAGGGTTTAGGGCAGTACAGTGATGTTCCGGTAGTGTAGGGGGTCGTACTGGGGGTGGTGATTCAGGGTTTAGGGTAGTGTAGGGGGTCGTGCAGGGGCTGGTGTTTCAGGGTATAGGGCAGTGCGGTGGTGTTCGGGCAGTGTAGGGGGTCTTGCTGGGGGTGGCCTTTCAGGGTTTAGGGCAGTGCAGTGCTGTTCAGGCCGTGTAGGGGGTCTTGCTGGGGCTGGTGATTCAGGGTTTGGGGCAGTGTAGTGATGTTCGGGCAGTGTATGGGGTCTTGCTGGGGCTGGTGTTTCAGGGTTTAGGGCAGTAGTGTTTGGGCAGTGTATGGGGTCTTGCTTGAGATGATGTTTCAGGGTTTAGGGCAGTGCAGTGATGTTCTGGTAGTGTAGGGGGTCGTACTGGGGGTGGTGATTCAGGGTTTAGGGTAGTGTAGGGGGTCGTGCAGGGGCTGGTGTTTCAGGGTATAGGGCAGTGCGGTGGTGTTCGGGCAGTGTAGGGGGTCATGCTGGGGCTGGTGTTTCAGGGTTTAGAGTAGTGCGGTGGTGCTCGGGCAGTGTAGGGGTCGTGTTGGGGCTGGTGGTTTAGGACAGTGCAGTGGAGTTCCGGCAGTGTAGGGGGTCGTGCTGGGAGTGGTGTTTCAGGGTTTAGGGCAGTGCAGTGGTGTTCCGGCCGTATAGGGGGTTGTGCTGGGGGTAGTGTTTCAGGGTTTAGGGCAGTCTAGGGGGTCGTGCAGTGGCTGGTGTTTCAGGGTTTAGGGCATTGCAGTGGTGTTCAGGAAGTGCAGGGGGTCGTGCTGGGGCTGGTGTTTCAGGGTTTAGGGCAGTGCAGTGGTGTTCGGGCAGTGTAGGGGTCGTGCTGGGGCTGGTGTTTCAGGGTTTAGGGCAGTGCAGTGGTGTCCGGGCAGTGTAGGGGGTCATGCAGGGGCTGGTGTTCCAGGGTTTAGGGCAGAGCAGTGGTGTTCGGGGAGTGTAGGGGGTCGTGCAGGGGCTGGTGTTTCAGGATTTAGGGCAGTGCAGTGGTGTTCGGGCAGTGTAGGGGTCGTGCAGGGGCTGGTGTTTCAGGGTTGAGGGCAGTGAAGTGGTGTTCGGGCAGTGTAGGGGGTCGTGCTGGTGCTGGTGTTTCAGGGTTTAGGGAAGTGCAGTGGTGTTAGGCAGTGTAGGGGGTCTTGCTGGGGCTGGTGTTTCAGGGTTTTGGTCTGTGCAGTGGTGATCGGGCAGTGTAGGGGCTCTTGCTGGGGCTGGTGTTTCAGGGTTTAGGGAAGTGCAGTGGTGTTCAGGCAGTGTAGGGGGTCGTGCTGGGGGTGGTGTTTCAGGGTTTAGGGCAGTGGTGTTCGGGCAGTGTAGGGGGTCGTGCTGGGGGTGGTGTTTCATGGTTTAGGGCAGTGCAGTGGTGTTCCGGCAGTGTAGAGGGTCGTGCTGGGGGTGGTGTTTCAGGGTTTAGGGCAGTCTAGGGGGTCGTGCAGGGGCTGGTGTTTCAGGGTTTAGGGCAGTGCAGTGGTGTTCAGGCAGTGCAGGGGGTCGTGCTGGGGCTAGTGTTTCAGGGTTTAGGGCAGTGCAGTGGTATTCAGGCAGTATAGGGGTCGTGCTGGGGCTGGTGTTTCAGGGTTTAGGGCAGTGTAGTGGTGTCCGGGCAGTGTAGGGGGTCGTGCAGGGGCTGGTGTTTCAGGGTTTAGGGCAGAGCAGTGGTGTTCGGGGAGTGTAGGGGGTTGTGCAGGAGCTGGTGTTTCAGGGTTTAGGGCAGTGCAGTGGTGTTCGGGCCGTGTAGGGGGTCGTGCAGGGGCTGGTGTTTCAGGGTTTAGGGCAGTGAAGTGGTGTTCGGGCAGTGTAGGGGGTCGTGCTGGGGCTGGTGTTTCAGGGTTTAGGGCAGTGAAGTGGTGTTCGGGCAGTGTAGGGGGTCATGCTGGGGGTGGTGTATCAGGGTTTAGAGCAGTGCAGTGGTGTTCGGGCAGTATAGGGGTCTTGCTGAGACTGGTGTTTCAGGGTTTACGGCAGTGCAGTGGTGTTCGGGCAGTGTAGCGGGTCCTGCTGTGGGTGGTGTTTCAGGGTTTAGGGCAGTGCAGTGGTTTTCGGGCAGTGTAGGGTGTCTTGCTGGGGCTGGTGTTTCAGGGTTTAGGGCACTAGTGTTTGGGCAGTGTACGGGGTCTTACTTGGGATGATGTTTCAGGGTTTAGGGCAGTGCAGTGGTGTTCCGGTAGTGTAGGGGGTCGTGCTGGGGGTGGTGTTTCAGGGTTTAGGGTAGTGTAGGGGGTCGTACAGGGGCTAGTGTTTCAGGGTATAGGGCAGTGCAGTGGTGTTCGGGCAGTGTAGGGGGTCATGCTGGGGCTGGTGTTTCAGGGTTTAGGGCAGTGCGGTGGTGTTGGGCAGTGTAGGGGTCGTGTTGGGGCTGGTGGTTTAGGGCAGTGCAGTGGTGTTCGGGCAGTGTAGGGGGTCGTGCTGGGAGTAGTGTTTCAGGGTTTAGGGTAGTGCAGTGTTGTTCGGGCAGTGTCAGGGGTCTTGCTGGGGCTGGTGTTTCAGGGTTTAGGGCAGTGCAGTTGTGTTCGGGCAGTGTAGGGGGTCGTGCTGGGGGTGGTGTTTCAGGGTTTAGGGCAGTCTAGGGGGTCGTGCAGGGGCTGGTGTTTCAGGGTTTAGGGCAGTGCAGTGGTGTTCAAGCAGTGCAAGGGGTCGTGCTGGGGCTAGTGTTTCAGGGTTTAGGGCAGTGCAGTCGTATTCAGGCAGTGTAGGGGTCGTGCTGGGGCTGGTGTTTCAGGGTTTAGGGCAGTGCAGTGGTGTCCGGGCAGTGTAGGGGGTCGTGCAGGGGCTGGTGTTTCATGGTTTTGGGCAGAGCAGTGGTTTTCGGGGAGTGTAGGGGGTTGTGCAGGAGCTGGTGTTTTAGGGTTTAGGGCAGTGCAGTGGTGTTCGGGCAGTGTAGGGGGTCGTGCAGAGGCTGGTGTTACAGGGTATAGGGCAGTGCGGTGGTGTTCGGGCAGTGTAGGGGGTCATGCTGGGGCTGGTGTTTCAGGGTTTAAGGCAGTGCGGTGGTGTTCGGGCAGTGTAGGGGTCGTGTTGGGGCTGGTGGTTTAGGGCAGTGCAGTGGAGTTCGGGCAGTGTAGGGGTCGTGCTGAGAGTGGTGTTTCAGGGTTTAGGGCAGTGCAGTGGTGTTCCGGCAGTATAGGGGGTTGTGCTGGCGGTAGTGTTTCAGGGTTTAGGGCAGTCTAGGGGGTCGTGCAGGGGCTGGTGTTTCAGGGTTTAGGGCATTGCAGTGGTGTTCAGGCAGTGCAGGGGGTCGTGCTGGGGCTGGTGTTTCAGGGTTTAGGGCAGTGCAGTGGTGTTCGGGCAGTGTAGGGGTCGTGCTGGGGCTGGTGTTTCAGGGTTTAGGGCAGTGCAGTTGTGTCCAGGTAGTGAAGGGGGTCATGCAGGGGCTGGTGTTTCAGGGTTTAGGGCAGAGCAGTGGTGTTCGGGGAGTGTAGGGGGTCGTGCAGGGGCTGGTGTTTCAGGATTTAGGGCAGTGCAGTGGTGTTCGGGCAGTGTAGTGGGTCGTGCAGGGGCTGGTGTTTCAGGGTTGAGGGCAGTGAAGTGGTGTTCAGGCAGTGTAGGAGGTCGTGCTGGGGCTGGTGTTTCAGGGTTTAGGGAAGTGCAGTGGTGTTTGGTCAGTGTAGGTAGTCTTGCTGGGGCTGGTGTTTCAGGGTTTAGGGCAGTGCAGTGGTGTTCGGGCAGTGTAGGGGGTCATGCTGGGGGTGGTGTTTCATGGTTTAGGGCAGTAGTGTTCGGGCAGTGTACGGGGTCTTGCTTGGGATGATGTTTGAGGCTTTAGGGCAGTGCAGTAGTTTTCGGGCAGTGTAGGTGCTGATGCTGGGGGTGATGTTTCAGGGTTTAGGGCAGTGGTGTTCAGGCAGTGTAGGGGTCGTGCTCGGGGTGATGAATCAGGGTTTAGGGCAGTGTAGGGGGTCGTGCTGGGAGTGGTGTTTCAGGGTTTAGCGCAGTGCAGTGGTGTTCGGGAAGTGTAGGGGTCGTGCAGGGGCTGATGATTCAGGGTTTAGGGCAGTGCAGTGGTGTTCGGGCAGTGTAGGGGGTCTTGCTGGGGCTTGTGTTTTAGGGTTTAGGTCTGTGCATTGGTGTTCGAGCAGTGTAGGGGGTCTTGCTGGGGCTGATGTTTTAGGGTTTAGGGCAGTGCAGTGGGGTTCGGGCAGTGTAGATGCTTGTGCTGGGGGTGGTGTTTCAGGGTTTAGGCAGTGCAGTGGTGTTCGGGCAGTGTAGGGGGTCGTGCTGGGGCTGGTGTTTCAGGGTTTAGGGCAGTGCAGTAGTGTTCGGGCAGTGTAGGCGGATGTGCTGGGGGTGGTGTTTCAGGGTTTAGGGCAGTATAGTGGTGTTAGAGCAGTGTAGGGGGTTGTGCTGGGGCTGGTGTTTCAGGGTGTAGGGCACTGCAGTGGTGGTTGGGCAGTGTAGGGGGTCGTGCTGGGGCTGGTGTTTCAGGGTTAGGGACAGTGCATTGGTGTTCGGGCAGTGTAGGGGTCGTGCTGGGGCTGGTGTTTCAGGGTTTAGGGCAGTGCAGTGGTGTTCGGGCAATGTAGGGGGTCATGCAGGGGCTGGTGTTTCAGGGTTTAGGGCAGTGCAGTGGTGTTCGGGCAGTGTAGGGGGTCGTGCAGGGGCTGGTGTTTCAGAGTTTAGGGCAGTGCAGTGATGTTCAGGCAGTGTAGGGGGTCTTCCAGGGACTGGTGTTTCTGGGTTTAGGGCAGTGCAGTGGTGTTCGGGCAGTGTAGGGGGTCGTGCTGGGGGTGGTGTTTCAGGGTTTAGGGCAGTCTAGGGGGCCGTGCAGGGGCTGGTGTTTCAGGGTTTAGGGCAGTGCAGTGGTGTTCGGGCAGTGTAGGGAGTCATGCTGGGGCTCGTGTTTCAGGGTTTAGGGCAGTGCAGTTGTGTTCGGGCAGTGTAGGGGGTCGTGCTGGGGGTGGTGTTTCAGGGTTTAGGGCAGTGGTGTTCATGCAAGGTGTCGGGGGTCTTGCTGGGGCTGGTGTTTCAGGGTTTAGTGCAGTGCAGTGGTGTTAGGGCAGTGTAGAGGGTCGTGCAGGGGTGGTGTTTCAGGGTTTAGGACAGTGCAGTGGTGTTTAGGCAGTGTAGGGGCTTGTGCTGGGGCTGGTGTTTCAGGGTTTAGGGCGGTGCGTGGTGTTCGGGCAGTGTAGGGGGTCATGCTTGGGATGATGTTTCAGGGTTTAGGGCAGTGCAGTGGTGTTCGGGCAGTGTAGGGGGTCGTGCTGAGGGTGGTGTTTTAGAGTTTAGGGCAGTGCAGTGGTGTTCCGGCATTGTAGGGGGTCGTGCTGGGGGTGGTGTTTCAGGGTTTAGGGCAGTCTAGGGGGAAGTGCAGGGGCTGGTGTTTCAGGGTTTAGGGCAGTGCAGTGGTGTTCGGGCAGTGTAGGGAGTCATGCTGGGGCTCGTGTTTCAGGGTTTAGGGCAGTGCAGTGGTGTTCGGGCAGTGCAGGTAGTCGTGCTGGGGCTGGTGTTTCAGGGTTTAGGGCAGTGCAGTGGTGTTCGGGCAGTGTAGGGGGTCGTGCAGGGGCTGGTGTTTCAGGTTTTAGGGCAGTGCAGTGGTGTTCGGGCAGTGTAGGGGGTCGTGCAGGAGCTGGTGTTTCAGGGTTTAGGGCAGTGCAGTGGTGTTCGGGCAGTGTAGGGGGTCGTGCTGGGGCTGGTGTTTCAGGGATTAGGGAAGTGCAGTGGTGTTCGGGCAGTGTAGGGGGTCTTGCTGGGGCTGGTGTTTCAGGGTTTAGGGCAGTAGTGTTCGGGCAGTGTATGGGGTCTTGCTTGAGATGATGTTTCAGGGTTTAGGGCAGTGCAGTGGTGTCCGGGCAGTGTAGGGGGTCGTGCAGGGGCTGGTGTTTCAGGGTTTAGGGCAGAGCAGTGGTGTTCGGGGAGTGTAGGGGGTTGTGCAGGAGCTGGTGTTTCAGGGTATAGGGCAGTGCAGTGGTGTTCGGGCAGTGTAGGGGGTCGTGCAGAGGCTGGTGTTTTAGGGTTTAGGGCAGTGAAGTGGTGTTCGGGCAGTGTAGGGGGTCGTGCTGGGGCTGGTGTTTCAGGGTTTAGGGCAGTGAAGTGGTGTTCGGGCAGTGTAGGGGGTCATGCTGGGGGTGGTGTTTCAGAGTTTAGGGCAGTGCAGTGATGTTCCGGCAGTGTAGGTGGTCGTGCTGGGGGTGGTGTTTCAGGGTTTAGGGCAGTCTAGGGGGCCGTGCAGGGGCTGGTGTTTCAGGGTTTAGGGCAATGCAGTGGTGTTCGGGCAGTGTAGGGAGTCGTGCTGGGGCTCGTGTTTCAGGGTTTAGGGCAGTGCAGTGGTGTTCGGGCAGTGCAGGGGGTCTTGCTGGGGCTGGTGTTTCAGGGTTTAGGGCAGTGCAGTTGTGTTCGGGCAGTGTAGGGGTTCGTGCAGGGGCTGGTGTTTCAGGGTTTAGGGCAGTGCAGTGGTGTTCGGGCCGTGTAGGGGGTCTTGCTGGGGCTGGTGATTCAGGGTTTGGGGCAGTGTAGTGGTGTTCGGGCAGTGTAGGGGTTCGTGCTGGGGCTGGTGTTTCAGGGTTTAGGGCAGTGCAGTGGTGTTCGGGCAGTGTAGGGGGTCGTGCAGGGGCTGGTGTTTCAGGTTTTAGGGCAGTGCAGTGGTGTTTGGGCAGTGTAGGGGGTGGTGAAGGGGCTGGTGTTTCAGGGTTTAGGGCAGTGCAGTGGTCTTCGGGCAGTGTAGGTGGTCGTGCTGGGGCTGGTGTTTCAGGGATTAGGGAAGTGCAGTGGTGTTCGGGAAGTGTAGGGGGTCTTGCTGGGGCTGGTGTTTCAGGGTTTAGGGCAGTAGTGTTCGGGCAGTGTATGGGGTCTTGCTTGAGATGATGTTTCAGGGTTTAGGGCAGTGCAGTGATGTTCCGGTAGTGTAGGGGGTCGTGCTCGGGATGGTGATTCAGGGTTTAGGGTAGTGTAGGGGGGTCGTACAGCGGCTGGTGTTTCAGGGTATAGGGCAGTGCGGTGGTGTTCAGGCAGTGGAGGGGGTCATGCTGGGGCTGGTATTTCAGGGTTTAGGGCAGTGCGGTGGTGTTCGGGCAGTGTAGGGGGTCGTGCTGGGAGTGGTGTTTCAGGGTTTAGGGCAGTGCAGTGGTGTTCCGGCAGTATAGGGGTTTGTGCTGGGGGTAGTGTTTCAGGGTTTAGGGCAGTCTAGGGGGTCGTGCAGGGGCTGGTGTTTCAGGGTTTAGGGCATTGCAGTAGTGTTCAGGCAGTGCAGGGGGTCGTGCTGGGGCTGGTGTTTCAGGGTTTAGGGCAGTGCAGTGGTGTTCGGGCAGTGTAGGGGTCGTGCTGGGGCTGGTGTTTCAGGGTTTAGGGCAGTGCAGTGGTGTCCAGGCAGTGTAGGGGGTCATGCAGGGGCTGGTGTTTCAGGGTTTAGGGCAGAGCCGTGGTGTTCGGGGAGTGTAGGGGGTCGTGCAGGGGTTTGTGTTTCAGGATTTAGGGCAGTGCAGTGGTGTTCGGGCAGTGTAGGGGGTCATGCAGGGGCTGGTGTTTCAGGGTTGAGGGCAGTGAAGTGGTGTTCAGGCAGTGTAGGGGGTCGTGCTGGGGCTGGTGTTTCAGGGTTTAGGGAAGTGCAGTGGTGTTTGGTCAGTGTAGGTGGTCTTGCTGGGGCTGGTGTTTCAGGGTTTAGGGCAGTGCAGTGGTGTTCGGGCAGTGTAGGGGGTCGTGCTGGGGGTGGTGTTTCAGGGTTTAGGGCAGTAGTGTTCGGACAGTGTACGGGGTCTTGCTTGGGATGATGTTTCAGGCTTTAGAGCAGTGCAGTAGTTTTCGGGCAGTGTAGGTGCTGATGCTCGGGGTGATGTTTCAGGGTTTAGGGCAGTGGTGTTCGGGCAGTGTAGGGGTCGTGCTCGGGGTGATGAATCAGGGTTTAGGGCAGTGCAGTGGTGTTCGGGCAGTGTAGGGGGTCGTGCTGGGAGTGGTGTTTCAGGGTTTAGCGCAGTGCAGTGGTGTTCGGGAAGTGTAGGGGTCGTGCAGGGGCTGATGATTCAGGCTTTAGGGCAGTGCAGTGGTGTTCGGGCAGTGTAGGGGGTCTTGCTGGGGCTTGTGTTTTAGGGTTTAGGTCTGTGCAGTGGTGTTCGGGCAGTGTAGGGGGTCTTGCTGGGGCTGATGTTTTAGGGTTTAGGGCAGTGCAGTGGGGTTCGGGCAGTGTAGGGGCTTGTGCTGGGGGTGGTGTTTCAGGGTTTAGGCAGTGCAGTGGTGTTCGGGCAGTGTAGGGGGTCGTGCAGGGGGTAGTGTTTCAGGGTTTAGGGCAGTCTAGGGGGTCGTGCAGGGGCTGGTGTTTCAGGGTTTAGGGCATTGCAGTGGTGTTCAGGCAGTGCAGGGGGTCGTGCTGGGGCTGGTGGTTTAGGGCAGTGCAGTGGAGTTCGGGCAGTGTAGGGGGTCGTGATGGGAGTGGTGTTTCAGGGTTTAGGGCAGTGCAGTGGTGTTCCGGCAGTATAGGGGTTTGTGCTGGGGGTAGTGTTTCAGGGTTTAGGGCAGTCTAGGGGGTCGTGCAGGGGCTGGTGTTTCAGGGTTTAGGGCATTGCAGTGGTGTTCAGGCAGTGCAGGGGGTCGTGCTGGGGCTGGTGTTTCAGGGTTTAGGGCAGTGCAGTGGTGTTCGGGCAGTGTAGGGGTCGTGCTGGGGCTGGTGTTTCAGGGTTTAGGGCAGTGCAGTGGTGTCCAGGCAGTGTAGGGGGTCATGCAGGGGCTGGTGTTTCAGGGTTTAGGGCAGAGCCGTGGTGTTCGGGGAGTGTAGGGGGTCGTGCAGGGGTTTGTGTTTCAGGATTTAGGGCAGTGCAGTGGTGTTCGGGCAGTGTAGGGGGTCATGCAGGGGCTGGTGTTTTAGGGTTGAGGGCAGTGAAGTGGTGTTCAGGCAGTGTAGGGGGTCGTGCTGGGGCTGGTGTTTCAGGGTTTAGGGAAGTGCAGTGGTGTTTGGTCAGTGTAGGTGGTCTTGCTGGGGCTGGTGTTTCAGGGTTTAGGGCAGTGCAGTGGTGTTCGGGCAGTGTAGGGGGTCGTGCTGGGGGTGGTGTTTCAGGGTTTAGGGCAGTAGTGTTCGGGCAGTGTACGGGGTCTTGCTTGGGATGATGTTTCACGCTTTAGAGCAGTGCAGTAGTTTTCGGGCAGTGTAGGTGCTAATGCTCGGGGTGATGTTTCAGGGTTTAGGGCAGTGGTGTTCGGGCAGTGTAGGGGTCGTGCTCGGGGTAATGAATCAGGGTTTAGGGCAGTGCAGTGGTGTTCGGGCAGTGTAGGGGGTCGTGCTGGGAGTGGTGTTTCAGGGTTTAGCACAGTGCAGTGGTGTTCGGGAAGTGTAGGGGTCGTGCAGGGGCTGATGATTCAGGCTTTAGGGCAGTGCAGTGGTGTTCGGGCAGTGTAGGGGGTCTTGCTGGGGCTTGTGTTTTAGGGTTTAGGTCTGTGCAGTGGTGTTCGGGCAGTGTAGGGGGTCTTGCTGGGGCTGATGTTTTAGGGTTTAGGGCAGTGCAGTGGGGTTCGGGCAGTGTAGGGGCTTGTGCTGGGGGTGGTGTTTCAGGGTTTAGGCAGTGCAGTGGTGTTCGGGCAGTGTAGGGGGTCGTGCTGGGGCTGGTGTATCACGGTTTAGGGCAGTGCAGTAGTGTTCGGGCAGTGTAGGCAGATGTGCTGGAGGTGGTGTTTCAGGGTTTAAGGCAGTATAGTGGTGTTAGGGCAGTGTAGGGGGTTGTGCTGGGGCTGGTGTTTCAGGGTTTAGGGCAGTGCAGTGGTGTTCGGGCAGTGTAGGGGGTCGTGCTGGGGCTGGTGTTTCAGGGTTAGGGGCAGTGCATTGGTGTTCGGGCAGTGTACGGGTCGTGCTGGGGCTGGTGTTTCAGGGTTTAGGGCAGTGCAGAGGTGTTTGGGCAGTGTAGGGGGTCATGCAGGGGCTGGTGTTTCAGGGTTTAGGGCAGTGCAGTGGTGTTCGGGCAGTGTAGGGGGTTGTGCAGGGGCTGGTGTTTCAGAGTTTAGGGCAGTGCAGTGGTGTTCGGGCAGTGTAGGGGGTCTTCCAGGGGCTGGTGTTTCCGGGTTTAGGGCAGTGCAGTGGTGTTCGGGCAGTGTAGGGGGTTGTGCTGGGGCTAGTGTTTCAGGGTTTAGGGCAGTGCAGTGGTATTCAGGCAGTGTAGGGGTCGTGCTGGGGCTGGTGTTTCAGGGTTTAGGGCAGTGCAGTGGTTTCCGGGCAGTGTAGGGGGTCGTGCAGGGGCTGGTGTTTCAGGGTTTAGGGCAGAGCAGTGGTGTTCGGGGAGTGTAGGGGGTTGTGCAGGAGCTGGTGTTTCAGGGTTTAGGGCAGTGCAGTGGAGTTTGGGCAGTGTAGGAGGTCGTGCAGAGGCTGGTGTTTCAGGGTTTAGGGCAGTGAAGTGGTGTTCGGGCAGTGTAGGGGGTCGTGCTTGGGCTGGTGTTTCAGGGTTTAGGGCAGTGAAGTGGTGTCCGGGCAGTGTAGGGGGTCATGCTGGGGGTGGTGTATCAGGGTTTAGAGCAGTGCAGTGGTGTTCGGGCAGTATAGGGGTCTTGCTGAGACTGGTGTTTCAGGGTTTACGGCTGTGCAGTGGTGTTCGGGCAGTGTAGGGTGTCCTGCTGTGGGTGGTGTTTCAGGGTTTAGGGCAGTGCAGTGGTGTTCGGGCAGTGTAGGGTGTCTTGCTGGGGCTGGTGTTTCAGGGTTTAGGGAACTAGTGTTTGGGCAGTGTACGGGGTCTTGCTTGGGATGATGTTTCAGGGTTTAGGGCAGTGCAGTGGTGTTCCGGTAGTGTAGGGGGTCGTGCTGGGGGTGGTGTTTCAGGGTTTAGGGTAGTGTAGGGGGTCGTACAGGGGCTAGTGTTTCAGGGTATAGGGCAGTGCAGTGGTGTTCGGGCAGTGTAGGGGTTCATGCTGGGGCTGGTGTTACAGGGTTTAGGGCAGTGCGGTGGTGTTGGGCAGTGTAGGGGTCGTGTTGGGGCTGGTGGTTTAGGGCAGTGCAGTGGTGCTCGGGCAGTGTGGGGTGTCGTGCTGGGAGTGGTGTTTCAGGGTTTAGGGCAGTGCAGTGGTGTTCTGGCAGTGTAGGGGGTCGTGCTGGGGGTGGTGTTTCAGGGTTTAGGGCAGTCTAGGGGGTCGTGCAGGGGCTGGTGTTTCAGGGTTTAGTGCAGTGCAGTGGTGTTCAGGCAGTGCAGGGGGTCTTGCTGGGGCTAGTGTTTCAGGGTTTAGGGCAGTGCAGTGGTATTCAGGCAGTGTAGGGGTCGTGCTGGGGCTGGTGTTTCAGGGTTTAGGGCAGTGCAGTGGTGTCCGGGCAGTGTAGGGGGTCGTGCAGGGGCTGGTGTTTCAGGGTTTAGGGCAGAGCAGTGGTGTTCGGGGAGTGTAGGGGGTTGTGCAGGAGCTGGTGTTTTTGGGTTTAGGGCAGTGCAGTGGTGTTCGGGCAGTGTTGGGGGTCGTGCAGAGGCTGGTGTTTCAGGGTTTAGGGCAGTGAAGTGGTGTTCGGGCAGTGTCGGGGTTCATGCTGGGGCTGGTGTTTCAGGGTTTAGGGCAGTGAAGTGGTGTTCGGGCAGTGTAGGGGGTCATGCTGGGGGTGGTGTTTCAGAGTTTAGGGCAGTTCAGTGGTGTTCCGGCAGTGTAGGGGGTCGTGCTGGGGGTGGTGTTTCAGGGTTTAGGGCAGTCTAGGGGGCCATGCAGGGGCTGGTGTTTCAGGGTTTAGGGCAGTGCAGTGGTGTTCGGGCAGTGTAGGGAGTTGTGCTGGGGCTCGTGTTTCAGGGTTTAGGGCAGTGCAGTGGTGTTCGGGCAGTGCAGGGGGTCGTGCTGGGGATGGTGTTTCAGGATTTAGGGCAGTGCAGTGGTGTTCGGGCAGTGTAGGGGGTCGTGCAGGGGCTGGTGCTTCTGGTTTTAAGGCAGTGCAGTGGTGTTCGGGCAGTGTAGGGGGTCGTGCAGGGGCTGGTGTTTCAGGGTTTAGGGCAGTGCAGTGGTGTTCGGGCCGTGTAGAGGGTCTTGCTGGGGCTGGTGATTTAGGGTTTGGGGCAGTGTAGTGGTGTTCGGGCAGTGTAGGGGGGTCTTGCTGGGGCTGGTGTTTCAGGGTTTAGGGCAGTAGTGTTCGGGCAGTGTATGGGGTCTTGCTTGAGATGATGTTTCAGGGTTTAGGGCAGTGCAGTGATGTTGCGGTAGTGTAGGGGGTCGTGCTGGGGGTGGTGATTCAGGGTTTAAGGTAGTGTAGGGGGTCGTACAGTGGCTGGTGTTTCAGGGTATAGGGCAATAGGGCAGTGCGGTGGTGTTTGGGCAGTGTAGGGGGTCATGCTGGGGCTGGTGTTTTAGGGTGTAGGGCAGTGCAGTGGTGTTCGGGCAGTGTAGGGGTCGTGTTGGGGCTGGTGGTTTAGGGCAGTGCAGTGGAGTTCGGGCAGTGTAGGGGGTCGTGCTGGGAGTGGTGTTTCAGGGTTTAGGGCAGTGCAGTGGTGTTCCGGCAGTATAGGGGGTTGTGCTGGGGGTAGTGTTTCAGGGTTTAGGGCAGTCTAGGTGGTCGTGCAGGGGCTGGTGTTTCAGGGTTTAGGGCATTGCAGTGGTGTTCAGGCAGTGCAGGGGGTCGTGCTGGGGCTGGTGTTTCAGGGTTTAGGGCAGTGCAGTGGTGTTCAGGCAGTGTAGGGGGTCGTGCAGGGGTGGTGTTTCAGGATTTAGGGCAGTGCAGTGGTTTTCGGGCAGTGTAGGGGGTCGTGCAGGGGCTGGTGTTTCAGGGTTGAGGGTAGTGAAGTGGTGTTCAGGCAGTGTAGGGGGTCGTGCTGGGGCTGGTGTTTCAGGGTTTAGGGAAGTGCAGTGGTGTTTGGTCAGTGTAGGTGGTCTTGCTGGGGCTGGTGTTTTAGGGTTTAGGGCAGTGCAGTGGTGTTCGGGCAGTGTAGGGGGTCGTGCTGGGGGTGGTGTTTCAGGGTTTAGGGCAGTAGTGTTCGGGCAGTGTACGGGGTCTTGCTTGGGATGATGTTTCAGGCTTTAGGGCAGTGCAGTAGTTTTCGGGCAGTGTAGGTGCTGATGCTGGGGGTGATGTTTCAGGGTTTAGGGCAATGGTGTTCAGGCATTGTAGAGGTCGTGCTCGGGGTGATGAATCAGGGTTTAGGGCAGTGCAGTGGTGTTCGGGCAGTGTAGGGGGTTGTGCTGGGAGTGGTGTTTCGGGGTTTAGCACAGTGCAGTGGTGTTCGGGAAGTGTAGGGGTCGTGCAGGGGCTGATGATTCAGGGTTTAGGGCAGTGCAGTGGTGTTCGGGCAGTGTAGGGGGTCTTGCTGGGGCTTGTGTTTTAGGGTTTAGGTCTGTGCAGTGGTGTTCGGGCAGTGTAGGGGGTCTTGCTGGGGCTGATGTTTTAGGGTTTAGGGCAGTGCAGTGGGGTTCGGGCAGTTTAGGGGCTTGTGCTGGGGGTGGTATTTCAAGGTTTAGGCAGTGCAGTGGTGTTCGGGCAGTGTAGAGGGTCGTGCTGGGGCTGGTGTTTCAGGGTTTAGGGCAGTGCAGTAGTGTTCGGGCAGTGTAGGGGGTCGTGCTGGGGCTGGTGTTTCAGGGTTAGGGGCAGTGCATTGGTGTAAGGGCAGTGTAGGGGTCGTGCTGGGGCTAGTGTTTCAGGGTTTAGGGCAGTGCAGTGGTGTTCAGGCAGTGTAGGGGGTCATGCAGGGGCTGGTGTTTCAGGGTTTAGGGCAGTGCAGTGGTGTTCGGGCAGTGTAGGGGGTCGTGCAGGGGCTGGTGTTTCAGAGTTTAGGGCAGTGCAGTGATGTTCGGGCAGTGTAGGGGGTCTTCCAGGGGCTGGTGTTTCTGGGTTTAGGGCAGTGCAGTGGTGTTCGGGCAGTGTAGGGGGTCGTACTGGGGGTGGTGTTACAGGGTTTAGGGCAGTCTAGGGGGCCGTGCAGGGGCTGGTGTTTCAGGGTTTAGGGCAGTGCAGTGGTGTTCGGGCAGTGTAGGGAGTCGTGCTGGGGCTCGTGTTTCAGGGTTTAGGGCAGTGCAGTTGTGTTCGGGCAGTGTAGGGGGTCGTGCTGGGGGTGGTGTTTCAGGGTTTAGGGCAGTGGTGTTCATGCAAGGTGTCGGGGGTCTTGCTGGGGCTGGTGTTTCAGGGTTTAGTGCAGTGCAGATGCTGTTAGGGCAGTGTAGAGGGTCGTGCAGGGGTGGTGTTTCAGGGTTTAGGACAGTGCAGTGGTGTTTAGGCAGTGTAGGGGCTTGTGCTGGGGCTGGTGTTTCAGGGTTTAGGGCGGTACGTGGTGTTCGGGCAGTGTAGGGGTTCATGCTTGGGATGATGTTTCAGGGTTTAGGGCAGTGCAGTGGTGTTCGGGCAGTGTAGGGGGTCGTGCTGAGGGTGGTGTTTTAGAGTTTAGGGCAGTGCAGTGGTGTTCCGGCATTGTAGGGGGTCGTGCTGGGGGTGGTGTTTCAGGGTTTAGGGCGGTCTAGGGGGAAGTGCAGGGGCTGGTGTTTCAGGGTTTAGGGCAGTGCAGTGGTGTTCGGGCAGTGTAGGGAGTCGTGCTGGGGCTCGTGTTTCAGGGTTTAGGGCAGTGCAGTGGTGTTCTGGCAGTGCAGGGGGTCGTGCTGGGGCTGGTGTTTCAGGGTTTAGGGCAGTGCAGTGGTGTTCGGGCAGTGTAGGGGGTCGTGCAGGGGCTGGTGTTTCACGTTTTAGGGCAGTGCAGTGGTGTTCCGGCAGTGTAGGGGGTCGTGCAGGGGCTGGTGTTTCAGGATTTAGGGCAGTGCAGTGGTGTTCGGGCAGTGTAGAGGGTCGTGCAGGGGCTGGTGTTTCAGGGTTGAGGGCAGTGAAGGGGTGTTCAGGCAGTGTAGGAGATCGTGCTGGGGCTGCTGTTTCAGGGTTTAGGGAAGTGCAGTGGTGTTTGGTCAGTGTAGGTGGTCTTGCTGGGGCTGGTGTTTCAGGGTTTAGGGCAGTGCAGTGGTGTTCGGGCAGTGTAGGGGGTCATGCTGGGGGTGGTGTTTCAGGGTTTAGGGCAGTAGTGTTCGGGCAGTGTACGGGGTCTTGCTTGGGATGATGTTTCAGGCTTTAGGGCAGTGCAGTAGTTTTCGGGCAGTGTAGGTGCTGATGCTGGGGGTGATGTTTCAGGGTTTAGGGCAGTGGTGTTCAGGCAGTGTAGGGGTCGTGCTCGGGGTGATGATTCAGGGTTTAGGGCAGTGCAGTGGTGTTCGGACAGTGTAGGGGGTCGTGCTGGGAGTGGTGTTTCAGGGTTTAGCGCAGTGCAGTGGTGTTCGGGCAGTGTAGGGGTAGTGCAGGGGCTGATGATTCAGGGTTTAGGGCAGTGCAGTGGTGTTCGGGCAATGTAGGGGGTCTTGCTGGGGCTTGTGTTTTAGGGTTTAGGTCTGTGCAGTGGTGTTTGGGCAGTGTAGGGGGTCTTGCCGGGGCTGATGTTTTAGGGTTTAGGGCAGTGCAGTGGGGTTCGGGCAGTGTAGGGGCTTGTGCTGGGGGTGGTGTTTCAGGGTTTAGGCAGTGCAGTGGTGTTCGGGCAGTGTAGGGGGTCGTGCTGGGGCTGGTGTTTCAGGGTTTAGGGCAGTGCAGTAGTGTTCGGGCAGTGTAGGCGGATGTGCTGGGGGTGGTGTTTCAGGGTTTAGGGCAGTATAGTGGGGTTAGGGCAGTGTAGGGGGTTGTGCTGGGGCTGGTGTTTCAGGGTTTAGGGCACTGCAGTGGTGTTCGGGCAGTGTAGGGGGTCGTGCTGCGGCTGGTGTTTCAGGGTTAGGGGCAGTGCATTGGTGTTCGGGCAGTGTAGGGGTCGTGCTGGGGCTGGTGTTTCAGGGTTTTATGCAGTGCAGTGGTGTTCGGGCAGTGTAGGGGGTCATGCAGGGGCTGGCGTTTCAGGGTTTAGGGCAGTGCAGTGGTGTTCGGGCAGTGTAGGGGGTCGTGCAGGGGCTGGTGTTTCAGAGTTTAGGGCAGTGCAGTGATGTTCGGGCAGTGTAGGGGGTCTTCCAGGGGCTGGTGTTTCAGGGTTTAGGGCAGTGCAGTGGTGTTCGGGCAGTGTAGGGGGCTGTGCTGGGGGTGGTGTTTCAGGGTTTAGGGCAGTCTAGGGGGCCGTGCAGGGGCTGGTGTTTCAGGGTTTAGGGCAGTGCAGTGGTGTTCGGGCAGTGTAGGGAGTCGTGCTGGGGCTCGTGTTTCAGGGTTTAGGGCAGTGCAGTTGTGTTCGGGCAGTGTAGGGGGTCGTGCTGGGGGTGGGGTTTCAGGGTTTAGGGCAGTGGTGTTCATGCAAGGTGTCGGGGGTCTTGCCGGGGCTGATGTTTTAGGGTTTAGGGCAGTGCAGTGGGGTTCGGGCAGTGTAGGGGCTTGTGCTGGGGGTGGTGTTTCAGGGTTTAGGCAGTGCAGTGGTGTTCGGGCAGTGTAGGGGGTCGTGCTGGGGCTGGTGTTTCAGGGTTTAGGGCAGTGCAGTAGTGTTCGGGCAGTGTAGGCGGATGTGCTGGGGGTGGTGTTTCAGGGTTTAGGGCAGTATAGTGGGGTTAGGGCAGTGTAGGGGGTTGTGCTGGGGCTGGTGTTTCAGGGTTTAGGGCACTGCAGTGGTGTTCGGGTAGTGTAGGGGGTCGTGCTGCGGCTGGTGTTTCAGGGTTAGGGGCAGTGCATTGGTGTTCGGGCAGTGTAGGGGTCGTGCTGGGGCTTGTGTTTCAGGGTTTAGGGCAGTGCAGTGGTGTTCGGGCAGTGTAGGGGGTCATGCAGGGGCTGGTGTTTCAGGGTTTAGGGCAGTGCAGTGGTGTTCGGGCAGTGTAGGGGGTCGTGCAGGGGCTGTTGTTTCAGAGTTTAGGGCAGTGCAGTGATGTTCGGGCAGTGTAGGGGGTCTTCCAGGGGCTGGTGTTTCTGGGTTTAGGGCAGTGCAGTGGTGTTCGGGCAGTGTAGGGGGTCGTGCTGGGGGTGGTGTTTCAGGGTTTAGGGCAGTCTAGGGGGCCGTGCAGGGGCTGGTGTTTCAGGGTTTAGGGCAGTGCAGTGGTGTTCGGGCAGTGTAGGGAGTCGTGCTGGGGCTCGTTTTTCAGGGTTTAGGGCAGTGCAGTTGTGTTCGGGCAGTGTAGGGGGTCGTGCTGGGGGTGGTGTTTCAGGGTTTAGGGCAGTGGTGTTCATGCAAGGTGTCGGGGGTCTTGCTGGGGCTGGTGTTTCAGGGTTTAGTGCAGTGCAGTGGTGTTAGGGCAGTGTAGAGGGTCGTGCAGGGGTGGTGTTTCAGGGTTTAGGACAGTGCAGTGGTGTTTAGGCAGTGTAGGGGCTTGTGCTGGGGCTGGTGTTTCAGGGTTTAGGGCGGTGCGTTGTGTTCGGGCAGTGTAGGGGGTCATGCTTGGGATGATTGTGAGAAGTTGGCCTGGTATATGATGCTCACTAGTTAAAGTGATCACCTTGTACCATGCCAAGCAACCCTTATGGTGTGGTTGTAAGTCAACCTTTTCGGACTAGCTGCCCTAGTGGTAGCGTAGGCTAAGCAGTCTTTGAGGCTAAACTCGTGAAGCGTGTTAAGCCAGCTGTTTTACCAAATGCAACCCCCTTTTATACCAATGAAAGGACACCACACAGATATATATTCAAAATATATATGTATTTATTTCTCAAAGTAACCCCTAGTCTCTTTATGAGCACAGGAGCACAAATCGTCAAACAAGATTATCACAGAATACACAGAAGTTGCACTTTATATGGATAGGCCCTGGTGGCCACTCGAACCATATACTAAAATAGTGGTATAAGTACCACGAACAGGAAAGGGAAAAGGCCTAGGGCCTCTAGAATCGCTGGGCCTACAAGGAGCTAACGTCAGTTAGTGACCAGGAGGTCCACGGGTGGCGTGTGCAGAGCAAATAGTCACACGCGTGCTCCCATAGGTTTCAATGGGTGCGTAAAAAGTACAAAGTTACTGCAAAAGGAATCTTCCGGATGACCTAGGAACTTAAGATTTGGAACACAGGCACTAGAGATGTAATACCACACTTGGGCACCGGAGTGCCAACTTTACCTCACCCACAGGAAGCGGGTGCATAGGCCTCGAAGTACGTCGGGTTTCTTCTATCTGTTCCGTGGGGCCTGTAGACAAAAGTGCTGCAGGCGGTCGGTCGGGAAGAGATGCAGTGGATCCAAGAGTGGATCGGAGATGTTGAAGACCTGTAAGCAGAGGGGACAGTGTTCACAGTCACTAGCCAGTGACCAGCGTGGCACCAGGTGGGTACCAGGCGATGTCGGGTGCAAACAGGAAGGAAGGTGTAGCTTGACTCTGCAGCCACGTGGTCCCTGAAGGTCGACGACGTCCAGGAGTCGAGTCACGAGCTGTCCCACGCAGGCTCTCGCTGTCGGCGGTGTCGGCGACTTGATCGAAGCAAACAAGCCTTGGCAAAAGCAATTGTTGTGGGCAAGGAGATAAGCTGATGGTTCTGACCAGCAAGGTCAGAGGAACGGCTCCTTTGGAGGGGAGCAAGGGCCAGTCTGGAGCAACCAGACCAGCGGTGTTTGTTGTAGATTTCGTCGCCAAGATGGCCACTAGTCAGCGGGCCAGCAACCGGTTAGGCGCGTCGAGTGGCAAAATGCAGAAGGGCCCCACGCAGATCGTGGAGATGCTGGAGGGCTCCCCTTTGGTGCAGATGCTGCTCGAGGGTTGGGCTTCTCAGGACCCAAAGCACAACTTGGAGGGAGCCTCGGTTGTTGCACTGGTCAGCTTGTCGTAGTCGTTTCAAGATGGCTGGCTCCACGTGTCTCGGTGCCTCCACGGGTCTCCTCTTTGCAGGGACTGTGGATCGGGCGGTGAGAGGTCTGGAGGTCCAGGTCTTGTCAGTCTCTGGGCTCGGGCTCCGGCGGGAGGCGGCGGCAAAGCAGACGTTGATTCGCTGGATGGTGCTTGCGTTAGCAAGGTGGTCACTCCCTGACCACAGGGGAGATTTTCTTCAGTCTTCTGTGCAGCAGAATGTCGAAGTTCCCGTCTTCTTCTTAGTTTCAAGTTGATTCCAGGATGTCTGAAGTCTTAGGACACAGCTCCTACCTTTAAGCGGATTCTAGGGGCCGGACTACCTGCTAGGTCCCTCCCTATGGGTGGGACCAGGAAGGGGGGTGGTTACACCCCCAATCCTTTGTCCAGCTCGCCCCAGGCCCGGGACTGGTGTGCCCCAGGACCGGTTTGAACTGGCATATGCACCGAGGCTCCTTGTGAGCCACAGGCATGTCTGGTTTCTTTCAAGCCCTACCTGACCAATACACAAAATCCTGTCTGGGGTGGTGCATGCACCTCCCCTGGCAGGAAACCCTTTGTCCACACCTCCCAAGCTGGAAGGACTCCCAGCAGCAGGAGGGCAGACTTTTGTCTGTGGTGGCAGCATCCATTTTGTGGAGCTGAGGCTATGTCTGATTTTACCCGGGTTTCAGGTACTGTACATGTCGTGTCCCTCTAGAAGGGTGGAATGCTAACCCCGTCGCCAGAATTGGCGAGGGGTTAGTATTCCAATTCGTATGACACCTTACTCGACATGTTTTGATAAAGCCAAACCAAAGATAGCATTTAACCGCGAGGTTCATAATGCACTTAAGAGTATATGGTATGACGATATCTGGAAACAGTAGAGGGAAGTTGTTCCGACCACTGCAGACAGGCTCAGCTCATGCCAGAGCACCATCTCACATGGAACCAAGCACTCTGCCTTCAGGATTGTTAAGGCCTGCCATAGGAGTGACTTATAGGTTACCAGGTGTCCCATTTAAGGTTAGGTATAGGTATACTACACCTAAGTAAGAGGTGATTACACCAACTTACCCCAGCTGAGTGATCAGCCAGTTGTGTCAAATCGTTAGGCCAAGCCTGGGGTGGCATAATACATGCTGCAGCCCTTGGCAGGCCTTGGGTACACCAATGCCCTGGGTACCTAGTGTACACTGGTACAGGGGCTGACAGGGTGATCCACTTCCAATTGGTTATGCACCTAGGGTGCATAGTTCCATTTTACAGAGAGAGCAGATAGCCTGAGAGCCTGAATGGCAGGATCTCAGGCCAACTAAGTCGAAAAACCAGCTAGACACTAGGCAAAAATTTGGGGGTAACCATAGTCAGATATCCACCTTCCTACACAACCCCCCCCAAACGAAGGGAGATAAGGCTGACCTTGACCAGGTAAGCCTATATTGCCCAAGTGGCCATATAAGGAGGAACCAGCACTGGCATGGTTACCCCCTGTCTCATGGTCCACTAAGCAATCCCTCACCCTAAGGGTATCAGAGGGTCTCCACCATAGGGAATCTCTACCTTTGGTGTGTCTTGGCAAAGTAAAAGGCTGGTGTTGAGATGGAGTACTGAAGTGAGTGTCCTCAAAGTGAGGCCTCAGCTTCCTCCAATCATCCTCCACCATGGATGCCTTTCTTTCCTTAACTGAGTTGCACTGTGCTCTCAGGGTCAGCCTCTGGCTACCTAAAGCTGGAGGCTGGGTCCCTTTTGTGGGCTTACTGGAGGGACAGGTCAGGTCTGGGGCCCTAAGGTCCCATGTTTGCCTGTGCCCAACAGAATCCCTCTGGGGGAGGTCCCTAACTACCTGTAAAGGAGATCCCTCAGGAATGTTTTTACCCATCACCTGGCTAGGACTACTAGCCAGGCAATCCTCATTCTTTTGATGGGGGGGTTCTTGTGGACAGGGGCCCTCTGGGGGTCCACTGGCCTCCCTGACCTCTGCAGCCCTGGGCTGACTGAGGCAGGGTAGAGAGAGGCAGCCTACCTGCACCAGACTGGGTCCCACCTTGGAAGGGGCCACTGACATCAGAGGCTCTGCCAGGCCAGGCCTGGCTACCTCTGGGGCAGTTCCTTCACAAGGGGTGAGGTCAGCTCCCTGAGGAGGCTGACTTTTTCCTAATGTCTGGGGAGAGGGAGACTTTTCTTCCTCCCCACTACTCTCTGTTTGTGTGGAGTGATCCATAGTTTCAGGCTTCACTACACCTATGTCAGTCTGAGTATAGGCTGAGACCATTACAGCCTTGCCAACCTTTTCAGGGGGGCACTCAGTTTGTGTTTGAGCTGTGACTGTCACAGCTCTGCCAGTCTCTACAGGGAAGTCTGTCTGTGCCTGGGCGGTGGCTACCACTGCCCTTCCAACCTTTTCAGGGAGGAAATCTATTTGGACAGGGGTTGTGAATGGCACAACCCCCCTACCCTTTTGTGACAGGCCTACCATTTTAGAATGGGTGTCTTGTTCAACTCCAGCCCAGGCTGAGAGTTCTAAGTCATTCCCCAGTAAGCAGTCTACAGGCAAGGTTGGGGACACTGCTACCCTTTTAGGGCCAGTGACCCCTCCCCAGCTGAGACATACCTCTGCCATGGGATGACTGTTTTGTTTGCCATCAATGTTAGTCACCTGGTAGGAGAAACCAGGCAAAAGCTGCTCAGAGGGGACTAGCCAATGGGCCACCATTGTGATGCTAGCTCCAGTGTCTCTGTAGGCCTCAGCTTTTGTACCATTGATGTAGGGCTCCTGTCTGTACCTACCCAAAGTGTTGGGACAGGCAGTGAAGTTGGCAAACCCCATGCCACCATCACAGACAAGAGTGGTTGCTGTAGGGGAATTGGCTAAGCCAGGGTCCCCCTGTGTTCCCCAAGTAAACCCACCCAGATTTCTGGGGGCACTCCCACCACCTGGGGGATTACTGCTGACAGTAATAGGTGGTGTGACAGGAGTAATTGGAGGAACAGTTTTGTTTTTAGCCCTTGGGCAACCGCTGTCAGTTTTCCAATGACCAGGAGTTTTACACTCATGGCAGTAGGGCTTTTTAGCTGTGGTAGAGGAGGGAGCTTGGGACCCACCACCCTGTGTGGAGTTTTGGGGCCCTGAGGAAGAGTTCTCTTTTGCTTTATCCCCACCCTTCTCTTGAGGCTTGGTGGTATCTTTCTTTTGGTCACCACCCTGGTTTTTAGGCCTGATCCTGGTCCTGACCCATTTATCTGCCCTCTTTCCCAATTCTTGGGGAGAGGTCAAATCTGAGTCTACCAGGTGTTGATGGAGAAGCTGGTTTTGACAATTACTTAAAATCTGCTCTCTCATCATCAAATTGTACAATCCTGTATAATCAGACACCTTACTTCCCAGCAACCAACCCTCCAAAGCCTTAGTTGCACATTCCACATATTCAGACCAGTCCTGAGTCTGTGTCTTCTGGGTGTCTCTGAACATTAACCTGTACTGTTCAGTGGTTAAGCCTAACCCATCAACTAGGACACTCTTCAGGACTCTGTAATTTCTGACATCCTCTTCTCTAACAGTGAGGAGTCTATCTCTGCCTCTCCCCTCAAAGGAGAGCCATAAGATTGCTGCCCACTGGTCTTCAGGAACCTGCTGCACTTTGCAGGCTCTCTCAAGAGCAGTCATCCATTTGTGGATGTCATCCCCACTTTTGTAGGGGGGCACGATCTTGGACAGGTTCCTATTGTCAAAGACTCTATCTTTGTCCCTAGGGACAATGCTGCCACCAGTGGGTATAGACCCACTCTCTCTAGGTTGCCTAGCCTTGTTCAGTTTTTCTTCCATCAGGGCTACTTCTAGCTCCTGCTTCCTGATCCTCAGCTGGGCTTCCTGCATTCTGGCCTCATGTTCCCTCCTCTGAGGGGTGGTCATCCTTTTCCTGGAGTGACCTTGAGAGCCCCTAGAGCCATGAGAAGCATTGGAGTCACCTGAGCGATTCCTTTGCCTCCCAAGCCCTGTGTTAAGTCCACTGGGGAGATCCAATGGGGGGAACCCATTGTCAGTCCCCAATAGCCTTAGTTTAGCTGGGCCAAGTATAATACTTGGCACTGGGCTAGTTCTCCCTTCATCATCACTACTTTCTGTATCCTCACCACTTTCCTCCCCTGTAGTATGGTTCTCATCTAAGGGATGGCTATTGGAACTGGGTACCTCTGTAGTATCTTCAGAAGGGGGGCCTCCTGTTCCTGACCCTAAGGGGGCTAACTGGGAAGCTTTCTTGAGTGCTCTCTGATTCTCATCATTCTGTAAGAGCTCTCTGAGCTCAGCAGAGTTTGGGTTCTTGGGCTGTTTAAGGCCTCTAAGAGTTGCCAAATGCCTGAGCTCATTCTGATTAAGGGTAGCAAAGCTGGATGGTGCCCTCTGGGGGTCACTCTCAACAGAGATGGGTACAGTGGACCCCTCTGCCCCGGCCATTGCTCTTAAGTGTGGGTGGATGTGTTGCAATCTACCTACACTTGGGTTTACCTACTAAACCTATCTAGTAGTTGTAGTCAGGGTGTGCTACTCCCTTTGCTCTACAACAACTAAGTTCAGTAGAACTTATGTATATCTAATCTTGTTTTATATGTACCTACAGGTACCTATGTGATCTTTCAATTGGTAACCAAGAGATTACAATGGTAAAACACAGCAAGCTCAAATCCAACCGCTGCTCACCAATGTGAGAAGTTGGCCTGGTATATGATGCTCACTAGTTAAAGTGATCACCTTGTACCATGCCAAGCAACCCTTATGGTGTGGTTGTAAGTCAACCTTTTCGGACTAGCTGCCCTAGTGGTAGCGTAGGCTAAGCAGTCTTTGAGGCTAAACTCGTGAAGCGTGTTAAGCCAGCTGTTTTACCAAATGCAACCCCCTTTTATACCAATGAAAGGACACCACACAGATATATATTCAAAATATATATGTATTTATTTCTCAAAGTAACCCCTAGTCTCTTTATGAGCACAGGAGCACAAATCGTCAAACAAGATTATCACAGAATACACAGAAGTTGCACTTTATATGGATAGGCCCTGGTGGCCACTCGAACCATATACTAAAATAGTGGTATAAGTACCACGAACAGGAAAGGGAAAAGGCCTAGGGCCTCTAGAATCGCTGGGCCTACAAGGAGCTAACGTCAGTTAGTGACCAGGAGGTCCACGGGTGGCGTGTGCAGAGCAAATAGTCACACGCGTGCTCCCATAGGTTTCAATGGGTGCGTAAAAAGTACAAAGTTACTGCAAAAGGAATCTTCCGGATGACCTAGGAACTTAAGATTTGGAACACAGGCACTAGAGATGTAATACCACACTTGGGCACCGGAGTGCCAACTTTACCTCACCCACAGGAAGCGGGTGCATAGGCCTCGAAGTGCGTCGGGTTTCTTCTATCTGTTCCGTGGGGCCTGTAGACAAAAGTGCTGCAGGCGGTCGGTCGGGAAGAGATGCAGTGGATCCAAGAGTGGATCGGAGATGTTGAAGACCTGTAAGCAGAGGGGACAGTGTTCACAGTCACTAGCCAGTGACCAGCGTGGCACCAGGTGGGTACCAGGCGATGTCGGGTGCAAACAGGAAGGAAGGTGTAGCTTGACTCTGCAGCCACGTGGTCCCTGAAGGTCGACGACGTCCAGGAGTCGAGTCACGAGCTGTCCCACGCAGGCTCTCGCTGTCGGCGGTGTCGGCGACTTGATCGAAGCAAACAAGCCTTGGCAAAAGCAATTGTTGTGGGCAAGGAGATAAGCTGATGGTTCTGACCAGCAAGGTCAGAGGAACGGCTCCTTTGGAGGGGAGCAAGGGCCAGTCTGGAGCAACCAGACCAGCGGTGTTTGTCGTAGATTTCGTCGCCAAGATGGCCACTAGTCAGCGGGCCAGCAACCGGTTAGGCGCGTCGAGTGGCAAAATGCAGAAGGGCCCCACGCAGATCGTGGAGATGCTGGAGGGCTCACCTTTGGTGCAGATGCTGCTCGAGGGTTGGGCTTCTCAGGACCCAAAGCACAACTTGGAGGGAGCCTCGGTTGTTGCACTGGTCAGCTTGTCGTAGTCGTTTCAAGATGGCTGGCTCCACGTGTCTCGGTGCCTCCACGGGTCTCCTCTTTGCAGGGACTGTGGATCGGGCGGTGAGAGGTCTAGAGGTCCAGGTCTTGTCAGTCTCTGGGCTCGGGCTCCGGCGGGAGGCGGCGGCAAAGCAGACGTTGATTCGCTGGATGGTGCTTGCGTTAGCAAGGTGGTCACTCCCTGACCACAGGGGAGATTTTCTTCAGTCTTCTGTGCAGCAGAATGTCGAAGTTCCCGTCTTCTTCTTAGTTTCAAGTTGATTCCAGGATGTCTGAAGTCTTAGGACACAGCTCCTACCTTTAAGCGGATTCTAGGGGCCGGACTACCTGCTAGGTCCCTCCCTATGGGTGGGACCAGGAAGGGGGGTGGTTACACCCCCAATCCTTTGTCCAGCTCGCCCCAGGCCCGGGACTGGTGTGCCCCAGGACCGGTTTGAACTGGCATATGCACCGAGGCTCCTTGTGAGCCACAGGCATGTCTGGTTTCTTTCAAGCCCTACCTGACCAATACACAAAATCCTGTCTGGGGTGGTGCATGCACCTCCCCTGGCAGGAAACCCTTTGTCCACACCTCCCAAGCTGGAAGGACTCCCAGCAGCAGGAGGGCAGACTTTTGTCTGTGGTGGCAGCATCCATTTTGTGGAGCTGAGGCTATGTCTGATTTTACCCGGGTTTCAGGTACTGTACATGTCGTGTCCCTCTAGAAGGGTGGAATGCTAACCCCGTCGCCAGAATTGGCGAGGGGTTAGTATTCCAATTCGTATGACACCTTACTCGACATGTTTTGATAAAGCCAAACCAAAGATAGCATTTAACCGCGAGGTTCATAATGCACTTAAGAGTATATGGTATGACGATATCTGGAAACAGTAGAGGGAAGTTGTTCCGACCACTGCAGACAGGCTCAGCTCATGCCAGAGCACCATCTCACATGGAACCAAGCACTCTGCCTTCAGGATTGTTAAGGCCTGCCATAGGAGTGACTTATAGGTTACCAGGTGTCCCATTTAAGGTTAGGTATAGGTATGTGTAGGAAGGTGGATATCTGACTATGGTTACCCCCAAATTTTTGCCTAGTGTCTAGCTGGTTTTTCGACTTAGTTGGCCTGAGATCCTGCTATTCAGGATCTCAGCCTGGCTGTTCTCTCTTTAAAATGGACTCCATGTACCTTAGGTACATACCCAATTGGTTGGATCACCCTGTCAGCCCCTGTACCAGTGTACACTAGGTACCCAGGGCATTGGTGTACCCAAGGCCTGCCAAGGGCTGCAGCATGTATTATGCCACCCCAGGCTTGGCCTAACAATTTGACACAACTGGCTGATCACTCAGCTGGGGTAAGTTGGTGTAATCACCTCTTACTTAGGTGTAGTATACCTATACCTAACCTTAAATGGGACACCTGGTAACCTATAAGTCACTCCTATGGCAGGCCTTAACAATCCTGAAGGCAGAGTGCTTGGTTCCATGTGAGATGGTGCTCTGGCATGAGCTGAGCCTGTCTGCAGTGGTCGGAACAACTTCCTTCTACTGTTTCCAGATATCGTCATACCATATACTCTTAAGTGCATTATGAACCTCGCGGTTAAATGCTATCTTTGGTTTGGCTTTATCAAAACATGTCGAGTAAGGTGTCATACGAATTGGAATACTAACCCCTCGCCAATTCTGGCGACGGGGTTAGCATTCCACCCTTCTAGAGGGACACGACATGTACAGTACCTGAAACCCGGGTAAAATCAGACATAGCCTCAGCTCCACAAAATGGATGCTGCCACCACAGACACAAGTCTGCCCTCCTGCTGCTGGGAGTCCTTCCAGCTTGGGAGGTGTGGACAAAGGGTTTCCTGCCAGGGGAGGTGCATGCACCACCCCAGACAGGATTTTGTGTATTGGTCAGGTAGGGCTTGAAAGAAACCAGACATGCCTGTGGCTCACAAGGAGCCTCGGTGCATATGCCAGTTCAAACCGGTCCTGGGGCACACCAGTCCCGGGCCTGGGGCGAGCTGGACAAAGGATTGGGGGTGTAACCACCCCCCTTCCTGGTCCCACCCCTAGGGAGGGACCTAGCAGGTAGTCCGGCCCCTAGAATCCGAATAAAGGTAGGAGCTGTGTCCTAAGACTTCAGACATCCTGGAATCAACTTGAAACTAAGAAGAAGACGGGAACTTCGACATTCTGCTGCACAGAAGACTGAAGAAAATCTCCCCTGTGGTCAGGGAGTGACCACCTTGCTAACGCAAGCACCATCCAGCGAATCAACGTCTGCTTTGCCGCCGCCTCCCGCCGGAGCCCGAGCCCAGAGACTGACAAGACCTGGACCTCCAGACCTCTCACCGCCCGATCCACAGTCCCTGCAAAGAGGAGACCCGTGGAGGCACCGAGACACGTGGAGCCAGCCATCTTGGAACGACTACGACAAGCTGACAAGTGCAACAACCGAGGCTCCCTCCAAGTTGTGCTTTGGGTCCTGAGAAGCCCAACCCTCGAGCAGCATCTGCACCAAAGGTGAGCCCTCCAGCATCTCCACGATCTGCGTGGGGCCCTTCTGCATTTTGCCACTCGACGCGCCTAACCGGTTGCTGGCCCGCTGGCTAGTGGCCATCTTGGCGACGAAATCTACGACAAACACCGCTGGTCTGGTTGCTCCAGACTGGCCCTTGCTCCCCTCCAAAGGAGCAATCCATCTGACCTTGCTGGTCAGAACCAACAGCTGATTTCCGAATCCTCCTGCAATTGCTTTTGCCAAGGCTTGTTTGCTTCGATCAAGTCGCCGACACCGCCGACAGCGAGAGCCTGCGTGGGACAGCTCGTGAGCCGACTCCTGGACGTCGTCGACCTTCAGGGACCACGTGGCTGCGGAGACAAGCTACCCCTCATCACCTGTTTGCACCCGACATCGCCTGGTACCCACCTGGTGCCACGCTGGTCACTGGCTAGTGACTGTGAACACTGTCCCCTCTGCTTACAGGTCTTCAACATCTCCGATCCACTCTTGGATCCACTGCATCTCTCCCGGACCGACCGCCTGCAGCATCTTTGTCTTCAAGCTCCACGGAACAGATAGAAGAAACCCGACGCACTTTGAGGCCTATGCACCCGCTTCCTGTGGGTGAGGTAAAGCTGGTACTCCGGTGCCCATGTGTAGTAATACATCTCTAGTGCCTGTGTTCCAAATCTTAAGTTCCTAGGTCATCCGGAAGATTCCTTTTGCAGTAACTTTGTACTTTTTACGCACCCATTGAAACCTATGGGAGCCCGCGTGTGACTATTTGCTCTGCACACGCCACCCGTGGACCTCCTGGTCACTAACTGACGTTAGCTCCTTGTAGGCCCAGCGATTCTAGAGGCCCTAGGCCTTTTCCCTTTTCTGTTCGTGGTACTTATACCACTATTTTAGTATATGGTTCGAGTGGCCACCAGGGCCTATCCATATAAAGTGCAACTTCTGTGTATTCTGTTATAATCTTGTTTGACGATTTGTGCTCCTGTGCTCATAAAGAGACTAGGGGTTACTTTGAGAAATAAATACATATATATTTTGAATATATATCTGTGTGGTGTCCTTTCATTGGTATAAAAGGGGGTTGCATTTGGTAAAACAGCTGGCTTAACACGCTTCACGAGTTTAGCCTCAAAGACTGCTTAGCCTACGCTACCACTAGGGCAGCTAGTCCAAAAAGGTTGACTTACAACCACACCATAAGGGTTGCTTGGCATGGTACAAGGTGGTCACTAGAACTAGTGAACAGCATATACCAGGCCAACTTCTCACATTGGTGAGCAGCGGTTGGATTTGAGCTTGCTGTGTTTTACCATTGTAATCTCTTGGTTACCAATTGAAAGATCACATAGGTACCTGTAGGTACATATAAAACAAGATTAGATATACATAAGTTCTACTGAACTTAGTTGTTGTAGAGCAAAGGGAGTAGCACACCCTGACTACAACTACTAGATAGGTTTAGTAGGTAAACCCAAGTGTAGGTAGATTGCAACACATCCACCCACACTTAAGAGCAATGGCCGGGGCAGAGGGGTCCACTGTACCCATCTCTGTTGAGAGTGACCCCCAGAGGGCACCATCCAGCTTTGCTACCCTTAATCAGAATGAGCTCAGGCATTTGGCAACTCTTAGAGGCCTTAAACAGCCCAAGAACCCAAACTCTGCTGAGCTCAGAGAGCTCTTACAGAATGATGAGAATCAGAGAGCACTCAAGAAAGCTTCCCAGTTAGCCCCCTTAGGGTCAGGAACAGGAGGCCCCCCTTCTGAAGATACTACAGAGGTACCCAGTTCCAATAGCCATCCCTTAGATGAGAACCATACTACAGGGGAGGAAAGAGATGGGGATACAGATGTGAGTGGGGATGAAGGGAGAACTAGCCCAGTGCCAAGTGTTATACTTGGCCCAGCTAAACTAAGGCTGTTGGGGACTGACAGTGGGTTCACCCCATTGGATCTCCCCAGTGGACTTAACACAGGGCTTGGAAGGCAAAGGAATCGCTCAGGTGACTCCAATGCTTCCCATGGCTCTAGAGGCTCTCAAGGTCACTCCAGAAGGAGACTGACCACCCCTCAGAGGAGGGAACATGAGGCCAGAATGCAGGAAGCCCAGCTGAGGATCAGGAAGCAGGAGCTAGAAGTAGCCCTGATGGAAGAAAAACTGAACAAGGCTAGGCAGCCTAGAGAGAGTGGGTCTATACCCACTGGTGGCAGCAATGTCCCTAGGGACAAAGATAGGGTCTTTGACAATAGGAACCTGTCCAAGATTGTGCCCCCCTACAAAAGTGGGGATGACATCCACAAATGGATGACTGCTCTTGAGAGAGCCTGCAAAGTGCAGCAGGTTCCTGAAGACCAGTGGGCAGCAATCTTATGGCTCTCCTTTGAGGGGAGAGGCAGAGATAGACTCCTCACTGTTAGAGAAGAGGATGTCAGAAATTACAGAGTCCTGAAGAGTGTCCTAGTTGATGGGTTAGGCTTAACCACTGAACAGTACAGGTTAATGTTCAGAGACACCCAGAAGACACAGACTCAGGACTGGTCTGAATATGTGGAATGTGCCACTAAGGCTTTGGAGGGTTGGTTGCTGGGAAGTAAGGTGTCTGATTATACAGGATTGTACAATTTGATGATGAGAGAGCAGATTTTAAGTAATTGTCAAAACCAGCTTCTCCATCAACACCTGGTAGACTCAGATTTGACCTCTCCCCAAGAATTGGGAAAGAGGGCAGATAAATGGGTCAGGACCAGGATCAGGCCTAAAAACCAGGGTGGTGACCAAAAGAAAGATACCACCAAGCCTCAAGAGAAGGGTGGGGATAAAGAAAAAGAGAAACCTTCCTCAGGGCCCCAAAACTCCACACAGGGTGGTGGGTCCCAAGCTCCCTCCTCTACCACAGCCAAAAAGCCCTACTGCCATGAGTGTAAAACTCCTGGGCATTGGAAAACTGACAGCGGTTGCCCAAGGGCTAAAAACAAAACTGTTCCTCCAATTACTCCTGTCACACCACCTATTACTGTCAGCAGTAATCCCCCAGGTGGTGGGAGTGCCCCCAGAAATCTGGGTGGGTTTACTTGGGGAACACAGGGGGACCCTGGCTTAGCCAATTCCCCTGCAGCAGATACTCTTGTCTGTGATGGTGGCATGGGGTTTGCCAACTTCACTGCCTGTCCCAACACTTTGGGTAGGTACAGACAGGAGCCCTACATCAATGGTACAAAAGCTGAGGCCTACAGAGACACTGGAGCTAGCATCACAATGGTGGCCCATTGGCTAGTTCCCTCTGAGCAGCTTTTGCCTGGTTTCTCCTACCAGGTGACCAACATTGATGGCAAACAGAACAGTCATCCCATGGCAGAGGTATGTCTCAGCTGGGGAGGTGTCACTGGCCCTAAAAGGGTGGCAGTGTCCCCAACCTTGCCTGTAGACTGCTTACTGGGGAATGACTTAGAACTCTCAGCTTGGGCTGGAGTTGAACAAGACACCCATTCTAAAATGGTAGGCCTGTCACAAAAGGGTAGGGGGGTTGTGCCATTCACAACCCCTGTCCAAATAGATTTCCTCCCTGAAAAGGTTGGAAGGGCAGTGGTAGCCACAGCCCAGGCACAGACAGACTTCCCTGTAGAGACTGGCAGAGCTGTGACAGTCACAGCTCAAACACAAACTGAGTGCCCCCCTGAAAAGGTTGGCAAGGCTGTAATGGTCTCAGCCTATACTCAGACTGACATAGGTGTAGTGAAGCCTGAAACAATGGATCACTCCACACAAACTGAGAGTAGTGGGGAGGAAGAAAAGTCTCCCTCTCCCCAGACATTAGGAAAAGGTCAGCCTCCTCAGGGATCTGACCTCACCCCTTGTGAAGGAACTGCCCCAGAGGTAGCCAGGCCTGGCCTGGCAGAGCCTCTGATGTCAGTGGCCCCTTCCAAGGTGGGACCCAGTCTGGTGCAGGTAACCTGCCTCTCTCTACCCTGCCCCAGTCAGCCCAGGACTGCAGAGGTCAGGGAGGCCAGTGGACCCCCAGAGGGCCCCTGTCCACAAGAACCCCCCCATCAAAAGAATGAGGATTGCCTGGCTAGTAGCCCTAGTCAGGTGATGGGTAAAAACATTCCTGAGGGATCTCCTTTACAGGTAGTTAGGGACCTCCCCCAGAGGGATTCTGTTGGGCACAGGCAAACCTGGGACCTTAGGGCCCCAAACCTGACCTGTCCCTCCAGTAAGCCCACAAAAGGGACCCAGCCTCCAGCTTTAGGTAGCCAGAGGCTGACCCTGAGAGCACAGTGCAACTCAGTTAAGGAAAGAAAGGCATCCATGGTGAAGGATGATTGGAGGAAGCTGAGGCCTCACTTTGAGGACACTCACTTCAGTACTCCATCTCAACACCAGCCTTTTACTTTGCCAAGACACGCCAAAGGTAGAGATTCCCTATGGTGGAGACCCTCTGATACCCTTAGGGTGAGGGATTGCTTAGTGGACCATGAGACAGGGGGTAACCATGCCAGTGCTGGTTCCTCCTTATATGGCCACTTGGGCAATATAGGCTTACCTGGTCAAGGTCAGCCTTATCTCCCTTCGTTTGGGGGGGGGTTGTGTAGGAAGGTGGATATCTGACTATGGTTACCCCCAAATTTTTGCCTAGTGTCTAGCTGGTTTTTCGACTTAGTTGGCCTGAGATCCTGCTATTCAGGATCTCAGCCTGGCTGTTCTCTCTTTAAAATGGACTCCATGTACCTTAGGTACATACCCAATTGGTTGGATCACCCTGTCAGCCCCTGTACCAGTGTACACTAGGTACCCAGGGCATTGGTGTACCCAAGGCCTGCCAAGGGCTGCAGCATGTATTATGCCACCCCAGGCTTGGCCTAACAATTTGACACAACTGGCTGATCACTCAGCTGGGGTAAGTTGGTGTAATCACCTCTTACTTAGGTGTAGTATACCTATACCTAACCTTAAATGGGACACCTGGTAACCTATAAGTCACTCCTATGGCAGGCCTTAACAATCCTGAAGGCAGAGTGCTTGGTTCCATGTGAGATGGTGCTCTGGCATGAGCTGAGCCTGTCTGCAGTGGTCGGAACAACTTCCTTCTACTGTTTCCAGATATCGTCATACCATATACTCTTAAGTGCATTATGAACCTCGCGGTTAAATGCTATCTTTGGTTTGGCTTTATCAAAACATGTCGAGTAAGGTGTCATACGAATTGGAATACTAACCCCTCGCCAATTCTGGCGACGGGGTTAGCATTCCACCCTTCTAGAGGGACACGACATGTACAGTACCTGAAACCCGGGTAAAATCAGACATAGCCTCAGCTCCACAAAATGGATGCTGCCACCACAGACACAAGTCTGCCCTCCTGCTGCTGGGAGTCCTTCCAGCTTGGGAGGTGTGGACAAAGGGTTTCCTGCCAGGGGAGGTGCATGCACCACCCCAGACAGGATTTTGTGTATTGGTCAGGTAGGGCTTGAAAGAAACCAGACATGCCTGTGGCTCACAAGGAGCCTCGGTGCATATGCCAGTTCAAACCGGTCCTGGGGCACACCAGTCCCGGGCCTGGGGCGAGCTGGACAAAGGATTGGGGGTGTAACCACCCCCCTTCCTGGTCCCACCCCTAGGGAGGGACCTAGCAGGTAGTCCGGCCCCTAGAATCCGAATAAAGGTAGGAGCTGTGTCCTAAGACTTCAGACATCCTGGAATCAACTTGAAACTAAGAAGAAGACGGGAACTTCGACATTCTGCTGCACAGAAGACTGAAGAAAATCTCCCCTGTGGTCAGGGAGTGACCACCTTGCTAACGCAAGCACCATCCAGCGAATCAACGTCTGCTTTGCCGCCGCCTCCCGCCGGACCCCGAGCCCAGAGACTGACAAGACCTGGACCTCCAGACCTCTCACCGCCCGATCCACAGTCCCTGCAAAGAGGAGACCCGTGGAGGCACCGAGACACGTGGAGACAGCCATCTTGGAACGACTACGACAAGCTGACAAGTGCAACAACCGAGGCTCCCTCCAAGTTGTGCTTTGGGTCCTGAGAAGCCCAACCCTCGAGCAGCATCTGCACCAAAGGTGAGCCCTCCAGCATCTCCACGATCTGCGTGGGGCCCTTCTGCATTTTGCCACTCGACGCGCCTAACCGGTTGCTGGCCCGCTGGCTAGTGGCCATCTTGGCGACGAAATCTACGACAAACACCGCTGGTCTGGTTGCTCCAGACTGGCCCTTGCTCCCCTCCAAAGGAGCAATCCATCTGACCTTGCTGGTCAGAACCAACAGCTGATTTCCGAATCCTCCTGCAATTGCTTTTGCCAAGGCTTGTTTGCTTCGATCAAGTCGCCGACACCGCCGACAGCGAGAGCCTGCGTGGGACAGCTCGTGAGCCGACTCCTGGACGTCGTCGACCTTCAGGGACCACGTGGCTGCGGAGACAAGCTACCCCTCATCACCTGTTTGCACCCGACATCGCCTGGTACCCACCTGGTGCCACGCTGGTCACTGGCTAGTGACTGTGAACACTGTCCCCTCTGCTTACAGGTCTTCAACATCTCCGATCCACTCTTGGATCCACTGCATCTCTCCCGGACCGACCGCCTGCAGCATCTTTGTCTTCAAGCTCCACGGAACAGATAGAAGAAACCCGACGCACTTTGAGGCCTATGCACCCGCTTCCTGTGGGTGAGGTAAAGCTGGTACTCCGGTGCCCATGTGTAGTAATACATCTCTAGTGCCTGTGTTCCAAATCTTAAGTTCCTAGGTCATCCGGAAGATTCCTTTTGCAGTAACTTTGTACTTTTTACGCACCCATTGAAACCTATGGGAGCCCGCGTGTGACTATTTGCTCTGCACACGCCACCCGTGGACCTCCTGGTCACTAACTGACGTTAGCTCCTTGTAGGCCCAGCGATTCTAGAGGCCCTAGGCCTTTTCCCTTTTCTGTTCGTGGTACTTATACCACTATTTTAGTATATGGTTCGAGTGGCCACCAGGGCCTATCCATATAAAGTGCAACTTCTGTGTATTCTGTTATAATCTTGTTTGACGATTTGTGCTCCTGTGCTCATAAAGAGACTAGGGGTTACTTTGAGAAATAAATACATATATATTTTGAATATATATCTGTGTGGTGTCCTTTCATTGGTATAAAAGGGGGTTGCATTTGGTAAAACAGCTGGCTTAACACGCTTCACGAGTTTAGCCTCAAAGACTGCTTAGCCTACGCTACCACTAGGGCAGCTAGTCCAAAAAGGTTGACTTACAACCACACCATAAGGGTTGCTTGGCATGGTACAAGGTGGTCACTAGAACTAGTGAACAGCATATACCAGGCCAACTTCTCACAGTATACTACACCTAAGTAAGAGGTGATTACACCAACTTACCCCAGCTGAGTGATCAGCCAGTTGTGTCAAATCGTTAGGCCAAGCCTGGGGTGGCATAATACATGCTGCAGCCCTTGGCAGGCCTTGGGTACACCAATGCCCTGGGTACCTAGTGTACACTGGTACAGGGGCTGACAGGGTGATCCACTTCCAATTGGTTATGCACCTAGGGTGCATAGTTCCATTTTACAGAGAGAGCAGATAGCCTGAGAGCCTGAATGGCAGGATCTCAGGCCAACTAAGTCGAAAAACCAGCTAGACACTAGGCAAAAATTTGGGGGTAACCATAGTCAGATATCCACCTTCCTACAATGATGTTTTAGGGTTTAGGGCAGTGCAGTGGTGTTTCGGCATTGTAGGGGGTCGTGCTGGGGGTGGTGTTTCAGGGTTTAGGGCAGTCTAGGGGGAAGTGCAGGGGCTGGTGTTTCAGGGTATAGGGCAGTGCAGTGGTGTTCGGGCAGTGTAGGGAGTCGTGCTGGGGCTCGTGTTTCAGGGTTTAGGGCAGTGCAGTGGTGTTTGGGCAGTGCAGGGGGTCGTGCTGGGGCTGGTGTTTCAGGGTTTAGGGCAGTGCAGCGGTGTTCGGGCAGTGTAGGGGGTCGTGCAGGGGCTGGTGTTTCAGGTTTTAGGGCAGTGCAGTGGTGTTCGGGCAGTGTAGGGGGTCATGCAGGGGCTGGTGTTTTAGGGTTTGGGCAGTGCAGTGGTGTTCGGGCAGTGTAGGGGGTCGTGCTGGGGCTGGTGTTTCAGGGATTAGGGAAGTGCAGTGGTGTTCGGGCAGTGTAGGGGGTCTTGCTGGGGCTGGTGTTTCAGGGTTTAGGGCAGTAGTGTTCGGGCAGTGTATGGGGTCTTGCTTGAGATGATGTTTCAGGGTTTAGGGCAGTGCAGTGGTGTCCGGGCAGTGTAGGTGTCGTGCAGGGGCTGGTGTTTCAGGGTTTAGGGCAGAGCAGTGGTGTTCGGGGACTGTAGGGGGTTGTGCAGGAGCTGGTGTTTCAGGGTATAGGGCAGTGCAGTGGTGTTCGGGCAGTGTAGGGGGTCGTGCAGAGGCTGGTGTTTCAGGGTTTAGGGAAGTGAAGTGGTGTTCGGGCAGTGTAGGGGGTCGTGCTGGGGCTGGTGTTTCAGGGTTTAGGGCAGTGAAGTGGTGTTCGGGCAGTGTAGGGGGTCATGCTGGGGGTGGTGTTTCAGAGTTTAGGGCAGTGCAGTGATGTTCCGGCAGTGTAGGGGGTCGTGCTGGGGGTGGTGTTTCAGGGTTTAGGGCAGTCTAGGGGGCCGTGCAGGGGCTGGTGTTTCAGGTTTTAGGGCAATGCAGTGGTGTTCGGGCAGTGTAGGGAGTCGTGCTGGGGCTCGTGTTTCAGGGTTTAGGGCAGTGCAGTGGTGTTCGGGCAGTGCAGGGGGTCTTGCTGGGGCTGGTGTTTCAGGGTTTAGGGCAGTGCAGTGGTGTTCGGGCAGTGTAGGGGGTCGTGCAGGGGCTGTTGTTTCTGGTTTTAGGGCAGTGCAGTGGTGTTCGGGCAGTGTAGGGGGTCGTGCAGGGGCTGGTGTTTCAGGGTTTAGGGCAGTGCAGTGGTGTTCGGGCCGTGTAGGGGGTCTTGCTGGGGCTGGTGATTCAGGGTTTGGGGCAGTGTAGTGGTGTTCGGGCAGTGTAGGGGGTCGTGCAGGGGCTGGTGTTTCAGGGTTTAGGGCAGTGCAGTGGTGTTCGGGCAGTGTAGGGGGTCGTGCTGGGGCTGGTGTTTCAGGGATTAGGGAAGTGCAGTGGTGTTCGGGCAGTGTAGGGGGTCTTGCTGGGGCTGGTGTTTCGGGGTTTAGGGCAGTAGTGTTCGGGCAGTGTATGGGGTCTTGCTTGAGATGATGTTTCAGGGTTTAGGGCAGTGCAGTGATGTTCCGGTAGTGTAGGGGGTTGTGCTCGGGGTGGTGATTCAGGGTTTAGGGTAGTGTAGGTGGTCGTACAGGGGCTGGTGTTTCAGGGTATAGGGCAGTGCGGTGGTGTTCGGGCAGTGTAGGGGGTCATGCTGGGGCTGGTCTTTCAGGGTTTAGGGCAGTGCGGTGGTGTTCGGGCAGTGTAGGGGGTCGTGCTGGGGGTGGTGTTTCAGGGTTTAGGGCAGTCTAGGGGGCCGTGCAGGGGCTGGTGTTTCAGGGTTTAGGGCAATGCAGTGGTTTTCGGGCAGTGTAGGGAGTCGTGCTGGGGCTGGTGTTTCAGGGTTTAGGGCAGTGCAGTGGTGTTCGGGCAGTGCAGGGGGTCTTGCTGGGGCTGGTGTTTCAGGGTTTAGGGCAGTGCAGTGGTTTTCGGGCAGTGTAGGGGGTCGTGCAGGGTCTGGTGTTTCTGGTTTTAGGGCAGTGCAGTGCTGTTCGGGCAGTGTAGGGGGTCGTGCAGGGGCTGGTGTTTCAGGGTTTAGGGCAGTGCAGTGGTGTTCGGGCCGTGTAGGGGGTCTTGCTGGGGCTGGTGATTCAGGGTTTGGGGCAGTGTAGTGGTGTTCGGGCAGTGTAGGGGGTCGTGCAGGGGCTTGTGTTTCAGGGTTTAGGGCAGTGCAGTGGTGTTCGGGCAGTGTAGGGGGTCGTGCTGGGGCTGGTGTTTCAGGGATTAGGGAAGTGCAGTGGTGTTCGGGCAGTGTAGGGGGTCTTGCTGGGGCTGGTGTTTCGGGGTTTAGGGCAGTAGTGTTCGGGCAGTGTATGGGGTCTTGCTTGAGATGATGTTTCAGGGTTTAGGGCAGTGCAGTGATGTTCCGGTAGTGTAGGGGGTCGTGCTCGGGGTGGTGATTCAGGGTTTAGGGTAGTGTAGGGGGTCGTACAGGGGCTGGTGTTTCAGGGTATAGGGCAGTGCGGTGGTGTTCGGGCAGTGTAGGGGGTCATGCTGGGGCTGGTCTTTCAGGGTTTAGGGCAGTGCGGTGGTGTTCGGGCAGTGTAGGGGTCGTGTTGGGGCTGGTGGTTTAGGGCAGTGCAGTGGAGTTCGGGCAGTGTAGGGGGTCGTGCTGGGATTGGTGTTTCAGGGTTTAGGGCAGTGCAGTGGTGTTCCGGCAGTATAGGGGGTTGTGCTGGGGGTAGTGTTTCAGGGTTTAGGGCAGTCTAGGGGGTCGTGCAGGGGCTGGTGTTTCAGGGTTTAGGGCATTGCAGTGGTGTTCAGGCAGTGCAGGGGTCGTGCTGGGGCTGGTGTTTCAGGGTTTAGGGCAGTGAAGTGGTGTTCAGGCAGTGTAGGGGGTCGTGCTGGGGCTGGTGTTTCAGGGTTTAGGGAAGTGCAGTGGTGTTTGGTCAGTGTAGGTGGTCTTGCTGGGGCTGGTGTTTCAGGGTTTAGGGCAGTGCAGTGGTGTTCGGGCAGTGTAGGGGGTCGTGCTGGGGGTGGTGTTTCAGGGTTTAGGGCAGTAGTGTTCGGGCAGTGTACGGGGTCTTGCTTGGGATGATGTTTCAGGCTTTAGAGCAGTGCAGTAGTTTTCGGGCAGTGTAGGTGCTGATGCTGGGGTGATGTTTCAGGGTTTAGGGCAGTGGTGTTCGGGCAGTGTAGGTGTCGTGCTCTGGGTGATGAATCAGGGTTTAGGGCAGTGCAGTGGTGTTCGGGCAGTGTAGGGGGTCGTGCTGGGAGTGGTGTTTCAGGGTTTAGCGCAGTGCAGTGGTGTTCGGGAAGTGTAGGGGTCGTGCAGTGGCTGATGATTCAGGATTTAGGGCAGTGCAGTGGTGTTCGGGCAGTGTAGGGGGTCTTGCTGGGGCTTGTGTTTTAGGGTTTTGGTCTGTGCAGTGGTGTTCGGGCAGTGTAGGGGGTCTTGCTGGGGCTGATGTTTTAGGGTTTAGGGCAGTGCAGTGGGGTTCGGGCAGTGTAGGGGCTTGTGCTGGGGGTGGTGTTTCAGGGTTTAGGCAGTGCAGTGGTGTTCGGGCAGTGTAGGGGGTCGTGCTGGGGCTGGTGTTTCAGGGTTTAGGGCAGTGCAGTAGTGTTCGGGCAGTGTAGGCGGATGTGCTGGGGCTGGTGTTTCAGGGTATAGGGCAGTGCGGTGGTGTTCGGGCAGTGTAGGGGGTCTTGCTGGGGCTGGTGATTCAGGGTTTAGGACAGTGCAGTGGTGTTCAGGCCGTGTAGGGGGTCTTGCTGGGGCTGGTGATTCAGGGTTTGGGGCAGTGTAGTGGTGTTCGGGCAGTGTAGGGGGTCGTGCAGGGGCTGGTGTTTCAGGGTTTAGGGCAGTGCAGTGGTGTTCGGGCAGTGTAGGGGGTCGTGCTGGGGCTGGTGTTTCAGGGATTAGGGAAGTGCAGTGGTGTTCGGGCAGTGTAGGGGGTCTTGCTGGGGCTGGTGTTTCGGGGTTTAGGGCAGTAGTGTTCGGGCAGTGTATGGGGTCTTGCTTGAGATGATGTTTCAGGGTTTAGGGCAGTGCAGTGATGTTCCGGTAGTGTAGGGGGTCGTGCTCGGGGTGGTGATTCAGGGTTTAGGGTAGTGTAGGGGGTCGTACAGGGGCTGGTGTTTCAGGGTATAGGGCTGTGCGGTGGTGTTCGGGCAGTGTAGGGGGTCATGCTGGGGCTGGTCTTTCAGGGTTTAGGGAAGTGCGGTGGTGTTCGGGCAGTGTAGGGGGTCGTGCTGGGGGTGGTGTTTCAGGGTTTAGGGCATTCTAGGGGGCCGTGCAGGGGCTGGTGTTTCAGGGTTTAGGACAATGCAGTGGTGTTCGGGCAGTGTAGGGAGTCGTGCTGGGGCTCGTGTTTCAGGGTTTAGGGCAGTGCAGTGGTGTTCGGGCAGTGCAGGGGGTCTTGCTGGGGCTGGTGTTTCAGGGTTTAGGGCAGTGCAGTGGTTTTCGGGCAGTGTAGGGGGTCGTGCAGGGGCTGGTGTTTCTGGTTTTAGGGCAGTGCAGTGGTGTTCGGGCAGTGTAGGGGGTCGTGCAGGGGCTGGTGTTTCAGGGTTTAGGGCAGTGCAGTGGTGTTCGGGCCGTGTAGGGGGTCTTTCTGGGGCTGGTGATTCAGGGTTTGGGGCAGTGTAGTGGTGTTCGGGCAGTGTAGGGGGTCGTGCAGGGGCTTGTGTTTCAGGGTTTAGGGCAGTGCAGTGGTGTTCGGGCAGTGTAGGGGGTCGTGCTGGGGCTGGTGTTTCAGGGATTAGGGAAGTGCAGTGGTGTTCGGGCAGTGTAGGGGGTCTTGCTGGGGCTGGTGTTTCGGGGTTTAGGGCAGTAGTGTTCGGGCAGTGTATGGGGTCTTGCTTGAGATGATGTTTCAGGGTTTAGGGCAGTGCAGTGATGTTCCGGTAGTGTAGGGGGTCGTGCTCGGGGTGATTATTCAGGGTTTAGGGTAGTGTAGGGGGTCGTACAGGGGCTGGTGTTTCAGGGTATAGGGCAGTGCGGTGGTGTTCGGGCAGTGTAGGGGGTCATGCTGGGGCTGGTCTTTCAGCGTTTAGGGCAGTGCGGTGGTGTTCGGGCAGTGTAGGGGTCGTGTTGGGGCTGGTGGTTTAGGGCAGTGCAGTGGAGTTCGGGCAGTGTAGGGGGTCGTGCTGGGAGTGGTGTTTCAGGGTTTAGGGCAGTGCAGTGGTGTTCCGGCAGTATAGGGGGTTGTGCTGGGGGTAGTGTTTCAGGGTTTAGGGCAGTCTAGGGGGTCGTGCAGGGGCTGGTGTTTCAGGGTTTAGGGCATTGCAGTGGTGTTCAGGCAGTGCAGGGGGTCGTGCTGGGGCTGGTGTTTCAGGGTTTAGGGCAGTGCAGTGGTGTTCGGGCAGTGTAGGGGTCGTGCTGGGGCTGGTGTTTCAGGGTTTAGGGCAGTGCAGTGGTGTCCAGGCAGTGTAGGGGGTCATGCAGGGGCTGGTGTTTCCTGGTTTAGGGCAGAGCAGTGGTGTTCGGGGAGTGTAGGGGTCGTGCAGGGGCTGGTGTTTCAGGATTTAGGGCAGTGCAGTGGTGTTCGGGCAGTGTAGGGGGTCGTGCAGGGGCTAGTGTTTCAGGGTTGAGGGCAGTGAAGTGGTGTTCAGGCAGTGTAGGGGGTCGTGCTGGCGCTGGTGTTTCAGGGTTTAGGGAAGTGCAGTGGTGTTTGGTCAGTGTAGGTGGTCTTGCTGGGGCTGGTGTTTCAGGGTTTAGGGCAGTGCAGTGGTGTTCGGGCAGTGTAGGGGGTCGTGCTGGGGGTGGTGTTTCAGGGTTTAGGGCAGTAGTGTTCGGGCAGTGTACGGGGTCTTGCTTGGGATGATGTTTCAGGCTTTAGAGCAGTGCAGTAGTTTTTGGGCAGTGTAGGTGCTGATGCTGGGGGTGATGTTTCAGGGTTTAGGGCAGTGGTGTTCGGGCAGTGTAGGTGTCGTGCTCGGGGTGATGAATCAGGGTTTAGGGCAGTGCAGTGGTGTTCGGGCAGTGTAGGGGTTCGTGCTGGGAGTAGTGTTTCAGGGTTTAGCGCAGTGCAGTGGTGTTCGGGAAGTGTAGGGGTCGTGCAGGGGCTGATGATTCAGGATTTAGGGCAGTGCAGTGGTGTTCGGGCAGTGTAGGGGGTCTTGCTGGGGCTTGTGTTTTAGGGTTTAGGTCTGTGCAGTGGTGTTCGGGCAGTGTAGGGGGTCTTGCTGGGGCTGATGTTTTAGGGTTTAGGGCAGTGCAGTGGGGTTCGGGCAGTGTAGGGGCTTGTGCTGGGGGTGGTGTTTCAGGGTTTAGGCAGTGCAGTGGTGTTCGGGCAGTGTAGGGGGTCGTGCTGGGGCTGGTGTTTCAGGGTTTAGGGCAGTGCAGTAGTGTTCGGGCAGTGTAGGCTGATGTGCTGGGGGTGGTGTTTCAGGGTTTAGGGCAGTATAGTGGTGTTAGGGCAGTGTAGGGGGTTGTGCTGGGGCTGGTGTTTCAGGGTTTAGGGCAGTGCAGTGTTGTTCGGGCAGTGTAGGGGGTCGTGCTGGGGCTGGTGTTTCAGGGTTAGGGGCAATGCATTGGTGTTCGGGCAGTGTAGGGGTCGTGCTGGGGCTGGTGTTTCAGGGTTTAGGGCAGTGCAGTGGTGTTCGGGCAGTGTAGGGGGTCGTGCTGGGGCTGGTGTTTCAGGGTTTAGGGCAGTGCAGTGGTGTTCGGGCAGTGTAGGGGGTCGTGCAGGGGCTGGTGTTTCAGAGTTTAGGGCAGTGCAGTGGTGTTCGGGCAGTGTAGGGGGTCTTCCAGGGGCTGGTGTTTCCGGGTTTAGGGCAGTGCAGTGGTGTTCGGGCAGTGTAGGAGGTTGTGCTGGGGGTGGTGTTTCAGGGTTTAGGGCAGTCTAGGGGGCGTGCATGGGCTGGTGTTTCAGGGTTTAGGGCAGTGCAGTGGTGTTCGGGCAGTGTAGGGGTTCGTGCTGTGGGTGGTGTTTCAGGGATTAGGGCAGTGCAGTGGTGTTCGGGCAGTGTAGAGGGTCGTGCAGGGGTGGTGTTTCAGAGTTTAGGGCAGTGGTGTTCGGGCAGTGTAGGGGGTCGTGCTGGGGGTGGTGTTTCATGGTTTAGGGAAGTGTAGTGGTGTTCCGGCAGTGTAGGGGGTCGTGCTGGGGGTGGTGTTTCAGGGTTTAGGGCAGTCTAGGGGGTCGTGCAGGGGCTGGTGTTTCAGGGTTTAGGGCAGTGCAGTGGTGTTCAGGCAGTGCAGGGGGTCGTGCTGGGGCTAGGGTTTCAGGGTTTAGGGCAGTGCAGTGGTATTCAGGCAGTGTAGGGGTCGTGCTGGGGCTGGTGTTTCAGGGTTTAGGGCAGTGCAGTGGTGTCCGGGCAGTGTAGGGGGTCGTGCAGGGGCTGGTGTTTCAGGGTTTAGGGCAGAGCAGTGGTGTTCGGGGAGTGTAGGGGGTTGTGCAGGAGCTGGTGTTTCAGGGTTTAGGGCAGTGCAGTGGTGTTCGGGCAGTGTAGGGGGTCGTGCAGAGGCTGTTGTTTCAGGGTTTAGGGCAGTGAAGTTGTGTTCGGGCAGTGTAGGGGGTTGTGCTGGGGCTGGTGTTTCAGGGTTTAGGGCAGTGAAGTGGTGTTCGGGCAGTGTAGGGGGTCATGCTGGGGGTGGTGTATCAGGGTTTAGAGCAGTGCAGTGGTGTTCGGGCAGTATAGAGGTCTTGCTGAGACTGGTGTTTCAGGGTTTACGGCAGTGCAGTGGTGTTCGGGCAGTGTAGGGGGTCCTGCTGTGGGTGGTGTTTCAGGGTTTAGGGCAGTGCAGTGGTGTTCGGGCAGTATAGGGTGTCTTGCTGGGGCTGGTGTTTCAGGGTTTAGGGCACTAGTGTTTGGGCAGTTTACGGGGTCTTGCTTGGGATGATGTTTCAGGGTTTAGGGCAGTGCAGTGGTGTTCCGGTAGTGTAGGGGGTCGTGCTGGGGGTGGTGTTTCAGGGTTTAGGGTAGTGTAGGGGGTCATACAGGGGCTAGTGTTTCAGGGTATAGGGCAGTTCAGTGGTGTTCGGGCAGTGTAGGGGGTCATGCGGGGGCTGGTGTTTCAGGATTTAGGGCAGTGCGGTGGTGTTGGGCAGTGTAGGGGTCGTGTTGGGGCTGGTGGTTTAGGGCAGTGCAGTGGTGTTCGGGAAGTGTGGGGTGTCGTGTTGGGAGTGGTGTTTCAGGGTTTAGGGCAGTGCAGTGGTGTTCTGGCAGTGTAGGGGGTCATGCTGGGGGTGGTGTTTCAGGTTTTAGGGCAGTCTAGGGGGTCGTGCAGGGGCTGGTGTTTCAGGGTTTAGGGCAGTGCAGTGGTGTTCAGGCAGTGCAGGGGGTCTTGCTGGGGCTAGTGTTTCAGGGTTTAGGTCAGTGCAGTGGTATTCAGGCAGTGTAGGGGTCGTGCTGGGGCTGGTGTTTCAGGGTTTAGGGCAGTGCAGTGGTGTCCGGGCAGTGTAGGGGGTCGTGCAGGGGCCGGTGTTTCAGGGTTTAGGGCAGAGCAGTGGTGTTCGGGGAGTGTAGGGGGTTGTGCAGGAGCTGGTGTTTTTGGGTTTAGGGCAGTGCAGTGGTGTTCGGGCAGTGTAGGGGGTCGTGCAGGGGCTGGTGTTTCAGGGTTTAGGGCAGTGAAGTGGTGTTCGGGCAGTGTAGGGGGTCGTGCTGGGGCTGGTGTTTCAGGGTTTAGGGCAGTGAAGTGGTGTTTGGGCAGTGTAGGGGGTCATGCTGGGGGTGGTGTTTCAGGGTTTGGGGCAGTGTAGTGGTGTTCGGCAGTGTAGGGGGTCTTGCTGGGGGTGGTGTTTCAGGGTTTAGGGCAGTAGTGTTCGGGCAGTGTATGGGGTCTTGCTTGAGATGATGTTTCAGGGTTTAGGGCAGTGCAGTGATGTTGCGGTAGTGTAGGGGGTCGTGCTGGGGGTGGTGATTCAGGGTTTAGGGTAGTGTAGGGGGTCGTACAGGGGCTGGTGTTTCAGGGTTTAGGGAAGTGCAGTGGTGTTTGGTCAGTGTAGGTGGTCTTGCTGGGGCTGGTGTTTCAGGGTTTAGGGCAGTGCAGTGGTGTTCGGGCAGTGTAGGGGGTCGTGCTGGGGGTGGTGTTTCAGGGTTTAGGGCAGTAGTGTTCGGGCAGTGTACGGGGTCTTGCTTGGGATGATGTTTCAGGCTTTAGAGCAGTGCAGTAGTTTTCGGGCAGTGTAGGTGCTGATGCTGGGGTGATGTTTCAGGGTTTAGGGCAGTGGTGTTCGGGCAGTGTAGGTGTCGTGCTCGGGGTGATGAATCAGGGTTTAGGGCAGTGCAGTGGTGTTCGGGCAGTGTAGGGGGTCGTGCTGGGAGTGGTGTTTCAGGGTTTAGCGCAGTGCAGTGGTGTTCGGGAAGTGTAGGGGTCGTGCAGTGGCTGATGATTCAGGATTTAGGGCAGTGCAGTGGTGTTCGGGCAGTGTAGGGGGTCTTGCTGGGGCTTGTGTTTTAGGGTTTTGGTCTGTGCAGTGGTGTTCGGGCAGTGTAGGGGGTCTTGCTGGGGCTGATGTTTTAGGGTTTAGGGCAGTGCAGTGGGGTTCGGGCAGTGTAGGGGCTTGTGCTGGGGGTGGTGTTTCAGGGTTTAGGCAGTGCAGTGGTGTTCGGGCAGTGTAGGGGGTCGTGCTGGGGCTGGTGTTTCAGGGTTTAGGGCAGTGCAGTAGTGTTCGGGCAGTGTAGGCGGATGTGCTGGGGCTGGTGTTTCAGGGTATAGGGCAGTGCGGTGGTGTTCGGGCAGTGTAGGGGGTCTTGCTGGGGCTGGTGATTCAGGGTTTAGGACAGTGCAGTGGTGTTCAGGCCGTGTAGGGGGTCTTGCTGGGGCTGGTGATTCAGGGTTTGGGGCAGTGTAGTGGTGTTCGGGCAGTGTAGGGGGTCTTGCAGGGGCTGGTGTTTCAGGGTTTAGGGCAGTGCAGTGGTGTTCGGGCAGTGTAGGGGGTCGTGCTGGGGCTGGTGTTTCAGGGATTAGGGAAGTGCAGTGGTGTTCGGGCAGTGTAGGGGGTCTTGCTGGGGCTGGTGTTTCGGGGTTTAGGGCAGTAGTGTTCGGGCAGTGTATGGGGTCTTGCTTGAGATGATGTTTCAGGGTTTAGGGCAGTGCAGTGATGTTCCGGTAGTGTAGGGGGTCGTGCTCGGGGTGGTGATTCAGGGTTTAGGGTAGTGTAGGGGGTCGTACAGGGGCTGGTGTTTCAGGGTATAGGGCTGTGCGGTGGTGTTCGGGCAGTGTAGGGGGTCATGCTGGGGCTGGTCTTTCAGGGTTTAGGGCAGTGCGGTGGTGTTCGGGCAGTGTAGGGGGTCGTGCTGGGGGTGGTGTTTCAGGGTTTAGGGCATTCTAGGGGGCCGTGCAGGGGCTGGTGTTTCAGGGTTTAGGGCAATGCAGTGGTGTTCGGGCAGTGTAGGGAGTCGTGCTGGGGCTCGTGTTTCAGGGTTTAGGGCAGTGCAGTGGTGTTCGGGCAGTGCAGGGGGTCTTGCTGGGGCTGGTGTTTCAGGGTTTAGGGCAGTGCAGTGGTTTTCGGGCAGTGTAGGGGGTCGTGCAGGGGCTGGTGTTTCTGGTTTTAGGGCAGTGCAGTGGTGTTCGGGCAGTGTAGGGGGTCGTGCAGGGGCTGGTGTTTCAGGGTTTAGGGCAGTGCAGTGGTGTTCGGGCCGTGTAGGGGGTCTTGCTGGGGCTGGTGATTCAGGGTTTGGGGCAGTGTAGTGGTGTTCGGGCAGTGTAGGGGGTCGTGCAGGGGCTTGTGTTTCAGGGTTTAGGGCAGTGCAGTGGTGTTCGGGCAGTGTAGGGGGTCGTGCTGGGGCTGGTGTTTCAGGGATTAGGGAAGTGCAGTGGTGTTCGGGCAGTGTAGGGGGTCTTGCTGGGGCTGGTGTTTCGGGGTTTAGGGCAGTAGTGTTCGGGCAGTGTATGGGGTCTTGCTTGAGATGATGTTTCAGGGTTTAGGGCAGTGCAGTGATGTTCCGGTAGTGTAGGGGGTCGTGCTCGGGGTGATGATTCAGGGTTTAGGGTAGTGTAGGGGGTCGTACAGGGGCTGGTGTTTCAGGGTATAGGGCAGTGCGGTGGTGTTCGGGCAGTGTAGGGGGTCATGCTGGGGCTGGTCTTTCAGCGTTTAGGGCAGTGCGGTGGTGTTCGGGCAGTGTAGGGGGTCGTGCTGGGAGTGGTGTTTCAGGGTTTAGGGCAGTGCAGTGGTGTTCCGGCAGTATAGGGGGTTGTGCTGGGGGTAGTGTTTCAGGGTTTAGGGCAGTCTAGGGGGTCGTGCAGGGGCTGGTGTTTCAGGGTTTAGGGCATTGCAGTGGTGTTCAGGCAGTGCAGGGGGTCGTGCTGGGGCTGGTGTTTCAGGGTTTAGGGCAGTGCAGTGGTGTTCGGGCAGTGTAGGGGTCGTGCTGGGGCTGGTGTTTCAGGGTTTAGGGCAGTGCAGTGGTGTCCAGGCAGTGTAGGGGGTCATGCAGGGGCTGGTGTTTCAGGGTTTAGGGCAGAGCAGTGGTGTTCGGGGAGTGTAAGGGTCGTGCAGGGGCTGGTGTTTCAGGATTTAGGGCAGTGCAGTGGTGTTCGGGCAGTGTAGGGGGTCGTGCAGGGGCTAGTGTTTCAGGGTTGAGGGCAGTGAAGTGGTGTTCAGGCAGTGTAGGGGGTCGTGCTGGGGCTGGTGTTTCAGGGTTTAGGGAAGTGCAGTGGTGTTTGGTCAGTGTAGGTGGTCTTGCTGGGGCTGGTGTTTCAGGGTTTAGGGCAGTGCAGTGGTGTTCGGGCAGTGTAGGGGGTCGTGCTGGGGGTGGTGTTTCAGGGTTTAGGGCAGTAGTGTTCGGGCAGTGTACGGGGTCTTGCTTGGGATGATGTTTCAGGCTTTAGAGCAGTGCAGTAGTTTTTGGGCAGTGTAGGTGCTGATGCTGGGGGTGATGTTTCAGGGTTTAGGGCAGTGGTGTTCGGGCAGTGTAGGTGTCGTGCTCGGGGTGATGAATCAGGGTTTAGGGCAGTGCAGTGGTGTTCGGGCAGTGTAGGGGGTCGTGCTGGGAGTGGTGTTTCAGGGTTTAGCGCAGTGCAGTGGTGTTCGGGAAGTGTAGGGGTCGTGCAGGGGCTGATGATTCAGGATTTAGGGCAGTGCAGTGGTGTTCGGGCAGTGTAGGGGGTCTTGCTGGGGCTTGTGTTTTAGGGTTTAGGTCTGTGCAGTGGTGTTCGGGCAGTGTAGGGGGTCTTGCTGGGGCTGATGTTTTAGGGTTTAGGGCAGTGCAGTGGGGTTCGGGCAGTGTAGGGGCTTGTGCTGGGGGTGGTGTTTCAGGGTTTAGGCAGTGCAGTGGTGTTCGGGCAGTGTAGGGGGTCGTGCTGGGGCTGGTGTTTCAGGGTTTAGGGCAGTGCAGTAGTGTTCGGGCAGTGTAGGCTGATGTGCTGGGGGTGGTGTTTCAGGGTTTAGGGCAGTATAGTGGTGTTAGGGCAGTGTAGGGGGTTGTGCTGGGGCTGGTGTTTCAGGGTTTAGGGCAGTGCAGTGTTGTTCGGGCAGTGTAGGGGGTCGTGCTGGGGCTGGTGTTTCAGGGTTAGGGGCAGTGCATTGGTGTTCTGGCAGTGTAGGGGTCGTGCTGGGGCTGGTGTTTCAGGGTTTAGGGCAGTGCAGTGGTGTTCGGGCAGTGTAGGGGGTCGTGCTGGGGCTGGTGTTTCAGGGTTTAGGGTAGTGCAGTGGTGTTCGGGCAGTGTAGGGGGTCGTGCAGGGGCTGGTGTTTCAGAGTTTAGGGCAGTGCAGTGGTGTTCGGGCAGTGTAGGGGGTCTTCCAGGGGCTGGTGTTTCCGGGTTTAGGGCAGTGCAGTGGTGTTCGGGCAGTGTAGGAGGTTGTGCTGGGGGTGGTGTTTCAGGGTTTAGGGCAGTCTAGGGGGGCGTGCATGGGCTGGTGTTTCAGGGTTTAGGGCAGTGCAGTGGTGTTCGGGCAGTGTAGGGGTTCGTGCTGTGGGTGGTGTTTCAGGGATTAGGGCAGTGCAGTGGTGTTCGGGCAGTGTAGAGGGTCGTGCAGGGGTGGTGTTTCAGAGTTTAGGGCAGTGGTGTTCGGGCAGTGTAGGGGGTCGTGCTGGGGGTGGTGTTTCATGGTTTAGGGAAGTGTAGTGGTGTTCCGGCAGTGTAGGGGGTCGTGCTGGGGGTGGTGTTTCAGGGTTTAGGGCAGTCTAGGGGGTCGTGCAGGGGCTGGTGTTTCAGGGTTTAGGGCAGTGCAGTGGTGTTCAGGCAGTGCAGGGGGTCGTGCTGGGGCTAGTGTTTCAGGGTTTAGGGCAGTGCAGTGGTATTCAGGCAGTGTAGGGGTCGTGCTGGGGCTGGTGTTTCAGGGTTTAGGGCAGTGCAGTGGTGTCCGGGCAGTGTAGGGGGTCGTGCAGGGGCTGGTGTTTCAGGGTTTAGGGCAGAGCAGTGGTGTTCGGGGAGTGTAGGGGGTTGTGCAGGAGCTGGTGTTTCAGGGTTTAGGGCAGTGCAGTGGTGTTCGGGCAGTGTAGGGGGTCGTGCAGAGGCTGGTGTTTCAGGGTTTAGGGCAGTGAAGTTGTGTTCGGGCAGTGTAGGGGGTTGTGCTGGGGCTGGTGTTTCAGGGTTTAGGGCAGTGAAGTGGTGTTCGGGCAGTGTAGGGGGTCATGCTGGGGGTGGTGTATCAGGGTTTAGAGCAGTGCAGTGGTGTTCGGGCAGTATAGGGGTCTTGCTGAGACTGGTGTTTCAGGGTTTACGGCAGTGCAGTGGTGTTCGGGCAGTGTAGGGGGTCCTGCTGTGGGTGGTGTTTCAGGGTTTAGGGCAGTGCAGTGGTGTTCGGGCAGTATAGGGTGTCTTGCTGGGGCTGGTGTTTCAGGGTTTAGGGCACTAGTGTTTGGGCAGTTTACGGGGTCTTGCTTGGGATGATGTTTCAGGGTTTAGGGCAGTGCAGTGGTGTTCCGGTAGTGTAGGGGGTCGTGCTGGGGGTGGTGTTTCAGGGTTTAGGGTAGTGTAGGGGGTCATACAGGGGCTAGTGTTTCAGGGTATAGGGCAGTTCAGTGGTGTTCGGGCAGTGTAGGGGGTCATGCGGGGGCTGGTGTTTCAGGATTTAGGGCAGTGCGGTGGTGTTGGGCAGTGTAGGGGTCGTGTTGGGGCTGGTGGTTTAGGGCAGTGCAGTGGTGTTCGGGAAGTGCGGGGTGTCGTGTTGGGAGTGGTGTTTCAGGGTTTAGGGCAGTGCAGTGGTGTTCTGGCAGTGTAGGGGGTCATGCTGGGGGTGGTGTTTCAGGTTTTAGGGCAGTCTAGGGGGTCGTGCAGGGGCTGGTGTTTCAGGGTTTAGGGCAGTGCAGTGGTGTTCAGGAAGTGCAGGGGGTCTTGCTGGGGCTAGTGTTTCAGGGTTTAGGTCAGTGCAGTGGTATTCAGGCAGTGTAGGGGTCGTGCTGGGGCTGGTGTTTCAGGGTTTAGGGCAGTGCAGTGGTGTCCGGGCAGTGTAGGGGGTCGTGCAGGGGCCGGTGTTTCAGGGTTTAGGGCAGAGCAGTGGTGTTCGGGGAGTGTAGGGGGTTGTGCAGGAGATGGTGTTTTTGGGTTTAGGGCAGTGCAGTGGTGTTCGGGCAGTGTAGGGGGTCGTGCAGGGGCTGGTGTTTCAGGGTTTAGGGCAGTGAAGTGGTGTTCGGGCAGTGTAGGGGGTCGTGCTGGGGCTGGTGTTTCAGGGTTTAGGGCAGTGAAGTGGTGTTCGGGCAGTGTAGGGGTCATGTTGGGGCTGGTGGTTTAGGGCAGTGCAGTGGAGTTCGGGCAGTGTAGGGGGTCTTGCTGGGGGTGGTGTTTCAGGGTTTAGGGCAGTAGTGTTCGGGCAGTGTATGGGGTCTTGCTTGAGATGATGTTTCAGGGTTTAGGGCAGTGCAGTGATGTTGCGGTAGTGTAGGGGGTCGTGCTGGGGGTGGTGATTCAGGGTTTAGGGTAGTGTAGGGGGTCGTACAGGGGCTGGTGTTTCAGGGTATAGGGCAGTGCGGTGGTGTTCGGGCAGTGTAGGGGGTCATGCTGGGGCTGGTGTTTCAGGGTGTAGGGCAGTGCGGTGGTGTTCGGGCAGTGTAGGGGTCATGTTGGGGCTGGTGGTTTAGGGCAGTGCAGTGGAGTTCGGGCAGTGTAGGGGGTCGTGCTGGGAGTGGTGTTTCAGGGTTTAGGGCAGTGCAGTGGTGTTCCGGCAGTAAAGGGGGTTGTGCTGGGGGTAGTGTTTCAGGGTTTAGGGCAGTCTAGGGGGTCGTGCAGGGGCTGGTGTTTCAGGGTTTAGGGCATTGCAGTGGTGTTCAGGCAGTGCAGGGGGTCGTGCTGGGGCTGGTGTTTCAGGGTTTAGGGCAGTGCAGTGGTGTTCAGGCAGTGTAGGGGGTCGTGCAGGGGCTGGTGTTTCAGGATTGAGGGCAGTGCAATGGTGTTCGGGCAGTGTAGGGGGTCGTGCAGGGGCTGGTGTTTCAGGGTTGAGGGCAGTGAAGTGGTGTTCAGGCAGTGTAGGGTGTCGTGCTGGGGCTGGTGTTTCAGGGTTTAGGGAAGTGCAGTGGTGTTTGGTCAGTGTAGGTGGTCTTGCTGGGGCTGGTGTTTCAGGGTTTAGGGCAGTGCAGTGGTGTTCGGGCAGTGTAGGGGGTCGTGCTGGGGGTGGTGTTTCAGGGTTTAGGGCAGTAGTGTTCGGGCAGTGTACAGGGTCTTGCTTGGGATGATGTTTCAGGCTTTAGGGCAGTGCAGTAGTTTTCGGGCAGTGTAGGTGCTGATGCTGGGGGTGATGTTTCAGGGTTTAGGGAAGTGGTGTTCAGGCAGTGTAGGGGTCGTGCTCGGGGTGATGAATCAGGGTTTAGGGCAGTGCAGTGGTGTTCGGGCAGTGTAGGGGGTCGTGCTGGGAGTGGTGTTTCAGGGTTTAGCGCAGTGCAGTGGTGTTCGGGAAGTGTAGGGGTCGTGCAGGGGCTGATGATTCAGGGTTTAGGGCAGTGCAGTGGTGTTCGGGCAGTGTAGGGGGTCTTGCTGGGGCTTGTGTTTTAGGGTTTAGGTCTGTGCAGTGGTGTTCGGGCAGTGTAGGGGGTCTTGCTGGGGCTGATGTTTTAGGGTTTAGGGTAGTGCAGTGGGGTTCGGGCAGTGTAGGGGCTTGTGCTGGGGGTGGTGTTTCAGGGTTAGGGGCAGTGCATTGGTGTCCGGGCAGTGAAGGGGTCGTGCTGGGGCTGGTGTTTCAGGGTTTAGGGCAGTGCAGTGGTGTTCGGGCAGTGTAGGGGGTCGTGCTGGGGGTGGTGTTTCAGGGTTTAGGGCAGTAGTGTTCGGGCAGTGTATGGGGTCTTGCTTGAGATGATGTTTCAGGGTTTAGGGCAGTGCAGTGATGTTGCGGTAGTGTAGGGGGTCGTGCTGGGGGTGGTGATTCAGGGTTTAGGGTAGTGTAGGGGGTCGTACAGGGGCTGGTGTTTCAGGGTATAGGGCAGTGCGGTGGTGTTCGGGCAGTGTAGGGGGTCATGCTGGGGCTGGTGTTTCAGGGTGTAGGGCAGTGCGGTGGTGTTCGGGCAGTGTAGGGGTCATGTTGGGGCTGGTGGTTTAGGGCAGTGCAGTGGAGTTCGGGCAGTGTAGGGGGTCGTGCTGGGAGTGGTGTTTCAGGGTTTAGGGCAGTGCAGTGGTGTTCCGGCAGTTAATTGGGTTGTGCTGGGGGTAGTGTTTCAGGGTTTAGGGCAGTCTAGGGGGTCGTGCAGGGGCTGGTGTTTCAGGGTTTAGGGCATTGCAGTGGTGTTCAGGCAGTGCAGGGGGTCGTGCTGGGGCTGGTGTTTCAGGGTTTAGGGCAGTGCAGTGGTGTTCAGGCAGTGTAGGGGGTCGTGCAGGGGCTGGTGTTTCAGGATTTAGGGCAGTGCAATGGTGTTCGGGCAGTGTAGGGGGTCGTGCAGGGGCTGGTGTTTCAGGGTTTAGGGAAGTGCAGTGGTGTTTGGTCAGTGTAGGTGGTCTTGCTGGGGCTGGTGTTTCAGGGTTTAGGGCAGTGCAGTGGTGTTCGGGCAGTGTAGGGGGTCGTGCTGGGGGTGGTGTTTCAGGGTTTAGGGCAGTAGTGTTCGGGCAGTGTACAGGGTCTTGCTTGGGATGATGTTTCAGGCTTTAGGGCAGTGCAGTAGTTTTCGGGCAGTGTAGGTGCTGATGCTGGGGGTGATGTTTCAGGGTTTAGGGCAGTGGTGTTCAGGCAGTGTAGGGGTCGTGCTCGGGGTGATGAATCAGGGTTTAGGGCAGTGCAGTGGTGTTCGGGCAGTGTAGGGGGTCGTGCTGGGAGTGGTGTTTCAGGGTTTAGCGCAGTGCAGTGGTGTTCAGGAAGTGTAGGGGTCGTGCAGGGGCTGATGATTCAGGGTTTAGGGCAGTGCAGTGGTGTTCGGGCAGTGTAGGGGGTCTTGCTGGGGCTTGTGTTTTAGGGTTTAGGTCTGTGCAGTGGTGTTCGGGCAGTGTAGGGGGTCTTGCTGGGGTAGATGTTTTAGGGTTTAGGGCAGTGCAGTGGGGTTCGGGCAGTGTAGGGGCTTGTGCTGGGGGTGGTGTTTCAGGGTTAGGGGCAGTGCATTGGTGTTCGGGCAGTGAAGGGGTCGTGCTGGGGCTGGTGTTTCAGGGTTTAGGGCAGTGCAGTGGTGTTCGGGCAGTGTAAGGGGTCGTGCAGGGGCTGGTGTTTCAGAGTTTAGGGCAGTGCAGTGATGTTCGGGCAGTGTAGGGGGTCTTCCAGGGGCTGGTGTTTCCGGGTTTAGGGCAGTGCAGTGGTGTTCGGGCAGTGGAGGGGGTCGTGCTGGGGGTGGTGTTTCAGGGTTTAGGGCAGTATAGTGGTGTTAGGGCAGTGTAGGGGGTTGTGCTGGGGCTGGTGTTTCAGGGTTTAGGGCAGTGCAGTGGTGTTCGGGCAGTGTAGGGGGTCGTGCTGGGGCTGGTGTTTCAGGGTTTAGGGCAGTGAAGTGGTGTTCGGGCAGTGTAGGGGGTCGTGCTGGGGGTGGTGTTTCAGGGTTTAGGGCAGTATAGTGGTGTTAGGGCAGTGTAGGGGGTTGTGCTGGGGCTGGTGTTTCAGGGTTTAGGGCAGTGCAGTGGTGTTCGGGCAGTGTAGGGGGTCGTGCTGGGGCTGGTGTTTCAGGGTTAGGGGCAGTGCATTGGTGTTCGGGCAGTGAAGGGGTCGTGCAGGGGCTGGTGTTTCAGAGTTTAGGGCAGTGCAGTGATGTTCGGGCAGTGTAGGGGGTCTTCCAGGGGCTGGTGTTTCCGGGTTTAGGGCAGTGCAGTGGTGTTCGGGCAGTGTAGGGAGTTGTGCTGGGGCTCGTGTTTCAGGGTTTAGGGCAGTGCAGTTGTGTTCGGGCAGTGTAGGGGGTCGTGCTGGGGGTGGTGTTTCAGGGTTTAGGGCAGTGGTGTTCATGCAAGGTGTCGGGGGTCTTGCTGCGGCTGGTGTTTCAGGGTTTAGTGCAGTGCAGTGGTGTTAGGGCAGTGTAGAGGGTCGTGCAGGGGTGGTGTTTCAGGGTTTAGGACAGTGCAGTGGTGTTGAGGCTGTGTAGGGGCTTGTGCTGGGGCTGGTGTTTCAGGGTTTAGGGCGGTGCATGGTGTTCGGGCAGTGTAGGGGGTCATGCTTGGGATGATGTTTCAGGGTTTAGGGCAGTGCAGTGGTGTTCGGGCAGTGTAGGGGGTCGTGCTGAGGGTGGTGTTTTAGAGTTTAGGGCAGTGCAGTGGTGTTCCGGCATTGTAGGGGGTCGTGCTGGGGGTGGTGTTTCAGGGTTTAGGGCAGTCTAGGGGGAAGTGCAGGGGCTGGTGTTTCAGGGTTTAGGGCAGTGCAGTGGTGTTCGGGCAGTGTAGGGAGTCGTGCTGGGGCTTGTTTCAGGGTTTAGGGCAGTGCAGTGGTGTTCGGGCAGTGCAGGGGGTCGTGCTGGGGCTGTTGTTTCAGGGTTTAGGGCAGTGCAGTGGTGTTCGGGCAGTGTAGGGGGTCGTGCAGGGGCTGGTGTTTCAGGTTTTAGGGCAGCGCAGTGGTGTTCCGGCAGTGTAGGGGGTCGTGCGGGGGCTGGTGTTTCAGGGTTTAGGGCAGTGCAGTGGTGTTCGGGCAGTGTAGGGGGTCGTGCTGGGGCTGGTCTTTCAGGGTTTAGGGCAGTGAAGTGGTGTTCGGGCAGTGTAGGGGGTCGTGCTGGGACTGGTGTTTCAGGGTTTAGGGCAGTGAAGTGGTGTTCGGGCAGTGTAGGGGGTCGTGCTGGGACTGGTGTTTCAGGGTTTAGGGCAGTGAAGTGGTGTTCGGGCAGTGTAGGGGCTCATGCTGGGGGTGGTGTTTCAGAGTTTAGGGCAGTGCAGTGATGTTCCGGCAGTGTAGGGGGTCGTGCTGGGGGTGGTGTTTCAGGGTTTAGGGCAGTGTAGGGGGCCGTGCAGGGGCTGGTGTTTCAGGGTTTAGGGCAATGCAGTGGTGTTCGGGCAGTGTAGGGAGTCGTGCTGGGGCTCGTGTTTCAGGGTTTAGGGCAGTGCAGTGGTGTTCGGGCAGTGCAGGGGGTCATGCTGGGGCTGGTGTTTCAGGGTTTAGGGCAGTGCAGTGGTGTTCGGGCAGTGTAGGGGGTCGTGCAGGCGCTGGTGTTTCTGGTTTTAGGGCAGTGCAGTGGTGTTCGGGCAGTGTAGGGGGTCATGCAGGGGCTGGTGTTTCAGGGTTTAGGGCAGTGCAGTGGTGTCCGGGCAGTGTAGGGGGTCGTGCAGGGGCTGGTGTTTCAGGGTTTAGGGCAGAGCAGTGGTGTTCGGGGAGTGTAGGGGGTTGTGCAGGAGCTGGTGTTTCAGGGTTTAGGGCAGTGCAGTGGTGTTCGGGCAGTGTAGGGGGTCGTGCAGAGGCTGGTGTTTCAGGGTTTAGGGCAGTGAAGTGGTGTTCGGGCAGTGTAGGGGGTCGTGCTGGGGCTGGTGTTTCAGGGTTTAGGGCTGTGAAGTGGTGTTCGGGCAGTGTAGGGGGTCATGCTGGGGGTGGTGTATCAGGGTTTAGAGCAGTGCAGTGGTGTTCGGGCAGTATAGGGGTCTTGCTGAGACTGGTGTTTCAGGGTTTACGGCAGTGCAGTGGTGTTCGGGCAGTGTAGGGGGTCCTGCTGTGGGTGGTGTTTCAGGGTTTAGGGCAGTGCAGTGGTGTTCGGGCAGTATAGGGTGTCTTGCTGGGGCTGGTGTTTCAGGGTTTAGGGCACTAGTGTTTGGGCAGTTTACGGGGTCTTGCTTGGGATGATGTTTCAGGGTTTAGGGCAGTGCAGTGGTGTTCCGGTAGTGTAGGGGGTCGTGCTGGGGGTGGTGTTTCAGGGTTTAGGGTAGTGCAGGGGGTCGCACAGGGGCTAGTGTTTCAGGGTATAGGGCAGTGGTGTTCGGGCAGTGTAGGGGGTCATGCTGGGGCTGGTGTTTCAGGGTTTAGGGCAGTGCGGTGGTGTTGGGCAGTGTAGGGGTCGTGTTGGGGCTGGTGGTTTAGGGCAGTGCAGTGGTGTTCGGGCAGTGTGGGGTGTCGTGCTGGGAGTGGTGTTTCAGGGTTTAGGGCAGTGCAGTGATGTTCTGGCAGTGTAGGGGGTCATGCTGGGGGTGGTGTTTCAGGTTTTAGGGCAGTCTAGGGGGTCGTGCAGGGGCTGGTGTTTCAGGGTTTAGGGCAGTGCAGTGGTGTTCAGGCAGTGCAGGGGGTCTTGCTGGGGCTAGTGTTTCAGGGTTTAGGGCAGTGCAGTGGTATTCAGGCAGTGTAGGGGTCGTGCTGGGGCTGGTGTTTCAGGGTTTAGGGCAGTGCAGTGGTGTCCGGGCAGTGTAGGGGGTCGTGCAGGGGCCGGTGTTTCAGGGTTTAGGGCAGAGCAGTGGTGTTCGGGGAGTGTAGTGGGTTGTGCAGGAGCTGGTGTTTTTGGGTTTAGGGCAGTGCAGTGGTGTTCGGGCAGTGTAGGGGGTCGTGCAGGGGCTGGTGTTTCAGGGTTTAGGGCAGTGAAGTGGTGTTCGGGCAGTGTAGGGGGTCGTGCTGGGGCTGGTGTTTCAGGGTTTAGGGCAGTGAAGTGGTGTTCGGGCAGTGTAGGGGGTCATGCTGGGGGTGGTGTTTCAGAGTTTAGGGCAGTTCAGTGGTGTTCCGGCAGTGTAGGGGGTCGTGCTGGGGGTGGTGTTTCAGGGTTTAGGGCAGTCTAGGGGGCCGTGCAGGGGCTGGTGTTTCAGGGTTTAGGGCAGTGCATTGGTGTTCAGGCAGTGTAGGGAGTTGTGCAGGGGCTCGTGTTTCAGGGTTTAGGGCAGTGCAGTGGTGTTCGGGCAGTGCAGGGGGTCGTGCTGGGGCTGGTGTTTCAGGGTTTAGGGCAGTGCAGTGGTGTTCGGGCAGTGTAGGGGGTCGTGCAGGGGCTGGTGCTTCTGGTTTTATGGCAGTGCAGTGGTGTTCGGGCAGTGTAGGGGGTCGTGCAGGGGATGGTGTTTCAGGGTTTAGGGCAGTGCAGTGGTGTTCGGGCCGTGTAGGGGGTCTTGCTGGGGCTGGTGATTCAGGGTTTGGGGCAGTGTACTTGTGTTCGGGCAGTGTAGGGGGTCTTGCTGGGGCTGGTGTTTCAGGGTTTAGGGCAGTAGTGTTCGGGCAGTGTATGGGGTCTTGCTTGAGATGATGTTTCAGGGCTTAGGGCAGTGCAGTGATGTTGCTGTAGTGTAGGGGGTCGTGCTGGGGGTGGTGATTCAGGGTTTAGGGTAGTGTAGGGGGTCGTACAGGGGCTGGTGTTTCAGGGTATAGGGCAGTGCGGTGGTGTTCGGGCAGTGTAGGGGGTCATGCTGGGGCTGGTGTTTCAGGGTGTAGGGCAGTGCGGTGGTGTTCGGGCAGTGTAGGGGTCATGTTGGGGCTGGTAGTTTAGGGCAGTGCAGTGGAGTTCGGGCAGTGTAGGGGGTCGTGCTGGGAGTGGTGTTTCAGGGTTTAGGGCAGTGCAGTGGTGTTCCGGCAGTAAAGGGGGTTGTGCTGGGGGTAGTGTTTCAGGGTTTAGGGCAGTCTAGGGGGTCGTGCAGGGGCTGGTGTTTCAGGGTTTAGGGCATTGCAGTGGTGTTCAGGCAGTGCAGGGGGTCGGGCTGGGGCTGGTGTTTCAGGGTTTAGGGCAGTGCAGTGGTGTTCAGGCAGTGTAGGGGGTCGTGCAGGGGCTGGTGTTTCAGGATTTAGGGCAGTGCAATGGTGTTCGGGCAGTGTAGGGGGTCGTGCAGGGGCTGGTGTTTCAGGGTTGAGGGCAGTGAAGTGGTGTTCAGGCAGTGTAGGGGGTCGTGCTGGGGCTGGTGTTTCAGGGTTTAGGGAAGTGCAGTGGTGTTTGGTCAGTGTAGGTGGTCTTGCTGGGGCTGGTATTTCAGGGTTTAGGGCAGTGCAGTGGTGTTCGGGCAGTGTAGGGGATCGTGCTGGGGGTGGTGTTTCAGGGTTTAGGGCAGTAGTGTTCGGGCAGTGTACGGGGTCTTGCTTGGGATGATGTTTCAGGCTTTAGGGCAGTGCAGTAGTTTTCGGGCAGTGTAGGTGCTGATGCTGGGGGTGATGTTTCAGGGTTTAGGGCAGTGGTGTTCAGGCAGTGTAGGGGTCGTGCTCGGGGTGATGAATAAGGGTTTAGGGCAGTGCAGTGGTGTTCGGGCAGTGTAGGGGGTCGTGCTGGGAGTGGTGTTTCAGGGTTTAGCGCAGTGCAGTGGTGTTCGGGAAGTGTAGGGGTCGTGCAGGGGCTGATGATTCAGGGTTTAGGGCAGTGCAGTGGTGTTCGGGCAGTGTAGGGGGTCTTGCTGGGGCTTGTGTTTTAGGGTTTAGGTCTGTGCAGTGGTGTTCGGGCAGTGTAGGGGGTGTTGCTGGGGCTGATGTTTTAGGGTTTAGGGCAGTGCAGTGGGGTTCGGGCAGTGTAGGGGCTTGTGCTGGGGGTGGTGTTTCAGGGTTAGGGGCAGTGCATTGGTGTCCGGGCAGTGAAGGGGTCGTGCTGGGGCTGGTGTTTCAGGGTTTAGGGCAGTGCAGTGGTGTTCGGGCAGTGTAGGGGGTCGTGCAGGGGCTGGTGTTTCAGAGTTTAGGGCAGTGCAGTGATTTTCGGGCAGTGTAGGGGGTCTTCCAGGGGCTGGTGTTTCCAGGTTTAGGGCAGTGCAGTTTTGTTCGGGCAGTGTAGGGGGTCGTGCTGGGGGTGGTGTTTCAGGGTTTAGGGCAGTATAGTGGTGTTAGGGCAGTGTAGGGGGTTGTGCTGGGGCTGGTGTTTCAGGGTTTAGGGCAGTGCAGTGGTGTTCGGGCAGTGTAGGGGGTCGTGCTGGGGCTGGTGTTTCAGGGTTAGGGGCAGTGCATTGGTGTTCGGGCAGTGAAGGGGTCGTGCTGGGGCTGGTGTTTCAGGGTTTAGGGCAGTGCAGTGGTGTTCGGGCAGTGTAGGGGGTCATGCAGGGGCTGGTGTTTCAGGGTTTAGGGCAGTGCAGTGGTGTTCGGGCAGTGTAGGGGGTCGTGCAGGGGCTGGTGTTTCAGAGTTTAGGGCAGTGCAGTGATGTTCGGGCAGTGTAGGGGGTCTTCCAGGGGCTGGTGTTTCCGGGTTTAGGGCAGTGCAGTGGTGTTCGGGCAGTGTAGGGGGTCGTGCTGGGGTGGTGTTTCAGGGTTTAGGGCAGTCTAGGGGGCCGTGCAGGGGCTGGTGTTTCAGGGTTTAGGGCAGTGCAGTGGTGTTCGGGCAGTGTAGGGAGTTGTGCTGGGGCTCGTGTTTCAGGGTTTAGGGCAGTGCAGTTGTGTTCGGGCAGTGTAGGGGGTCGTGCTGGGGGTGGTGTTTCAGGGTTTAGGGCAGTGGTGTTCATGCAAGGTGTCGGGGGTCTTGCTGGTGCTGGTGTTTCAGGGTTTAGTGCAGTGCAGTGGTGTTAGGGCAATGTAGAGGGTCGTGCAGGGGTGGTGTTTCAGGGTTTAGGACAGTGCAGTGGTGTTGAGGCAGTGTAGGGGGTCATGCTTGGGATGATGTTTCAGGGTTTAGGGCAGTGCAGTGGTGTTCGGGCAGTGTAGGGGGTCGTGCTGAGGGTGGTGTTTTAGAGTTTAGGGCAGTGCAGTGGTGTTCCGGCATTGTAGGGGGTCGTGCTGGGGGTGGTGTTTCAGGGTTTAGGGCAGTCTAGGGGGAAGTGCAGGGGCTGGTGTTTCAGGGTTTAGGGCAGTGCAGTGGTGTTCGGGCAGTGTAGGGAGTCGATCTGGGGCTCGTGTTTCAGGGTTTAGGGCAGTGCAGTGGTGTTCGGGCAGTGCAGGGGGTCGTGCTGGGGCTGGTGTTTCAGGGTTTAGGGCAGTGCAGTGGTGTTCAGGCAGTGTAGGGGGTCGTGCAGGGGCTGGTGTTTCAGGTTTTAGGGCAGTGCAGTGGTGTTCGGGCAGTGTAGGGGGTCGTGCAGGGGCTGGTGTTTCAGGGTTTAGGGCAGTGCAGTGGTGTTCGGGCAGTGTAGTGGGTCATGCTGGGGCTGGTGTTTCAGGGATTAGGGAAGTGCAGTGGTGTTCGGGCAGTGTAGAGGGTCTTGCTGGGGCTGGTGTTTCAGGGTTTGGGCAGTAGTGTTCGGGCAGTGTATGGGGTCTTGCTTGAGATGATGTTTCAGGGTTTAGGGCAGTGCAGTGGTGTCCGGGCAGTGTAGGGGGTCGTGCAGGGGCTGGTGTTTCAGGGTTTAGGGCAGAGCAGTGGTGTTCGGGGAGTGTAGGGGGTTGTGCAGGAGCTGGTGTTTCAGGGTATAGGGCAGTGCAGTGGTGTTCGGGCAGTGTAGGGGGTCGTGCAGAGGCTAGTGTTTCAGGGTTTAGGGCAGTGAAGTGGTGTTCGGGCAGTGTAGGGGGTCGTGCTGGGACTGGTGTTTCAGGGTTTAGGGCAGTGAAGTGGTGTTCGGGCAGTGTAGGGGCTCATGCTGGGGGTGGTGTTTCAGAGTTTAGGGCAGTGCAGTGATGTTCCGGCAGTGTAGGGGGTCATGCTGGGGGTGGTGTTTCAGGGTTTAGGGCAGTCTAGGGGGCCGTGCAGGGGCTGGTGTTTCAGGGTTTAGGGCAATGCAGTGGTGTTCGGGCAGTGTAGGGAGTCGTGCTGGGGCGCGTGTTTCAGGGTTTAGGGCAGTGCAGTGGTGTTCAGGCAGTGCAGGGGGTCATGCTGGGGCTGGTGTTTCAGGGTTTAGGGCAGTGCAGTGGTGTTCGGGCAGTGTAGGGGGTCATGCAGGTGCTGGTGTTTCTGGTTTTAGGGCAGTGCAGTGGTGTTCGGGCAGTGTAGGGGGTCATGCAGGGGCTGGTGTTTCAGGGTTTAGGGCAGTGCAGTGGGGTTCGGGCCATGTAGGGGGTCTTGCTGGGGCTGGTGATTCAGAGTTTGGGGCAGTGTAGTGGTGTTCGGGCAGTGTAGGGGGTCGTGCTGGGGCTGGTGTTTCAGGGTTTAGGGCAGTGCAGTGGTGTTCGGGCAGTGTAGGGTGTCATGCTGGGGCTGGTGTTTCAGGGATTAGGGAAGTGCAGTGGTGTTCGGGCAGTGTAGGGGGTCGTGCAGGGGCTGGTGTTTCAGGGTTTAGGGCAGTGCAGTGGTGTTCGGGCAGTGTAGGGGGTCATGCTGGGGCTGGTGTTTCAGGGATTAGGGAAGTGCAGTGGTGTTCGGGCAGTGTAGGGGGTCTTGCTGGGGCTGGTGTTTCAGGGTTTAGGGCAGTAGTGTTCGGGCAGTGTATGGGGTCTTGCTTGAGATGATGTTTCAGGGTTTAGGGCAGTGCAGTGATGTTCCGGTAGTGTAGGGGGTCGTGCTCGGGGTGGTTATTCAGGGTTTAGCGTAGTGTAGGGGGTCGTACAGGAGCTGGTGTTTCAGGGTATAGGGCAGTGCGGTGGTGTTCGGGCAGTGTAGGGGGTCATGCTGGGGCTGGTTTTCAGGGTTTAGGGCAGTGCGGTGGTGTTCGAGCAGTGTAGGGGTCGTGTTGGGGCTGGTGGTTTAGGGCAGTGCAGTGGAGTTCGGGCAGTGTAGGGGGTCGTGCTGGAAGTGGTGTTTCAGGGTTTAGGGCAGTGCAGTGGTGTTCCGGCAGTATAGGGGGTTGTGCTGGGGGTAGTGTTTCAGGGTTTAGGGCAGTCTAGGGGGTCGTGCAGGGGCTGGTGTTTCAGGGTTTAGGGCATTGCAGTGGTGTTCAGGCAGTGCAGGGGGTCGTGCTGGGGCTGGTGGTTTAGGGCAGTGCAGTGGAGTTCGGGCAGTGTAGGGGGTCCTGCTGGGAGTGGTGTTTCAGGGTTTAGGGCAGTGCAGTGGTGTTCCGGCAGTATAGGGGGTTGTGCTGGGGGTAGTGTTTCAGGGTTTAGGGCAGTCTAGGGGGTCGTGCAGGGGCTGGTGTTTCAGGGTTTAGGGCATTGCAGTGGTGTTCAGGCAGTGCAGGGGGTCCTGCTGGGGCTGGTGTTTCAGGGTTTAGGGCAGTGCAGTGATGTTCGGGCAGTGTAGGGGTCGTGCTGGGGCTGGTGTTTCAGGGTTTAGGGCAGTGCAGTGGTGTCCAGGCAGTGTAGGGGGTCATGCAGGGGCTGGTGTTTCAGGGTTTAGGGCAGAGCAGTGGTGTTCGGGGAGTGTAGGGGGTCGTGCAGGGGCTGGTGTTTCAGGATTTAGGGCAGTGCAGTGGTGTTCGGGCAGTGTAGGGGGTCGTGCAGGGGCTGGTGTTTCAGGGTTGAGGGCAGTGAAGTGGTGTTCAGGCAGTGTAGGGGGTCGTGCTGGGGCTGGTGTTTCAGGGTTTAGGGCAGTGCAGTGGGGTTTGGTCAGTGTAGGTGGTCTTGCTGGGGCTGGTGTTTCAGGGTTTAGGGCAGTGCAGTGGGGTTCGGGCAGTGTAGGGGGTCGTGCTGGGGGTGGTGTTTCAGGGTTTAGGGCAGTAGTGTTCGGGCAGTGTACGGGGTCTTGCTTGGGATGATGTTTCAGGCTTTAGGGCAGTGCAGTAGTTTTCGGGCAGTGTAGGTGCTGATGCTGGGGGTGATGTTTCAGGGTTTAGGGCAGTGGTGTTCGGGCAGTGTAGGGGTCGTGCTCGGGGTGATGAATCAGGGTTTAGGGCAGTGCAGTGGTGTTCGGGCAGTGTAGGGGGTCATGCTGGGAGTGGTGTTTCAGGGTTTAGCGCAGTGCAGTGGTGTTCGGGAAGTGTAGGGGTCGTGCAGGGGCTGATGATTCAGGGTTTAGGGCAGTGCAGTGGTGTTCGGGCAGTGTAGGGGGTCTTGCTGGGGCTTGTGTTTTAGGGTTTAGGTCTGTGCAGTGGTGTTCGGGCAGTGTAGGGGGTCTTGCTGGGGCTGATGTTTTAGGGTTTAGGGCAGTGCAGTGGGGTTCGGGCAGTGTAGGGGCTTGTGCTGGGGGTGGTGTTTCAGGGTTTAGGCAGTGCAGTGGTGTTCGGGCAGTGTAGGGGGTCGTGCTGGGGCTGGTGTTTCAGGGTTTAGGGCAGTGCAGTAGTGTTCGGGCAGTGTAGGCGGATGTGCTGGGGGTGGTGTTTCAGGGTTTAGGGCAGTATAGTGGTGTTAGGGCAGTCTAGGGGGTGGTGCTGTGGCTGGTGTTTCAGGGTTTAGGGCAGTGCAGTGGTGTTCGGGCAGTGTAGGGGGTCGTGCAGGGGCTGGTGTTTCAGGTTTTAGGGCAGTGCAGTGGTGTTCGGGCAGTGTAGGGGGTCGTGCAGGGGCTGGTGTTTCAGGGTTTAGGGCAGTGCAGTGGTGTTCGGGCAGTGGAGGGGGTCGTGCTGGGGCTGGTGTTTCAGGGATTAGGGAAGTGCAGTGGTGTTCGGGCAGTGTAGGGGTCTTGCTGGGGCTGGTGTTTCAGGGTTTAGGGCAGTAGTGTTCGGGCAGTGTATGGGGTCTTGCTTGAGATGATGTTTCAGGGTTTAGGGCAGTGCAGTGGTGTCCGGGCAGTGTAGGGGGTCGTGCAGGGGCTGGTGTTTCAGAGTTTAGGGCAGAGCAGTGGTGTTCGGGGAGTGTAGGGGGTTGTGCAGGAGCTGGTGTTTCAGGGTATAGGGCAGTGCAGTGGTGTTCGGGCAGTGTAGGGGGTTGTGCAGAGGCTGGTGTTTCAGGGTTTAGGGCAGTGAAGTGGTGTTCGGGCAGTGTAGGGGGTCGTGCTGGGGCTGGTGTTTCAGGGTTTAGGGCAGTGAAGTGGTGTTCGGGCAGTGTAGGGGGTCATGCTGGGGGTGGTGTTTCAGAGTTTAGGGCAGTGCAGTGATGTTCCGGCAGTGTAGGGTGTCGTGCTGGGGGTGGTGTTTCAGGGTTTAGGGCAGTCTAGGGGGCCGTGCAGGGGCTGGTGTTTCAGGGTTTAGGGCAATGCAGTGGTGTTCGGGCAGTGTAGGGAGTCGTGCTGGGGCTCGTGTTTCAGGGTTTAGGGCAGTGCAGTGGTGTTCGGGCAGTGCAGGGGGTCTTGCTGGGGCTGGTGTTTCAGGGTTTAGGGCAGTGCAGTGGTGTTCGGGCAGTGTAGGGGGTCGTGCAGGGGCTGGTGTTTCAGGTTTTAGGGCAGTGCAGTGGTGTTTGGGCAGTGTAGGGGGTCGTGCAGGGGCTGGTGTTTCAGGGTTTAGGGCAGTGCAGTGGTGTTCGGGCAGTGTAGGGGGTCATGCAGGGGCTGGTGTTTCAGGGATTAGGGAAGTGCAGTGGTGTTCAGGCAGTGTAGGGGGTCTTGCTGGGGCTGGTGTTTCAGGGTTTAGGGCAGTAGTGTTCGGGCAGTGTATGGGGTCTTGCTTGAGATGATGTTTCAGGGTTTAGGGCAGTGCAGTGGTGTTCCGGTAGTGTAGGGGGTCATGCTCGGGGTGGTGATTCAGGGTTTAGGGTAGTGTAGGGGGTCGTACAGGGGCTGGTGTTTCAGGGTATAGGGCAGTGCGGTGGTGTTCGGGCAGTGTAGGGGGTCATGCTGGGGCTGGTGTTTCAGGGTTTAGGGCAGTGCGGTGGTGTTCGGACAGTGTAGGGGTCATGTTGGGGCTGGTGGTTTAGGGCAGTGCAGTGGAATTCGGGCAGTGTAGGGGGTCGTGCTGGGAGTGGTGTTTCAGGGTTTAGGGCAGTGCAGTGGTGTTCCGGCAGTATAGGGGATTGTGCTGGGGGTAGTGTTTCAGGGTTTAGGGCAGTCTAGGGGGTCGTGCAGGGGCTGGTGTTTCAGGGTTTAAGGCATTGCAGTGGTGTTCAGGCAGTGCAGGGGGTCGTGCTGGGGCTGGTGTTTCAGGGTTTAGGGCAGTGCAGTGGTGTTCAGGCAGTGTAGGGGGTCGTGCAGGGGCTGGTGTTTCAGGATTTAGGGCAGTGCAATGGTGTTCGGGCAGTGTAGGGGGTCGTGCAGGGGCTGGTGTTTCAGGGTTGAGGGCAGTGAAGTGGTGTTCAGGCAGTGTAGGAGGTCGTGCTGGGGCTGGTGTTTCAGGGTTTAGGGAAGTGCAGTGGTGTTTGGTCAGTGTAGGTGGTCTTGCTGGGGCTGGTGTTTCAGGGTTTAGGGTAGTGCAGTGGTGTTCGGGCAGTGTAGGGGGTCGTGCTGGGGGTGGTGTTTCAGGGTTTAGGGCAGTAGTGTTCGGGCAGTGTACAGGGTCTTGCTTGGGATGATGTTTCAGGCTTTAGGGCAGTGCAGTAGTTTTCGGGCAGTGTAGGTGCTGATGCTGGGGGTGATGTTTCAGGGTTTAGGGCAGTGGTGTTCAGGCAGTGTAGAGGTCGTGCTCGGGGTGATGAATCAGGGTTTAGGGCAGTGCAGTGGTGTTCGGGCAGTGTAGGGGGTCGTGCTGGGAGTTGTGTTTCAGGGTTTAGCGCAGTGCAGTGGTGTTCGGGAAGTGTAGGGGTCGTGCAGGGGCTGATGATTCAGGGTTTAGGGCAGTGCAGTGGTGTTCGGGCAGTGTAGGGGTTCTTGCTGGGGCTTGTGTTTTAGGGTTTAGGTCTGTGCAGTGGTGTTCGGGCAGTGTAGGGGGTCTTGCTGGGGCTGATGTTTTAGGGTTTAGGGCAGTGCAGTGGGGTTCGGGCAGTGTAGGGGCTTGTGCTGGGGGTGGTGTTTCAGGGTTAGGGGCAGTGCATTGGTGTTCGGGCAGTGAAGGGGTCGTGCTGGGGCTGGTGTTTCAGGGTTTAGGGCAGTGCAGTGGTGTTCGGGCAGTGTAGGGGGTCGTGCAGGGGCTGGTGTTTCAGAGTTTAGGGCAGTGCAGTGATGTTCGGGCAGTGTAGGGGGTCTTCCAGGGGCTGGTGTTTCCGGGTTTAGGGCAGTGCAGTGGTGTTCGGGCAGTGTAGGGGGTCGTGCTGGGGGTGGTGTTTCAGGGTTTAGGGTAGTCTAGGGGGTCGTGCAGGGGCTGGTGTTTCAGGGTTTAGGGCAGTGCAGTGGTGTTCGGGCAGTGTAGGGAGTTGTGCTGGGGATCGTGTTTCAGGGTTTAGGGCAGTGCAGTTGTGTTCGGGCAGTGTAGGGGGTCGTGCTGGGGGTGGTGTTTCAGGGTTTAGGGCAGTGGTGTTCATGCAAGGTGTCGGGGGTCTTGCTGGGGCTGGTGTTTCAGGGTTTAGTGCAGTGCAGTGGTGTTAGGGCAGTGTAGAGGGTCGTGCAGGGGTGGTGTTTCAGGGTTTAGGACAGTGCAGTGGTGTTGAGGCAGTGTAGGGGCTTGTGCTGGGGCTGGTGTTTCAGGGTTTAGGGCGGTGCATGGTGTTCGGGCAGTGTAGGGGGTCATGCTTGGGATGATGTTTCAGGGTTTAGGGCAGTGCAGTGGTGTTCGGGCAGTGTAGGGGGTCGTGCTGAGGGTGGTGTTTTAGAGTTTAGGGCAGTGCAGTGGTGTTCCGGCATTGTAGGGGGTCGTGCTGGGGGTGGTGTTTCAGGGTTTAGGGCAGTCTAGGGGGAAGTGCAGGGGCTGGTGTTTCAGGGTTTAGGGCAGTGCAGTGGTGTTCGGGCAGTGTAGGGAGTCGTGCTGGGGCTCGTGTTTCAGGGTTTAGGGCAGTGCAGTGGTGTTCGGGCAGTGCAGGGGGTCGGGCTGGGGCTGGTGTTTCAGGGTTTAGGGCAGTGCAGTGGTGTTCGGGCAGTGTAGGGGGTCGTGCAGGGGCTGGTGTTTCAGGATTTAGGGCAGCGCAGTGGTGTTCGGGCAGTGTAGGGGGTCATGCAGGGGCTGGTGTTTCAGGGTTTAGGGCAGTGCAGTGGTGTTCAGGCAGTGTAGGGGTCGTGCTGGGGCTGGTGTTTCAGGGATTAGGGAAGTGCAGTGGTGTTCGGGCAGTGTAGAGGGTCTTGCTGGGGCTGGTGTTTCAGGGTTTGGGCAGTAGTGTTCGGGCAGTGTATGGGGTCTTGCTTGAGATGATGTTTCAGGGTTTAGGGCAGTGCAGTGGTGTCCGGGCAGTGTAGGGGGTCGTGCAGGGGCTGGTGTTTCAGGGTTTAGGGCAGAGCAGTGGTGTTCGGGGAGTGTAGGGGGTTGTGCAGGAGCTGGTGTTTCAGGGTATAGGGCAGTGCAGTGGTGTTCGGGCAGTGTAGGGGGTCGTGCAGAGGCTGGTGTTTCAGGGTTTAGGGCAGTGAAGTGGTGTTCAGGCAGTGTAGGGGGTCGTGCTGGGGGTGGTGTTTCAGAGTTTAGGGCAGTGCAGTGATGTTCCGGCAGTGTAGGGGGCCGTGCAGGGGCTGGTGTTTCAGGGTTTAGGGCAATGCAGTGGTGTTCAGGCAGTGTAGGGAGTCGTGCTGGGGCTCGTGTTTCAGGGTTTAGGGCAGTGCAGTGGTGTTCGGGCAGTGCAGGGGGTCATGCTGGGGCTGGTGTTTCAGGGTTTAGGGCAGTGCAGTGGTGTTCGGGCAGTGTAGGGGGTCGTGCAGGTGCTGGTGTTTCTTGTTTTAGGGCAGTGCAGTGGTGTTCGGGCAGTGTAGGGGGTCATGCAGGGGCTGGTGTTTCAGGGTTTAGGGCAGTGCAGTGGTGTCCGGGCAGTGTAGGGGGTCGTGCAGGGGCTGGTGTTTCAGGGTTTAGGGCAGAGCAGTGGTGTTCGGGGAGTGTAGGGGGTTGTGCAGGAGCTGGTGTTTCAGGGTTTAGGGCAGTGCAGTGGTGTTCGGGCAGTGTAGGGGGTCGTGCGGAGGCTGGTGTTTCAGGGTTTAGGGCAGTGAAGTGGGGTTCGGGCAGTGTAGGGGGTCGTGCTGGGGCTGGTGTTTCAGGGTTTAGGGCAGTGAAGTGGTGTTCGGGCAGTGTAGGGGGTCATGCTGGGGGTGGTGTATCAGGGTTTAGAGCAGTGCAGTGGTGTTCGGGCAGTATAGGGGTCTTGCTGAGACTGGTGTTTCAGGGTTTACGGCAGTGCAGTGGTGTTCGGGCAGTGTAGGGGGTCCTGCTGTGGGTGGTGTTTCAGGGTTTAGGGCAGTGCAGTGGTGTTCGGGCAGTATAGGGTGTCTTGCTGGGGCTGGTGTTTCAGGGTTTAGGGCACTACTGTTTGGGCAGTTTACGGGGTCTTGCTTGGGATGATGTTTCAGGGTTTAGGGCAGTGCAGTGGTGTTCCGGTAGTGTAGGGGGTCGTGCTGGGGGTGGTGTTTCAGGGTTTAGGGTAGTGTAGGGGGTCGTACAGGGGCTAGTGTTTCAGGGTATAGGGCAGTGGTGTTCGGGCAGTGTAGGGGGTCATGCTGGGGCTGGTGTTTCAGGGTTTAGGGCAGTGCGGTGGTGTTGGGCAGTGTAGGGGTCGTGTTGGGGCTGGTGGTTTAGGGCAGTGCAGTGGTGTTCGGGCAGTGTGGGGGGTTGTGCTGGGGGTAGTGTTTCAGGGTTTAGGGCAGTCTAGGGGGTCGTGCAGGGGCTGGTGTTTCAGGGTTTAGGGCATTGCAGTGGTGTTCAGGCAGTGCAGGGGGTCGGGCTGGGGCTGGTGTTTCAGGGTTTAGGGCAGTGCAGTGGTGTTCAGGCAGTGTAGGGGGTCATGCAGGGGCTGGTGTTTTAGGATTTAGGGCAGTGCAGTGGTGTTCGGGCAGTGTAGGGGGTCGTGCAGGGGCTGGTGTTTCAGGGTTGAGGGCAGTGAAGTGGTGTTCAGGCAGTGTAGGGGGTCGTGCTGGGGCTGGTGTTTCAGGGTTTAGGGAAGTGCAGTGGTGTTTGGTCAGTGTAGGTGGTCTTGCTGGGGCTGGTATTTCAGGGTTTAGGGCAGTGCAGTGGTGTTCGGGCAGTGTAGGGGGTCGTGCTGGGGCTGGTGGTTCAGGGTTTAGGGCAGTAGTGTTCGGGCAGTGTACAGGGTCTTGCTTGGGATGATGTTTCAGGCTTTAGGGCAGTGCAGTAGTTTTCGGGCAGTGTAGGTGCTGATGCTGGGGGTGATGTTTCAGGGTTTAGGGCAGTGGTGTTCAGGCAGTGTAGGGGTCGTGCTCGGGGTGATGAATCAGGGTTTAGGGCAGTGCAGTGGTGTTCGGGCAGTGTAGGGGGTCGTGCTGGGAGTGGTGTTTCAGGGTTTAGCGCAGTGCAGTGGTGTTCGGGAAGTGTAGGGGTCGTGCAGGGGCTGATGATTCAGGGTTTAGGGCAGTGCAGTGGTGTTCGGGCAGTGTAGGGGGGCTTGCTGGGGCTTGTGTTTTAGGGTTTAGGTCTGTGCAGTGGTGTTCGGGCAGTGTAGGGGGTGTTGCTGGGGCTGATGTTTTAGGGCTTAGGGCAGTGCAGTGGGGTTCGGGCAGTGTAGGGGCTTGTGCTGGGGGTGGTGTTTCAGGGTTAGGGGCAGTGCATTGGTGTTCGGGCAGTGAAGGGGTCGTGCTGGGGCTGGTGTTTCAGGGTTTAGGGCAGTGCAGTGGTGTTCGGGCAGTGTAGGGGGTCGTGCAGGGGCTGGTGTTTCAGAGTTTAGGGCAGTGCAGTGATTTTCGGGCAGTGTAGGGGGTCTTCCAGGGGCTGGTGTTTCCGGGTTTAGGGCAGTGCAGTGGTGTTCGGGCAGTGTAGGGGGTCGTGCTGGGGGGTGGTGTTTCAGGGTTTAGGGCAGTATAGTGGTGTTAGGGCACTGTAGGGGGTTGTGCTGGGGCTGGTGTTTCAGGGTTTAGGGCAGTGCAGTGGTGTTCGGGCAGTGTAGGGGGTCGTGCTGGGGCTGGTGTTTCAGGGTTAGGGGCAGTGCATTGGTGTTCGGGCAGTGAAGGGGTCGTGCTGGGGCTGGTGTTTCAGGGTTTAGGGCAGTGCAGTGGTGTTCGGGCAGTGTAGGGGGTCATGCAGGGGCTTGTGTTTCAGGGTTTAGGGCAGTGCAGTGGTGTTCGGGCAGTGTAGGGGGTCGTGCAGGGGCTGGTGTTTCAGAGTTTAGGGCAGTGCAGTGATGTTCGGGCAGTGTAGGGGGTCTTCCAGGGGCTGGTGTTTCCGGGTTTAGGGCAGTGCAGTGGTGTTCGGGCAGTGTAGGGGGTCGTGCTGGGGGTGGTGTTTCAGGGTTTAGGGCAGTCTAGGGGGCCGTGCAGGGGCTGGTGTTTCAGGGTTTAGGTCAGTGCAGTGGTGTTCGGACAGTGTAGGGAGATGTGCTGGGGCTCGTGTTTCAGGGTTTAGGGCAGTGCAGTTGTGTTCGGGCAGTGTACGGGGTCGTGCTGGGGGTGGTGTTTCAGGGTTTAGGGCAGTGGTGTTCATGCAAGGTGTCGGGGGTCTTGCTGGGGCTGGTGTTTCAGGGTTTAGTGCAGTGCAGTGGTGTTAGGGCAGTGTAGAGGGTCGTGCAGGGGTGGTGTTTCAGGGTTTAGGACAGTGCAGTGGTGTTGAGGCAGTGTAGGGGGTCATGCTTGGGCTGATGTTTCAGGGTTTAGGGCAGTGCAGTGGTGTTCGGGCAGTGTAGGGGGTCGTGCTGAGGGTGGTGTTTTAGAGTTTAGGGCAGTGCAGTGGTGTTCCGGCATTGTAGGGGGTCGTGCTGGGGGTGGTGTTTCAGGGTTTAGGGCAGTCTAGGGGGAAGTGCAGGGGCTGGTGTTTCAGGGTTTAGGGCAGTGCAGTGGTGTTCGGGCAGTGTAGGGAGTCGTGCTGGGGCTCGTGTTTCAGGGTTTAGGGCAGTGCAGTGGTGTTCGGGCAGTGCAGGGGGTCGTGCTGGGGCTTGTGTTTCAGGGTTTAGGGCAGTGCAGTGGTGTTCAGGCAGTGTAGGGGGTCGTGCAGGGGCTGGTGTTTCAGGTTTTAGGGCAGTGCAGTGGTGTTCGGGCAGTGTAGGGGGTCGTGCAGGGGCTGGTGTTTCAGGGTTTAGGGCAGTGCAGTGGTGTTCGGGCAGTGTAGTGGGTCGTGCTGGGGCTGGTGTTTCAGGGATTAGGGAAGTGCAGTGGTGTTCGGGCAGTGTAGAGGGTCTTGCTGGGGCTGGTGTTTCAGGGTTTGGGCAGTAGTGTTCGGGCAGTGTATGGGGTCTTGCTTGAGATGATGTTTCAGGGTTTAGGGCAGTGCAGTGGTGTTCGGGCAGTGTAGGGGGTCATGCAGGGGCTGGTGTTTCAGGGTTTAGGGCAGTGCAGTGGTGTCCGGGCAGTGTAGGGGGTCGTGCAGGGGCTGGTGTTTCAGGGTTTAGGGCAGAGCAGTGGTGTTCGGGGAGTGTAGGGGGTTGTGCAGGAGCTGGTGTTTCAGGGTTTAGGGCAGTGCAGTGGTGTTCGGGCAGTGTAGGGGGTCGTGCGGAGGCTGGTGTTTCAGGGTTTAGGGCAGTGAAGTGGTGTTCGGGCAGTGTAGGGGGTCGTGCTGGGGCTGGTGTTTCAGGGTTTAGGGCAGTGAAGTGGTGTTCGGGCAGTGTAGGGGGTCATGCTGGGGGTGGTGTATCAGGGTTTAGAGCAGTGCAGTGGTGTTCGGGCAGTATAGGGGTCTTGCTGAGACTGGTGTTTCAGGGTTTACGGCAGTGCAGTGGTGTTCGGGCAGTGTAGGGGGCCTGCTGTGGGTGGTGTTTCAGGGTTTAGGGCAGTGCAGTGGTGTTCGGGCAGTATAGGGTGTCTTGCTGGGGCTGGTGTTTCAGGGTTTAGGGCACTAGTGTTTGGGCAGTTTACGGGGTCTTGCTTGGGATGATGTTTCAGGGTTTAGGGCAGTGCAGTGGTGTTCCGGTAGTGTAGGGGGTCGTGCTGGGGGTGGTGTTTCAGGGTTTAGGGTAGTGTAGGGGGTCTTACAGGGGCTAGTGTTTCAGGGTATAGGGCAGTGGTGTTCGGGCAGTGTAGGGGGTCATGCTGGGGCTGGTGTTTCAGGGTTTAGGGCAGTGCGGTGGTGTTGGGCAGTGTAGGGGTCGTGTTGGGGCTGGTGGTTTAGGGCAGTGCAGTGGTGTTCGGGCAGTGTGGGGTGTCGTGCTGGGAGTGGTGTTTCAGGGTTTAGGGCAGTGCAGTGGTGTTCTGGCAGTGTAGGGGGTCATGCTGGGGATGGTGTTTCAGGTTTTAGGGCAGTCTAGGGGGTCGTGCAGGGGCTGGTGTTTCAGGGTTTAGGGCAGTGCAGTGGTGTTCAGGCAGTGCAGGGGGTCTTGCTGGGGCTAGTGTTTCAGGGTTTAGGGCAGTGCAGTGGTATTCAGGCAGTGTAGGGGTCGTGCTGGGGCTTGTGTTTCAGGGTTTAGGGCAGTGCAGTGGTGTCCGGGCAGTGTAGGGGGTTGTGCAGGGGCCGGTGTTTCAGGGTTTAGGGCAGAGCAGTGGTGTTCGGGGAGTGTAGGGGGTTGTGCAGGAGCTGGTGTTTTTGGGTTTAGGGCAGTGCAGTGGTGTTCGGGCAGTGTAGGGGGTCGTGCAGGGGCTGGTGTTTCAGGGTTTAGGGCAGTGAAGTGGTGTTCGGGCAGTGTAGGGGGTCGTGCTGGGGCTGGTGTTTCAGGGTTTAGGGCAGTGAAGTGGTGTTCGGGCAGTGTAGGGGGTCATGTTGGGGGTGGTGTTTCAGAGTTTAGGGCAGTTCAGTGGTGTTCCGGCAGTGTAGGGGGTCGTGCTGGGGGGTGGTGTTTCAGGGTTTAGGGCAGTATAGTGGTGTTAGGGCACTGTAGGGGGTTGTGCTGGGGCTGGTGTTTCAGGGTTTAGGGCAGTGCAGTGGTGTTCGGGCAGTGTAGGGGTCGTGCTGGGGCTGGTGTTTCAGGGTTAGGGGCAGTGCATTGGTGTTCGGGCAGTGAAGGGGTCGTGCTGGGGCTGGTGTTTCAGGGTTTAGGGCAGTGCAGTGGTGTTCGGGCAGTGTAGGGGGTCATGCAGGGGCTTGTGTTTCAGGGTTTAGGGCAGTGCAGTGGTGTTCGGGCAGTGTAGGGGGTCGTGCAGGGGCTGGTGTTTCAGAGTTTAGGGCAGTGCAGTGATGTTCGGGCAGTGTAGGGGGTCTTCCAGGGGCTGGTGTTTCCGGGTTTAGGGCAGTGCAGTGGTGTTCGGGCAGTGTAGGGGGTCGTGCTGGGGGTGGTGTTTCAGGGTTTAGGGCAGTCTAGAGGGCCGTGCAGGGGCTGGTGTTTCAGGGTTTAGGTCAGTGCAGTGGTGTTCGGGCAGTGTAGGGAGATGTGCTGGGGCTCGTGTTTCAGGGTTTAGGGCAGTGCAGTTGTGTTCGGGCAGTGTACGGGGTCGTGCTGGGGGTGGTGTTTCAGGGTTTAGGGCAGTGGTGTTCATGCAAGGTGTCGGGGGTCTTGCTGGGGCTGGTGTTTCAGGGTTTAGTGCAGTGCAGTGGTGTTAGGGCAGTGTAGAGGGTCGTGCAGGGGTGGTGTTTCAGGGTTTAGGACAGTGCAGTGGTGTTGAGGCAGTGTAGGGGGTCATGCTTGGGCTGATGTTTCAGGGTTTAGGGCAGTGCAGTGGTGTTCGGGCAGTGTAGGGGGTCGTGCTGAGGGTGGTGTTTTAGAGTTTAGGGCAGTGCAGTGGTGTTCCGGCATTGTAGGGGGTCGTGCTGGGGGTGGTGTTTCCGGGTTTAGGGCAGTCTAGGGGGAAGTGCAGGGGCTGGTGTTTCAGGGTTTAGGGCAGTGCAGTGGTGTTCGGGCAGTGTAGGGAGTCGTGCTGGGGCTCGTGTTTCAGGGTTTAGGGCAGTGCAGTGGTGTTCGGGCAGTGCAGGGGGTCGTGCTGGGGCTTGTGTTTCAGGGTTTAGGGCAGTGCAGTGGTGTTCAGGCAGTGTAGGGGGTCGTGCAGGGGCTGGTGTTTCAGGTTTTAGGGCAGTGCAGTGGTGTTCGGGCAGTGTAGGGGGTCGTGCAGGGGCTGGTGTTTCAGGGTTTAGGGCAGTGCAGTGGTGTTCGGGCAGTGTAGTGGGTCGTGCTGGGGCTGGTGTTTCAGGGATTAGGGAAGTGCAGTGGTGTTCGGGCAGTGTAGAGGGTCTTGCTGGGGCTGGTGTTTCAGGGTTTGGGCAGTAGTGTTCGGGCAGTGTATGGGGTCTTGCTTGAGATGATGTTTCAGGGTTTAGGGCAGTGCAGTGGTGTTCGGGCAGTGTAGGGGGTCATGCAGGGGCTGGTGTTTCAGGGTTTAGGGCAGTGCAGTGGTGTCCGGGCAGTGTAGGGGGTCGTGCAGGGGCTGGTGTTTCAGGGTTTAGGGCAGAGCAGTGGTGTTCGGGGAGTGTAGGGGGTTGTGCAGGAGCTGGTGTTTCAGGGTTTAGGGCAGTGCAGTGGTGTTCGGGCAGTGTAGGGGGTCGTGCGGAGGCTGGTGTTTCAGGGTTTAGGGCAGTGAAGTGGTGTTCGGGCAGTGTAGGGGGTCGTGCTGGGGCTGGTGTTTCAGGGTTTAGGGCAGTGAAGTGGTGTTCGGGCAGTGTAGGGGGTCATGCTGGGGGTGGTGTATCAGGGTTTAGAGCAGTGCAGTGGGTGTTCGGGCAGTATAGGGGTCTTGCTGAGACTGGTGTTTCAGGGTTTACGGCAGTGCAGTGGTGTTCGGGCAGTGTAGGGGGCCTGCTGTGGGTGGTGTTTCAGGGTTTAGGGCAGTGCAGTGGTGTTCGGGCAGTATAGGGTGTCTTGCTGGGGCTGGTGTTTCAGGGTTTAGGGCACTAGTGTTTGGGCAGTTTACGGGGTCTTGCTTGGGATGATGTTTCAGGGTTTAGGGCAGTGCAGTGGTGTTCCGGTAGTGTAGGGGGTCGTGCTGGGGGTGGTGTTTCAGGGTTTAGGGTAGTGTAGGGGGTCTTACAGGGGCTAGTGTTTCAGGGTATAGGGCAGTGGTGTTCGGGCAGTGTAGGGGGTCATGCTGGGGCTGGTGTTTCAGGGTTTAGGGCAGTGCGGTGGTGTTGGGCAGTGTAGGGGTCGTGTTGGGGCTGGTGGTTTAGGGCAGTGCAGTGGTGTTCGGGCAGTGTGGGGTGTCGTGCTGGGAGTGGTGTTTCAGGGTTTAGGGCAGTGCAGTGGTGTTCTGGCAGTGTAGGGGGTCATGCTGGGGATGGTGTTTCAGGTTTTAGGGCAGTCTAGGGGGTCGTGCAGGGGCTGGTGTTTCAGGGTTTAGGGCAGTGCAGTGGTGTTCAGGCAGTGCAGGGGGTCTTGCTGGGGCTAGTGTTTCAGGGTTTAGGGCAGTGCAGTGGTATTCAGGCAGTGTAGGGGTCGTGCTGGGGCTGGTGTTTCAGGGTTTAGGGCAGTGCAGTGGAGGGGGTTGTGCAGGGGCCGGTGTTTCAGGGTTTAGGGCAGAGCAGTGGTGTTCGGGGAGTGTAGGGGGTTGTGCAGGAGCTGGTGTTTTTGGGTTTAGGGCAGTGCAGTGGTGTTCGGGCAGTGTAGGGGGTCGTGCAGGGGCTGGTGTTTCAGGGTTTAGGGCAGTGAAGTGGTGTTCGGGCAGTGTAGGGGGTCGTGCTGGGGCTGGTGTTTCAGGGTTTAGGGCAGTGAAGTGGTGTTCGGGCAGTGTAGGGGGTCATGTTGGGGGTGGTGTTTCAGAGTTTAGGGCAGTTCAGTGGTGTTCCGGCAGTGTAGGGGGTCGTGCTGGGGGTGGTGTTTCAGGGTTTAGGGCAGTCTAGGGGGCCGTGCAGGGGCTGGTGTTTCAGGGTTTAGGGCAGTGCATTGGTGTTCGGGCAGTGTAGGGAGTTGTGCTGGGGCTCGTGTTTCAGGGTTTAGGGCAGTGCAGTGGTGTTCGGGCAGTGCAGGGGGTCGTGCTGGGGCTGGTGTTTCAGGGTTTAGGGCAGTGCAGTGGTGTTCGGGCAGTGTAGGGGGTCGTGCAGGGGCTGGTGCTTCTGGTTTTATGGCAGTGCAGTGGTGTTCGGGCAGTGTAGGGGGTCGTGCAGGGGCTGGTGTTTCAGGGTTTAGGGCAGTGCAGTGGTGTTCGGGCCGTGTAGGGGGTCTTGCTGGGGCTGGTGATTCAGGGTTTGGGGCAGTGTAGTTGTGTTCGGGCAGCGTAGGGGGTCTTGCTGGGGCTGGTGTTTCAGGGTTTAGGGCAGTAGTGTTCGGGCAGTGTATGGGGTCTTGCTTGAGATGATGTTTCAGGGTTTAGGGCAGTGCAGTGATGTTGCGGTAGTGTAGGGGGTCGTGCTGGGGGTGGTGATTCAGGGTTTAGGGTAGTGTAGGGGGTCGTACAGGGGCTGGTGTTTCAGGGTATAGGGCAGTGCGGTGGTGTTCAGGCAGTGTAGGGGGTCATGCTGGGGCTGGTGTTTCAGGGTGTAGGGCAGTGCGGTGGTGTGCGGGCAGTGTAGGGGTCATGTTGGGGCTGGTGGTTTAGGGCAGTGCAGTGGAGTTCAGGCAGTGTAGGGGGTCGTGCTGGGAGTGGTGTTTCAGGGTTTAGGGCAGTGCAGTGGTGTTCAGGCAGTGCAGGGGGTCGGGCTGGGGCTGGTGTTTCAGGGTTTAGGGCAGTGCAGTGGTGTTCAGGCAGTGTAGGGGGTCGTGCAGGGGCTGGTGTTTCAGGATTTAGGGCAGTGCAATGGTGTTGGGGCAGTGTAGGGGGTCGTGCAGGGGCTGGTGTTTCAGGGTTGAGGGCAGTGAAGTGGTGTTCAGGCAGTGTAGGGGGTCGTGCTGGGGCTGGTGTTTCAGGGTTTAGGGAAGTGCAGTGGTGTTTGGTCAGTGTAGGTGGTCTTGCTGGGGCTGGTATTTCAGGGTTTAGGGCAGTGCAGTGGTGTTCGGGCAGTGTAGGGGGTCGTGCTGGGGGTGGTGTTTCAGGGTTTAGGGCAGTAGTGTTCGGGCAGTGTACAGGGTCTTGCTTGGGATGATGTTTCAGGCTTTAGGGCGGTGCAGTAGTTTTCGGGCAGTGTAGGTGCTGATGCTGGGGGTGATGTTTCAGGGTTTAGGGCAGTGGTGTTCAGGCAGTGTAGGGGTCGTGCTCGGGGTGATGAATCAGGGTTTAGGGCAGTGCAGTGGTGTTCGGGCAGTGTAGGGGGTCGTGCTGGGAGTGGTGTTTCAGGGTTTAGCGCAGTGCAGTGGTGTTCGGGAAGTGTAGGGGTCGTGCAGGGGCTGATGATTCAGGGTTTAGGGCAGTGCAGTGGTGTTCGGGCAGTGTAGGGGGGATTGCTGGGGCTTGTGTTTTAGGGTTTAGGTCTGTGCAGTGGTGTTCGGGCAGTGTAGGGGGTGTTGCTGGGGCTGATGTTTTAGGGTTTAGGGCAGTGCAGTCGGGTTCGGGCAGTGTAGGGGCTTGTGCTGGGGGTGGTGTTTCAGGGTTAGGGGCAGTGCATTGGTGTTCGGGCAGTGAAGGGGTCGTGCTGGGGCTGGTGTTTCAGGGTTTAGGGCAGTGCAGTGGTGTTCGGGCAGTGTAGGGGGTCGTGCAGGGGCTGGTGTTTCAGAGTTTAGGGCAGTGCAGTGATTTTCGGGCAGTGTAGGGGGTCTTCCAGGGGCTGGTGTTTCCGGGTTTAGGGCAGTGCAGTGGTGTTCGGGCAGTATAGGGGGTCGTGCTGGGGGTGGTGTTTCAGGGTTTAGGGCAGTATAGTGGTGTTAGGGCAGTGTAGGGGGTTGTGCTGGGGCTGGTGTTTCAGGGTTTAGGGCAGTGCAGTGGTGTTCGGGCAGTGTAGGGGGTCGTGCTGGGGCTGGTGTTTCAGGGTTAGGGGCAGTGCATTGGTGTTCGGGCAGTGAAGGGGTCGTGCTGGGGCTGGTGTTTCAGGGTTTAGGGCAGTGCAGTGGTGTTCGGGCAGTGTAGGGGGTCATGCAGGGGCTGGTGTTTCAGGGTTTAGGGCAGTGCAGTGGTGTTCGGGCAGTATAGGGGGTCGTGCAGGGGCTGGTGTTTCAGAGTTTAGGGCAGTGCAGTGATGTTCGGGCAGTGTAGGGGGTCTTCCAGGGGCTGGTGTTTCCGGGTTTAGGGCAGTGCAGTGGTGTTCGGGCAGTGTAGGGGGTCGTGCTGGGGGTGGTGTTTCAGGGTTTAGGGCAGTCTAGGGGGCCGTGCAGGGGCTGGTGTTTCAGGGTTTAGGGCAGTGCAGTGGTGTTCGGGCAGTGTAGGGAGTTGTGCTGGGGCTCGTGTTTCAGGGTTTAGGGCAGTGCAGTTGTGTTCGGGCAGTGTAGGGGGTCGTGCTGGGGGTGGTGTTTCAGGGTTTAGGGCAGTGGTGTTCATGCAAGGTGTCGGGGGTCTTGCTGGGGCTGGTGTTTCAGGGTTTAGTGCAGTGCAGTGGTGTTAGGGCAGTGTAGAGGGTCGTGCAGGGGTGGTGTTTCAGGGTTTAGGACAGTGCAGTGGTGTTGAGGCAGTGTAGGGGGTCATGCTTGGGATGATGTTTCAGGGTTTAGGGCAGTGCAGTGGTGTTCGGGCAGTGTAGGGGGTCGTGCTGAGGGTGGTGTTTTAGAGTTTAGGGCAGTGCAGTGGTGTTCCGGCATTGTAGGGGGTCGTGCTGGGGGTGGTGTTTCAGGGTTTAGGGCAGTCTAGGGGGAAGTGCAGGGGCTGGTGTTTCAGGGTTTAGGGCAGTGCAGTGGTGTTCGGGCAGTGTAGGGAGTCGTGCTGGGGCTCGTGTTTCAGGGTTTATGGCAGTGCAGTGGTGTTCGGGCAGTGCAGGGGGTCGTGCTGGGGCTGGTGTTTCAGGGTTTAGGGCAGTGCAGTGGTGTTCAGGCAGTGTAGGGGGTCGTGCAGGGGCTGGTGTTTCAGGTTTTAGGGCAGTGCAGTGGTGTTCGGGCAGTGTAGGGGGTCGTGCAGGGGCTGGTGTTTCAGGGTTTAGGGCAGTGCAGTGGTGTTCGGGCAGTGTAGTGGGTCGTGCTGGGGCTGGTGTTTCAGGGATTAGGGAAGTGCAGTGGTGTTCGGGCAGTGTAGAGGGTCTTGCTGGGGCTGGTGTTTCAGGGTTTGGGCAGTAGTGTTCGGGCAGTGTAGGGGGTCATGCAGGGGCTGGTGTTTCAGGGTTTAGGGCAGTGCAGTGGTGTCCGGGCAGTGTAGGGGGTCGTGCAGGGGCTGGTGTTTCAGGGTTTAGGGCAGAGCAGTGGTGTTCGGGGAGTGTAGGGGGTTGTGCAGGAGCTGGTGTTTCAGGGTTTAGGGCAGTGCAGTGGTGTTCGGGCAGTGTAGGGGGTCGTGCGGAGGCTGGTGTTTCAGGGTTTAGGGCAGTGAAGTGGTGTTCGGGCAGTGTAGGGGGTCGTGCTGGGGCTGGTGTTTCAGGGTTTAGGGCAGTGAAGTGGTGTTCGGGCAGTGTAGGGGGTCATGCTGGGGGTGGTGTATCAGGGTTTAGAGCAGTGCAGTGGTGTTCGGGCAGTATAGGGGTCTTGCTGAGACTGGTGTTTCAGGGTTTACGGCAGTGCAGTGGTGTTCGGGCAGTGTAGGGGGCCTGCTGTGGGTGGTGTTTCAGGGTTTAGGGCAGTGCAGTGGTGTTCGGGCAGTATAGGGTGTCTTGCTGGGGCTGGTGTTTCAGGGTTTAGGGCACTAGTGTTTGGGCAGTTTACGGGGTCTTGCTTGGGATGATGTTTCAGGGTTTAGGGCAGTGCAGTGGTGTTCCGGTAGTGTAGGGGGTCGTGCTGGGGGTGGTGTTTCAGGGTTTAGGGTAGTGTAGGGGGTCGTACAGGGGCTAGTGTTTCAGGGTATAGGGCAGTGGTGTTCGGGCAGTGTAGGGGGTCATGCTGGGGCTGGTGTTTCAGGGTTTAGGGCAGTGCGGTGGTGTTGGGCAGTGTAGGGGTCGTGTTGGGGCTGGTGGTTTAGGGCAGTGCAGTGGTGTTCGGGCAGTGTGGGGTGTCGTGCTGGGAGTGGTGTTTCAGGGTTTAGGGCAGTGCAGTGGTGTTCTGGCAGTGTAGGGGGTCATGCTGGGGATGGTGTTTCAGGTTTTAGGGCAGTCTAGGGGGTCGTGCAGGGGCTGGTGTTTCAGGGTTTAGGGCAGTGCAGTGGTGTTCAGGCAGTGCAGGGGGTCTTGCTGGGGCTAGTGTTTCAGGGTTTAGGGCAGTGCAGTGGTATTCAGGCAGTGTAGGGGTCGTGCTGGGGCTGGTGTTTCAGGGTTTAGGGCAGTGCAGTGGTGTCCGGGCAGTGTAGGGGGTTGTGCAGGGGCCGGTGTTTCAGGGTTTAGGGCAGAGCAGTGGTGTTCGGGGAGTGTAGGGGGTTGTGCAGGAGCTGGTGTTTTTGGGTTTAGGGCAGTGCAGTGGTGTTCGGGCAGTGTAGGGGGTCGTGCAGGGGCTGGTGTTTCAGGGTTTAGGGCAGTGAAGTGGTGTTCGGGCAGTGTAGGGGGTCGTGCTGGGGCTGGTGTTTCAGGGTTTAGGGCAGTGAAGTGGTGTTCGGGCAGTGTAGGGGGTCATGTTGGGGGTGGTGTTTCAGAGTTTAGGGCAGTTCAGTGGTGTTCCGGCAGTGTAGGGGGTCGTGCTGGGGGTGGTGTTTCAGGGTTTAGGGCAGTCTAGGGGGCCGTGCAGGGGCTGGTGTTTCAGGGTTTAGGGCAGTGCATTGGTGTTCGGGCAGTGTAGGGAGTTGTGCTGGGGCTCGTGTTTCAGGGTTTAGGGCAGTGCAGTGGTGTTCGGGCAGTGCAGGGGGTCGTGCTGGGGCTGGTGTTTCAGGGTTTAGGGCAGTGCAGTGGTGTTCGGGCAGTGTAGGGGGTCGTGCAGGGGCTGGTGCTTCTGGTTTTATGGCAGTGCAGTGGTGTTCGGGCAGTGTAGGGGGTCGTGCAGGGGCTGGTGTTTCAGGGTTTAGGGCAGTGCAGTGGTGTTCGGGCCGTGTAGGGGGTCTTGCTGGGGCTGGTGATTCAGGGTTTGGGGCAGTGTAGTTGTGTTCGGGCAGCGTAGGGGGTCTTGCTGGGGCTGGTGTTTCAGGGTTTAGGGCAGTAGTGTTCGGGCAGTGTATGGGGTCTTGCTTGAGATGATGTTTCAGGGTTTAGGGCAGTGCAGTGATGTTGCGGTAGTGTAGGGGGTCGTGCTGGGGGTGGTGATTCAGGGTTTAGGGTAGTGTAGGGGGTCGTACAGGGGCTGGTGTTTCAGGGTATAGGGCAGTGCGGTGGTGTTCAGGCAGTGTAGGGGGTCATGCTGGGGCTGGTGTTTCAGGGTGTAGGGCAGTGCGGTGGTGTTCGGGCAGTGTAGGGGTCATGTTGGGGCTGGTGGTTTAGGGCAGTGCAGTGGAGTTCGGGCACTGTAGGGGGTCGTGCTGGGAGTGGTGTTTCAGGGTTTAGGGCAGTGCAGTGGTGTTCAGGCAGTGCAGGGGGTCGGGCTGGGGCTGGTGTTTCAGGGTTTAGGGCAGTGCAGTGGTGTTCAGGCAGTGTAGGGGGTCGTGCAGGGGCTGGTGTTTCAGGATTTAGGGCAGTGCAATGGTGTTCGGGCAGTGTAGGGGGTCGTGCAGGGGCTGGTGTTTCAGGGTTGAGGGCAGTGAAGTGGTGTTCAGGCAGTGTAGGGGGTCGTGCTGGGGCTGGTGTTTCAGGGTTTAGGGAAGTGCAGTGGTGTTTGGTCAGTGTAGGTGGTCTTGCTGGGGCTGGTATTTCAGGGTTTAGGGCAGTGCAGTGGTGTTCGGGCAGTGTAGGGGGTCGTGCTGGGGGTGGTGTTTCAGGGTTTAGGGCAGTAGTGTTCGGGCAGTGTACAGGGTCTTGCTTGGGATGATGTTTCAGGCTTTAGGGCAGGGCAGTAGTTTTCGGGCAGTGTAGGTGCTGATGCTGGGGGTGATGTTTCAGGGTTTAGGGCAGTGGTGTTCAGGCAGTGTAGGGGTCGTGCTCGGGGTGATGAATCAGGGTTTAGGGCAGTGCAGTGGTGTTCGGGCAGTGTAGGGGGTCGTGCTGGGAGTGGTGTTTCAGGGTTTAGCGCAGTGCAGTGGTGTTCGGGAAGTGTAGGGGTCGTGCAGGGGCTGATGATTCAGGGTTTAGGGCAGTGCAGTGGTGTTCGGGCAGTGTAGGGGGGCTTGCTGGGGCTTGTGTTTTAGGGTTTAGGTCTGTGCAGTGGTGTTCGGGCAGTGTAGGGGGTGTTGCTGGGGCTGATGTTTTAGGGTTTAGGGCAGTGCAGTCGGGTTCGGGCAGTGTAGGGGCTTGTGCTGGGGGTGGTGTTTCAGGGTTAGGGGCAGTGCATTGGTGTTCGGGCAGTGAAGGGGTCGTGCTGGGGCTGGTGTTTCAGGGTTTAGGGCAGTGCAGTGGTGTTCGGGCAGTGTAGGGGGTCGTGCAGGGGCTGGTGTTTCAGAGTTTAGGGCAGTGCAGTGATTTTCGGGCAGTGTAGGGGGTCTTCCAGGGGCTGGTGTTTCCGGGTTTAGGGCAGTGCAGTGGTGTTCGGGCAGTATAGGGGGTCGTGCTGGGGGTGGTGTTCCAGGGTTTAGGGCAGTATAGTGGTGTTAGGGCAGTGTAGGGGGTTGTGCTGGGGCTGGTGTTTCAGGGTTTAGGGCAGTGCAGTGGTGTTCGGGCAGTGTAGGGGGTCGTGCTGGGGCTGGTGTTTCAGGGTTAGGGGCAGTGCATTGGTGTTCGGGCAGTGAAGGGGTCGTGCTGGGGCTGGTGTTTCAGGGTTTAGGGCAGTGCAGTGGTGTTCGGGCAGTGTAGGGGGTCATGCAGGGGCTGGTGTTTCAGGGTTTAGGGCAGTGCAGTGGTGTTCGGGCAGTATAGGGGGTCGTGCAGGGGCTGGTGTTTCAGAGTTTAGGGCAGTGCAGTGATGTTCGGGCAGTGTAGGGGGTCTTCCAGGGGCTGGTGTTTCCGGGTTTAGGGCAGTGCAGTGGTGTTCGGGCAGTGTAGGGGGTCGTGCTGGGGGTGGTGTTTCAGGGTTTAGGGCAGTCTAGGGGGCCGTGCAGGGGCTGGTGTTTCAGGGTTTAGGGCAGTGCAGTGGTGTTCGGGCAGTGTAGGGAGTTGTGCTGGGGCTCGTGTTTCAGGGTTTAGGGCAGTGCAGTTGTGTTCGGGCAGTGTAGGGGGTCGTGCTGGGGGTGGTGTTTCAGGGTTTAGGGCAGTGGTGTTCATGCAAGGTGTCGGGGGTCTTGCTGGGGCTGGTGTTTCAGGGTTTAGTGCAGTGCAGTGGTGTTAGGGCAGTGTAGAGGGTCGTGCAGGGGTGGTGTTTCAGGGTTTAGGACAGTGCAGTGGTGTTGAGGCAGTGTAGGGGGTCATGCTTGGGATGATGTTTCAGGGTTTAGGGCAGTGCAGTGGTGTTCGGGCAGTGTAGGGGGTCGTGCTGAGGGTGGTGTTTTAGAGTTTAGGGCAGTGCAGTGGTGTTCCGGCATTGTAGGGGGTCGTGCTGGGGGTGGTGTTTCAGGGTTTAGGGCAGACTAGGGGGAAGTGCAGGGGCTGGTGTTTCAGGGTTTAGGGCAGTGCAGTGGTGTTCGGGCAGTGTAGGGAGTCGTGCTGGGGCTCGTGTTTCAGGGTTTATGGCAGTGCAGTGGTGTTCGGGCAGTGCAGGGGGTCGTGCTGGGGCTGGTGTTTCAGGGTTTAGGGCAGTGCAGTGGTGTTCAGGCAGTGTAGGGGGTCGTGCAGGGGCTGGTGTTTCAGGTTTTAGGGCAGTGCAGTGGTGTTCGGGCAGTGTAGGGGGTCGTGCAGGGGCTGGTGTTTCAGGGTTTAGGGCAGTGCAGTGGTGTTCGGGCAGTGTAGTGGGTCGTGCTGGGGCTGGTGTTTCAGGGATTAGGGAAGTGCAGTGGTGTTCGGGCAGTGTAGAGGGTCTTGCTGGGGCTGGTGTTTCAGGGTTTGGGCAGTAGTGTTCGGGCAGTGTAGGGGGTCATGCAGGGGCTGGTGTTTCAGGGTTTAGGGCAGTGCAGTGGTGTCCGGGCAGTGTAGGGGGTCGTGCAGGGGCTGGTGTTTCAGGGTTTAGGGCAGAGCAGTGGTGTTCGGGGAGTGTAGGGGGTTGTGCAGGAGCTGGTGTTTCAGGGTTTAGGGCAGTGCAGTGGTGTTCGGGCAGTGTAGGGGGTCGTGCGGAGGCTGGTGTTTCAGGGTTTAGGGCAGTGAAGTGGTGTTCGGGCAGTGTAGGGGGTCGTGCTGGGGCTGGTGTTTCAGGGTTTAGGGCAGTGAAGTGGTGTTCGGGCAGTGTAGGGGGTCATGCTGGGGGTGGTGTATCAGGGTTTAGAGCAGTGCAGTGGTGTTCGGGCAGTATAGGGGTCTTGCTGAGACTGGTGTTTCAGGGTTTACGGCAGTGCAGTGGTGTTCGGGCAGTGTAGGGGGCCTGCTGTGGGTGGTGTTTCAGGGTTTAGGGCAGTGCAGTGGTGTTCGGGCAGTATAGGGTGTCTTGCTGGGGCTGGTGTTTCAGGGTTTAGGGCACTAGTGTTTGGGCAGTTTACGGGGTCTTGCTTGGGATGATGTTTCAGGGTTTAGGGCAGTGCAGTGGTGTTCCGGTAGTGTAGGGGGTCGTGCTGGGGGTGGTGTTTCAGGGTTTAGGGTAGTGTAGGGGGTCGTACAGGGGCTAGTGTTTCAGGGTATAGGGCAGTGGTGTTCGGGCAGTGTAGGGGGTCATGCTGGGGCTGGTGTTTCAGGGTTTAGGGCAGTGCGGTGGTGTTGGGCAGTGTAGGGGTCGTGTTGGGGCTGGTGGTTTAGGGCAGTGCAGTGGTGTTCGGGCAGTGTGGGGTGTCGTGCTGGGAGTGGTGTTTCAGGGTTTAGGGCAGTGCAGTGGTGTTCTGGCAGTGTAGGGGGTCATGCTGGGGATGGTGTTTCAGGTTTTAGGGCAGTCTAGGGGGTCGTGCAGGGGCTGGTGTTTCAGGGTTTAGGGCAGTGCAGTGGTGTTCAGGCAGTGCAGGGGGTCTTGCTGGGGCTAGTGTTTCAGGGTTTAGGGCAGTGCAGTGGTATTCAGGCAGTGTAGGGGTCGTGCTGGGGCTGGTGTTTCAGGGTTTAGGGCAGTGCAGTGGTGTCCGGGCAGTGTAGGGGGTTGTGCAGGGGCCGGTGTTTCAGGGTTTAGGGCAGAGCAGTGGTGTTCGGGGAGTGTAGGGGGTTGTGCAGGAGCTGGTGTTTTTGGGTTTAGGGCAGTGCAGTGGTGTTCGGGCAGTGTAGGGGGTCGTGCAGGGGCTGGTGTTTCAGGGTTTAGGGCAGTGAAGTGGTGTTCGGGCAGTGTAGGGGGTCGTGCTGGGGCTGGTGTTTCAGGGTTTAGGGCAGTGAAGTGGTGTTCGGGCAGTGTAGGGGGTCATGTTGGGGGTGGTGTTTCAGAGTTTAGGGCAGTTCAGTGGTGTTCCGGCAGTGTAGGGGGTCGTGCTGGGGGTGGTGTTTCAGGGTTTAGGGCAGTCTAGGGGGCCGTGCAGGGGCTGGTGTTTCAGGGTTTAGGGCAGTGCATTGGTGTTCGGGCAGTGTAGGGAGTTGTGCTGGGGCTCGTGTTTCAGGGTTTAGGGCAGTGCAGTGGTGTTCGGGCAGTGCAGGGGGTCGTGCTGGGGCTGGTGTTTCAGGGTTTAGGGCAGTGCAGTGGTGTTCGGGCAGTGTAGGGGGTCGTGCAGGGGCTGGTGCTTCTGGTTTTATGGCAGTGCAGTGGTGTTCGGGCAGTGTAGGGGGTCGTGCAGGGGCTGGTGTTTCAGGGTTTAGGGCAGTGCAGTGGTGTTCGGGCCGTGTAGGGGGTCTTGCTGGGGCTGGTGATTCAGGGTTTGGGGCAGTGTAGTTGTGTTCGGGCAGCGTAGGGGGTCTTGCTGGGGCTGGTGTTTCAGGGTTTAGGGCAGTAGTGTTCGGGCAGTGTATGGGGTCTTGCTTGAGATGATGTTTCAGGGTTTAGGGCAGTGCAGTGATGTTGCGGTAGTGTAGGGGGTCGTGCTGGGGGTGGTGATTCAGGGTTTAGGGTAGTGTAGGGGGTCGTACAGGGGCTGGTGTTTCAGGGTATAGGGCAGTGCGGTGGTGTTCAGGCAGTGTAGGGGGTCATGCTGGGGCTGGTGTTTCAGGGTGTAGGGCAGTGCGGTGGTGTTCGGGCAGTGTAGGGGTCATGTTGGGGCTGGTGGTTTAGGGCAGTGCAGTGGAGTTCGGGCACTGTAGGGGGTCGTGCTGGGAGTGGTGTTTCAGGGTTTAGGGCAGTGCAGTGGTGTTCAGGCAGTGCAGGGGGTCGGGCTGGGGCTGGTGTTTCAGGGTTTAGGGCAGTGCAGTGGTGTTCAGGCAGTGTAGGGGGTCGTGCAGGGGCTGGTGTTTCAGGATTTAGGGCAGTGCAATGGTGTTCGGGCAGTGTAGGGGGTCGTGCAGGGGCTGGTGTTTCAGGGTTGAGGGCAGTGAAGTGGTGTTCAGGCAGTGTAGGGGGTCGTGCTGGGGCTGGTGTTTCAGGGTTTAGGGAAGTGCAGTGGTGTTTGGTCAGTGTAGGTGGTCTTGCTGGGGCTGGTATTTCAGGGTTTAGGGCAGTGCAGTGGTGTTCGGGCAGTGTAGGGGGTCGTGCTGGGGGTGGTGTTTCAGGGTTTAGGGCAGTAGTGTTCGGGCAGTGTACAGGGTCTTGCTTGGGATGATGTTTCAGGCTTTAGGGCAGGGCAGTAGTTTTCGGGCAGTGTAGGTGCTGATGCTGGGGGTGATGTTTCAGGGTTTAGGGCAGTGGTGTTCAGGCAGTGTAGGGGTCGTGCTCGGGGTGATGAATCAGGGTTTAGGGCAGTGCAGTGGTGTTCGGGCAGTGTAGGGGGTCGTGCTGGGAGTGGTGTTTCAGGGTTTAGCGCAGTGCAGTGGTGTTCGGGAAGTGTAGGGGTCGTGCAGGGGCTGATGATTCAGGGTTTAGGGCAGTGCAGTGGTGTTCGGGCAGTGTAGGGGGGCTTGCTGGGGCTTGTGTTTTAGGGTTTAGGTCTGTGCAGTGGTGTTCGGGCAGTGTAGGGGGTGTTGCTGGGGCTGATGTTTTAGGGTTTAGGGCAGTGCAGTCGGGTTCGGGCAGTGTAGGGGCTTGTGCTGGGGGTGGTGTTTCAGGGTTAGGGGCAGTGCATTGGTGTTCGGGCAGTGAAGGGGTCGTGCTGGGGCTGGTGTTTCAGGGTTTAGGGCAGTGCAGTGGTGTTCGGGCAGTGTAGGGGGTCGTGCAGGGGCTGGTGTTTCAGAGTTTAGGGCAGTGCAGTGATTTTCGGGCAGTGTAGGGGGTCTTCCAGGGGCTGGTGTTTCCGGGTTTAGGGCAGTGCAGTGGTGTTCGGGCAGTATAGGGGGTCGTGCTGGGGGTGGTGTTTCAGGGTTTAGGGCAGTATAGTGGTGTTAGGGCAGTGTAGGGGGTTGTGCTGGGGCTGGTGTTTCAGGGTTTAGGGCAGTGCAGTGGTGTTCGGGCAGTGTAGGGGGTCGTGCTGGGGCTGGTGTTTCAGGGTTAGGGGCAGTGCATTGGTGTTCGGGCAGTGAAGGGGTCGTGCTGGGGCTGGTGTTTCAGGGTTTAGGGCAGTGCAGTGGTGTTCGGGCAGTGTAGGGGGTCATGCAGGGGCTGGTGTTTCAGGGTTTAGGGCAGTGCAGTGGTGTTCGGGCAGTGTAGGGGGTCGTGCAGGGGCTGGTGTTTCAGAGTTTAGGGCAGTGCAGTGATGTTCGGGCAGTGTAGGGGGTCTTCCAGGGGCTGGTGTTTCCGGGTTTAGGGCAGTGCAGTGGTGTTCGGGCAGTGTAGGGGGTCGTGCTGGGGGTGGTGTTTCAGGGTTTAGGGCAGTCTAGGGGGCCGTGCAGGGGCTGGTGTTTCAGGGTTTAGGGCAGTGCAGTGGTGTTCGGGCAGTGTAGGGAGTTGTGCTGGGGCTCGTGTTTCAGGGTTTAGGGCAGTGCAGTTTTGTTCGGGCAGTGTAGGGGGTCATGCTGGGGGTGGTGTTTCAGGGTTTAGGGCAGTGGTGTTCATGCAAGGTGTCGGGGGTCTTGCTGGGGCTGGTGTTTCAGGGTTTAGTGCAGTGCAGTGGTGTTAGGGCAGTGTAGAGGGTCGTGCAGGGGTGGTGTTTCAGGGTTTAGGACAGTGCAGTGGTGTTGAGGCAGTGTAGGGGGTCATGCTTGGGATGATGTTTCAGGGTTTAGGGCAGTGCAGTGGTGTTCGGGCAGTGTAGGGGGTCGTGCTGAGGGTGGTGTTTTAGAGTTTAGGGCAGTGCAGTGGTGTTCCGGCATTGTAGGGGGTCGTGCTGGGGGTGGTGTTTCAGGGTTTAGGGCAGTCTAGGGGGAAGTGCAGGGGCTGGTGTTTCAGGGTTTAGGGCAGTGAAGTGGTGTTCGGGCAGTGTAGGGGGTCGTGCTGGGACTGGTGTTTCAGGGTTTAGGGCAGTGAAGTGGTGTTCGGGCAGTGTAGGGGCTCATGCTGGTGGTGGTGTTTTAGAGTTTAGGGCAGTGCAGTGATGTTCCGGCAGTGTAGGGGGTCGTGCTGGGGGTGGTGTTTCAGGGTTTAGGGCAGTCTAGGGGGCCGTGCAGGGGCTGGTGTTTCAGGGTTTAGGGCAATGCAGTGGTGTTCGGGCAGTGTAGGGAGTCATGCTGGGGCTCGTGTTTCAGGGTTTAGGGCAGTGCAGTGGTGTTCGGGCAGTGCAGGGGGTCATGCTGGGGCTGGTGTTGCAGGGTTTAGGGCAGTGCAGTGGTGTTCGGGCAGTGTAGGGGGTCGTGCAGGGGCTGGTGTTTCTGGTTTTAGGGCAGTGCAGTGGTGTTCGGGCAGTGTAGGGGGTCATGCAGGGGCTGGTGTTTCAGGGTTTAGGGCAGGGCAGTGGTGTTCGGGCCATGTAGGGGGTCTTGCTGGGGCTGGTGATTCAGAGTTTGGGGCAGTGTAGTGGTGTTCGGGCAGTGTAGGGGGTCGTGCTGGGGCTGGTGTTTCAGGGTTTAGGGCAGTGCAGTGGTGTTCGGGCAGTATAGGGGGTCATGCTGGGGCTGGTGTTTCAGGGATTAGGGAAGTGCAGTGGTGTTCGGGCAGTGTAGGGGGTCGTGCAGGGGCTGGTGTTTCAGGGTTTAGGGCAGTGCAGTGGTGTTCGGGCAGTGTAGGGGGTCATGCTGGGTCTGGTGTTTCAGGGATTAGGGAAGTGCAGTGGTGTTCGGGCAGTGTAGGGGGTCTTGCTGGGGCTGGTGTTTCAGGGTTTAGGGCAGTAGTGTTCGGGCAGCGTATGGGGTCTTGCTTGAGATGATGTTTCAGGGTTTAGGGCAGTGCAGTGATGTTCCGGTAGTGTAGGGGGTCGTGCTCGGGGTGGTTATTCAGGGTTTAGGGTAGTGTAGGGGGTCGTACAGGGGCTGGTGTTTCAGGGTATAGGGCAGTGCGGTGGTGTTCGGGCAGTGTATCGGGTCATGCTGGGGCTGGTGTTTCAGGGTTTAGGGCAGTGCGGTGGTGTTCGAGCAGTGTAGGGGTCGTGTTGGGGCTGGTGGTTTAGGGCAGTGCAGTGGAGTTCGGGCAGTGTAGGGGGTCGTGGTGGGAGTGGTGTTTCAGGGTTTAGGGCAGTGCAGTGGTGTTCCAGCAGTATAGGGGGTTGTGCTGGGGGTAGTGTTTCAGGGTTTAGGGCAGTCTAGGGGGTCGTGCAGGGGCTGGTGTTTCAGGGTTTAGGGCATTGCAGTGGTGTTCAGGCAGTGCAGGGGGTCCTGCTGGGGCTGGTGTTTCAGGGTTTAGGGCAGTGCAGTGGTGTTCGGGCAGTGTAGGGGTCGTGCTGGGGCTGGTGTTTCAGGGTTTAGGGCAGTGCAGTGGTGTCCAGGCAGTGTAGGGGGTCATGCAGGGGCTGGTGTTTCAGGGTTTAGGGCAGAGCAGTGGTGTTCGGGGAGTGTAGGGGGTCGTGCAGGGGCTGGTTTTTTTCTGGATTTAGGGCAGTGCAGTGGTGTTCGGGCAGTGTAGGGGGTCGTGCAGGGGCTGGTGTTTCAGGGTTGAGGGCAGTGAAGTGGTGTTCAGGCAGTGTAGGGGGTCGTGCTGGGGCTGGTGTTTCAGGGTTTAGGGCAGTGCAGTGGGGTTTGGTCAGTGTAGGTGGTCTTGCTGGGTCTGGTGTTTCAGGGTTTAGGGCAGTGGGGTTCGGGCAGTGTAGGGGGTCGTGCTGGGGGTGGTGTTTCAGGGTTTAGGGCAGTAGTGTTCGGGCAGTGTACGGGGTCTTGCTTGGGATGATGTTTCAGGCTTTAGGGCAGTGCAGTAGTTTTCGGGCAGTGTAGGTGCTGATGCTGGGGGTGATGTTTCAGGGTTTAGGGCAGTGGTGTTCGGGCAGTGTAGGGGTCGTGCTCGGGGTGATGAATCAGGGTTTAGGGCAGTGCTGTGTTGTTCGGGCAGTGTAGGGGGTCATGCTGGGAGTGGTGTTTCAGGGTTTAGCGCAGTGCAGTGGTGTTCAGGAAGTGTAGGGGTCATGCAGGGGCTGATGATTCAGGGTTTAAGGCAGTGCAGTGGTGTTCGGGCAGTGTAGGGGGTCTTGCTGGGGCTTGTGTTTTAGGGTTTAGGTCTGTGCAGTGGTGTTCGGGCAGTGTAGGGGGTCTTGCTGGGGCTGATGTTTTAGGGTTTAGGGCAGTGCAGTGGGGTTCGGGCAGTGTAGGGGCTTGTGCTGGGGGTGGTGTTTCAGGGTTTAGGCAGTGCAGTGGTGTTCGGGCAGTGTAGGGGGTCGTGCTGGGGCTGGTGTTTCAGGGTTAAGGGCAGTGCAGTAGTGTTCGGGCAGTGTAGGCGGATGTGCTGGGGGTGGTGTTTCAGGGTTTAGGGCAGTATAGTGGTGTTAGGGCAGTGTAGGGGGTTGTGCTGGGGCTGGTGTTTCAGGGTTTAGGGCAGTGCAGTGGTGTTCGGGCAGTGTAGGGGGTCGTGCAGGGGCTGGTGTTTCAGGTTTTAGGGCAGTGCAGTGGTGTTCGGGCAGTGTAGGGGGTCGTGCATGGGCTGGTGTTTTAGGGTTTAGGTCTGTGCAGTGGTGTTCGGGCAGTGTAGGGGGTGTTGCTGGGGCTGATGTTTTAGGGTTTAGGGCAGTGCAGTGGGGTTCGGGCAGTGTAGGGGCTTGTGCTGGGGGTGGTGTTTCAGGGTTAGGGGCAGTGCATTGGTGTTCGGGCAGTGAAGGGGTCGTGCTGGGGCTGGTGTTTCAGGGTTTAGGGCAGTGCAGTGGTGTTCGGGCAGTATAGGGGGTCGTGCAGGGGCTGGTGTTTCAGAGTTTAGGGCAGTGCAGTGATTTTCGGGCAGTGTAGGGGGTCTTCCAGGGGCTGGTGTTTCCGGGTTTAGGGCAGTGCAGTGGTGTTCGGGCAGTGTAGGGGGTCGTGCTGGGGGTGGTGTTTCAGGGTTTAGGGCAGTATAGTGGTGTTAGGGCAGTGTAGGGGGTTGTGCTGGGGCTGGTGTTTCAGGGTTTAGGGCAGTGCAGTGGTGTTCGGGCAGTGTAGGGGGTCATGCTGGGGCTGGTGTTTCAGGGTTAGGGGCAGTGCATTGGTGTTCGGGCAGTGAAGGGGTCGTGCTGGGGCTGGTGTTTCAGGGTTTAGGGCAGTGCAGTGGTGTTCGGGCAGTGTAGGGGGTCATGCAGGGGCTGGTGTTTCAGGGTTTAGGGCAGTGCAGTGGTGTTCGGGCAGTGTAGGGGGTCGTGCAGGGGCTGGTGTTTCAGAGTTTAGGGCAGTGCAGTGATGTTCGGGCAGTGTAGGGGGTCTTCCAGGGGCTGGTGTTTCCGGGTTTAGGGCAGTGCAGTGGTGTTCGGGCAGTGTAGGGGGTTGTGCTGGGGGTGGTGTTTCAGGGTTTAGGGCAGTCTAGGGGGCCGTGCAGGGGCTGGTGTTTCAGGGTTTAGGGCAGTGCAGTGGTGTTCGGGCAGTGTAGGGAGTTGTGCTGGGGCTCGTGTTTCAGGGTTTAGGGCAGTGCAGTTGTGTTCGGGCAGTGTAGGGGGTCGTGCTGGGGGTGGTGTTTCAGGGTTTAGGGCAGTGGTGTTCATGCAAGGTGTCGGGGGTCTTGCTGGGGCTGGTGTTTCAGGGTTTAGTGCAGTGCAGTGGTGTTAGGGGAGTGTAGAGGGTCGTGCAGGGGTGGTGTTTCAGGGTTTAGGACAGTGCAGTGGTGTTGAGGCAGTGTAGGGGGTCATGCTTGGGATGATGTTTCAGGGTTTAGGGCAGTGCAGTGGTGTTCGGGCAGTGTAGGGGGTCGTGCTGAGGGTGGTGTTTCAGGGTTTATGGCAGTCTAGGGGGAAGTGCAGGGGCTGGTGTTTCAGGGTTTAGGGCAGTGCAGTGGTGTTCGGGCAGTGTAGGGAGTCGTGCTGGGGCTCGTGTTTCAGGGTTTAGGGCAGTGCAGTGGTGTTCGGGCAGTGCAGGGGGTCGTGCTGGGGCTGGTGTTTCAGGGTTTAGGGCAGTGCAGTGGTGTTCAGGCAGTGTAGGGGGTCGTGCAAGGGCTGGTGTTTCAGGTTTTAGGGCAGTGCAGTGGTGTTCGGGCAGTGTAGGGGGTCGTGCAGGGGCTGGTGTTTCAGGGTTTAGGGCAGTGCAGTGGTGTTCGGGCAGTGTAGTGGGTCGTGCTGGGGCTGGTGTTTCAGGGATTAGGGAAGTGCAGTGGTGTTCGGGCAGTGTAGAGGGTCTTGCTGGGGCTGGTGTTTCAGGGTTTGGGCAGTAGTGTTCGGGCAGTGTATGGGGTCTTGCTTGAGATGATGTTTCAGGGTTTAGGACAGTGCAGTGGTGTTCGGGCAGTGTAGGGGGTCGTGCAGGGGCTGGTGTTTCAGGTTTTAGGGCAGTGCAGTGGTGTTCGGGCAGTGTAGGGGGTCTTGCTGGGGCTTGTGTTTTAGGGTTTAGGTCTGTGTAGTGGTGTTCGGGCAGTGTAGGGGGTGTTGCTGGGGCTGATGTTTTAGGGTTTAGGGCAGTGCAGTGGGGTTCCGGCAGTGTAGGGGCTTGTGCTGGGGGTGGTGTTTCAGGGTTAGGGGCAGTGCATTGGTGTTCGGGCAGTGAAGGGGTCGTGCTGGGGCTGGTGTTTCAGGGTTTAGGGCAGTGCAGTGGTGTTCGGGCAGTGTAGGGGGTCGTGCAGGGGCTGGTGTTTCAGAGTTTAGGGCAGTGCAGTGATTTTCGGGCAGTGTAGTGGGTCTTCCAGGGGCTGGTGTTTCCGGGTTTAGGGCAGTGCAGTGGTGTTCGGGCAGTGTAGGGGGTCGTGCTGGGGGTGGTGTTTCAGGGTTTAGGGCAGTCTAGGGGGTCATGCAGGGGCTGGTGTTTCAGGGTTTAGGGCAGTGCAGTGGTGTTCGGGCAGTGTAGGGAGTTGTGCTGGGGCTCGTGTTTCAGGGTTTAGGGCAGTGCAGTTGTGTTCGGGCAGTGTAGGGGGTCGTGCTGGGGGTGGTGTTTCAGGGTTTAGGGCAGTGGTGTTCATGCAAGGTGTCGGGGGTCTTGCTGGGGCTGGTGTTTCAGGGTTTAGTGCAGTGCAGTGGTGTTAGGGCAGTATAGAGGGTCGTGCAGGGGTGGTGTTTCAGGGTTTAGGACAGTGCAGTGGTGTTGAGGCAGTGTAGGGGCTTGTGCTGGGGCTGGTGTTTCAGGGTTTAGGGCGGTGCATGGTGTTCGGGCAGTGTAGGGGGTCATGCTTGGGATGATGTTTCAGGGTTTAGGGCAGTGCAGTGGTGTTCGGGCAGTGTAGGGGGTCGTGCTGAGGGTGGTGTTTTAGAGTTTAGGGCAGTGCAGTGGTGTTCCGGCATTGTAGGGGGTCGTGCTGGGGGTGGTGTTTCAGGGTTTAGGGCAGTCTAGGGGGAAGTGCAGGGGCTGGTGTTTCAGGGTTTAGGGCAGTGCAGTGGTGTTCGGGCAGTGTAGGGAGTCGTGCTGGGGCTCGTGTTGCAGGGTTTAGGGCAGTGCAGTGGTGTTCGGGCAGTGCAGGGGGTCGTGCTGGGGCTGGTGTTTCAGGGTTTAGGGCAGTGCAGTGGTGTTCGGGCAGTGTAGGGGGTCGTGCAGGGGCTGGTGTTTCAGGTTTTAGGGCAGCGCAGTGGTGTTCGGGCAGTGTAGGGGGTCGTGCAGGGGCTGGTGTTTCAGGGTTTAGGGCAGTGCAGTGGTGTTCGGGCAGTGTAGGGGGTCGTGCTGGGGCTGGTGTTTCAGGGATTAGGGAAGTGCAGTGGTGTTCGGGCAGTGTAGAGGGTCTTGCTGGGGCTGGTGTTTCAGGGTTTGGGCAGTAGTGTTCGGGCAGTGTATGGGGTCTTGCTTGAGATGATGTTTCAGGGTTTAGGGCAGTGCAGTGGTGTCCGGGCAGTGTAGGGGGTCGTGCAGGGGCTGGTGTTTCAGGGGCTTAGGGCAGAGCAGTGGTGTTCGGGGAGTATAGGGGGTTGTGCAGGAGCTGGTGTTTCAGGGTATAGGGCAGTGCAGTGGTGTTCGGGCAGTGTAGGGGGTCATGCAGAGGCTGGTGTTTCAGGGTTTAGGGCAGTGAAGTGGTGTTCGGGCAGTGTAGGGGGTCGTGCTGGGACTGGTGTTTCAGGGTTTAGGGCAGTGAAGTGGTGTTCGGGCAGTGTAGGGGCTCATGCTGGGGGTGGTGTTTCAGAGTTTAGGGCAGTGCAGTGATGTTCCGGCAGTGTAGGTGGTCGTGCTGGGGGTGGTGTTTCAGGGTTTAGGGCAGTGTAGGGGGCCGTGCAGGGGCTGGTGTTTCAGGGTTTAGGGCAATGCAGTGGTGTTCGGGCAGTGTAGGGAGTCGTGCTGGGGCTCGTGTTTCAGGGTTTAGGGCAGTGCAGTGGTGTTCGGGCAGTGCAGGGGGTCATGCTGGGGCTGGTGTTTCAGGGTTTAGGGCAGTGCAGTGGTGTTCGGGCAGTGTAGGCGGTCGTGCAGGGGCTGGTGTTTCTGGTTTTAGGGCAGTGCAGTGGTGTTCGGGCAGTGTAGGGGGTCATGCAGGGGCTGGTGTTTCAGGGTTTAGGGCAGTGCAGTGGTGTCCGGGCAGTGTAGGGGGTCGTGCAGGGGCTGGTGTTTCAGGGTTTAGGGCAGAGCAGTGGTGTTCGGGGAGTGTAGGGGGTTGTGCAGGAGCTGGTGTTTCAGGGTATAGGGCAGTGCAGTGGTGTTCGGGCAGTGTAGGGGGTCGTGCAGACGCTGGTGTTTCAGGGTTTAGGGCAGTGAAGTGGTGTTCGGGCAGTGTAGGGGGTCGTGCTGGGGCTGGTGTTTCAGGGTTTAGGGCAGTGAAGTGGTGTTCGGGCAGTGTAGGGGGTCATGCTGGGGGTGGTGTATCAGGGTTTAGAGCAGTGCAGTGATGTTCCGGCAGTGTAGGTGGTCCTGCTAGGGGTGGTGTTTCAGGGTTTAGGGCAGTGTAGGGGGCCGTGCAGGGGCTGGTGTTTCAGGGTTTAGGGCAATGCAGTGGTGTTCGGGCAGTGTAGGGAGTCGTGCTGGGGCTCGTGTTTCAGGGTTTAGGGCAGTGCAGTGGTGTTCGGGCAGTGCAGGGGGTCATGCTGGGGCTGGTGTTTCAGGGTTTAGGGCAGTGCAGTGGTGTTCGGGCAGTGTAGGGGGTCGTGCAGGGGCTGGTGTTTCTGGTTTTAGGGCAGTGCAGTGGTGTTCGGGCAGTGTAGGGGGTCATGCAGGGGCTGGTGTTTCAGGGTTTAGGGCAGTGCAGTGGTGTCCGGGCAGTGTAGGGGGTCGTGCAGGGGCTGGTGTTTCAGGGTTTAGGGCAGAGCAGTGGTTTTCGGGGAGTGTAGGGGGTTGTGCAGGAGCTGGTGTTTCAGGGTTTAGGGCAGTGCAGTGGTGTTCGGGCAGTGTAGGGGGTCGTGCGGAGGCTGGTGTTTCAGGGTTTAGGGCAGTGAAGTGGTGTTCGGGCAGTGTAGGGGGTCGTGCTGGGGCTGGTGTTTCAGGGTTTAGGGCAGTGAAGAGGTGTTCGGGCAGTGTAGGGGGTCATGCTGGGGGTGGTGTATCAGGGTTTAGAGCAGTGCAGTGGTGTTCGTGCAGTATAGGGGTCTTGCTGAGACTGGTGTTTCAGGGTTTTCCGCAGTGCAGTGGTGTTCGGGCAGTGTAGGGGGTCCTGCTGTGGGTGGTGTTTCAGGGTTTAGGGCAGTGCAGTGGTGTTCGGGCAGTATAGGGTGTCTTGCTGGGGCTGGTGTTTCAGGGTTTAGGGCACTAGTGTTTGGGCAGTTTACGGGGTCTTGCTTGGGATGATGTTTCAGGGTTTAGGGCAGTGCAGTGGTGTTCCGGTAGTGTAGGGGGTCGTGCTGGGGGTGGTGTTTCAGGGTTTAGGGTAGTGTAGGGGGTCATACAGGGGCTAGTGTTTCAGGGTATAGGGCAGTGGTGTTCGGGCAGTGTAGGGGGTCATGCTGGGGCTGGTGTTTCAGGGTTTAGGGCAGTGCGGTGGTGTTGGGCAGTGTAGGGGTCGTGTTGGGGCTGGTGGTTTAGGGCAGTGCAGTGGTGTTCGGGCAGTGTGGGGTGTCGTGCTGGGAGTGGTGTTTCAGGGTTTAGGGCAGTGCAGTGGTGTTCTGGCAGTGTAGGGGGTCATGCTGGGGGTGGTGTTTCAGGTTTTAGGGCAGTCTAGGGGGTCGTGCAGGGGCTGGTGTTTCAGGGTTTAGGGCAGTGCAGTGGTGTTCAGGCAGTGCAGGGGGTCTTACTGGGGCTAGTGTTTCAGGGTTTAGGGCAGTGCAGTGGTATTCAGGCAGTGTAGGGGTCGTGCTGGGGCTGGTGTTTCAGGGTTTAGGGCAGTGCAGTGGTGTCCGGGCAGTGTAGGGGGTCGTGCAGGGGCCGGTGTTTCAGGGTTTAGGGCAGAGCAGTGGTGTTCGGGGAGTGTAGGGGGTTGTGCAGGAGCTGGTGTTTTTGGGTTTAGGGCAGTGCAGTGGTGTTCGGGCAGTGTAGGGGGTCGTGCAGGGGCTGGTGTTTCAGGGTTTAGGGCAGTGAAGTGGTGTTCGGGCAGTGTAGGGGGTCGTGCTGGGGCTGATGATTCAGGGTTTAGGGCAGTGCAGTGGTGTTCGGGCAGTGTAGGGGGTCTTGCTGGGGGTGGTGTTTCAGAGTTTAGGGCAGTTCAGTGGTGTTCCGGCAGTGTAGGGGGTCGTGCTGGGGGTGGTGTTTCAGGGTTTAGGGCAGTCTAGGGGGCCGTGCAGGGGCTGGTGTTTCAGGGTTTAGGGCAGTGCATTGGTGTTCGGGCAGTGTAGGAAGTTGTGCTGGGGCTCGTGTTTCAGGGTTTAGGGCAGTGCAGTGGTGTTCGGGCAGTGCAGGGGGTCGTGCTGGGGCTGGTGTTTCAGGGTTTAGGGCAGTGCAGTGGTGTTCGGGCAGTGTAGGGGGTCGTGCAGGGGCTGGTGCTTCTGGATTTATGGCAGTGCAGTGGTGTTCGGGCAGTGTAGGGGGTCGTGCAGGGGCTGGTGTTTCAGGGTTTAGGGCAGTGCAGTGGTGTTCGGGCCGTGTAGGGGGTCTTGCTGGGGCTGGTGATTCAGGGTTTGGGGCAGTGTAGTTGTGTTCGGGCAGCGTAGGGGGTCTTGCTGGGGCTGGTGTTTCAGGGTTTAGGGCAGTAGTGTTCGGGCAGTGTATGGGGTCTTGCTTGAGATGATGTTTCAGGGTTTAGGGCAGTGCAGTGATGTTGCGGTAGTGTAGGGGGTCGTGCTGGGGGTGGTGATTCAGGGTTTAGGGTAGTGTAGGGGGTCGTACAGGGGCTGGTGTTTCAGGGTATAGGGCAGTGCGGTGGTGTTCAGGCAGTGTAGGGGGTCATGCTGGGGCTGGTGTTTCAGGGTGTAGGGCAGTGCGGTGGTGTTCGGGCAGTGTAGGGGTCATGTTGGGGCTGGTGGTTTAGGGCAGTGCAGTGGAGTTCGGGCAGTGTTGGGGGTCGTGCTGGGAGTGGTGTTTCAGGGTTTAGGGCAGTGCAGTGGTGTTCCGGCAGTAAAGGGGGTTGTGCTGGGGGTAGTGTTTCAGGGTTTAGGGCAGTCTAGGGGGTCGTGCAGGGGCTGGTGTTTCAGGGTTTAGGGCAGTGCAGTGGTGTTCAGGCAGTGTAGGGGGTCGTGCAGGGGCTGGTGTTTCAGGATTTAGGGCAGTGCAATGGTGTTCGGGCAGTGTAGGGGGTCGTGCAGGGGCTGGTGTTTCAGGGTTGAGGGCAGTGAAGTGGTGTTCAGGCAGTGTAGGGGGTCGTGCTGGGGCTGGTGTTTCAGGGTTTAGGGAAGTGCAGTGGTGTTTGGTCAGTGTAGGTGGTCTTGCGGGGGCTGGTATTTCAGGGTTTAGGGCAGTGCAGTGGTGTTCGGGCAGTGTAGGGGGTTGTGCTGGGGGTGGTGTTTCAGGGTTTAGGGCAGTAGTGTTCGGGCAGTGTACAGGGTCTTGCTTGGGATGATGTTTCAGGCTTTAGGGCAGTGCAGTAGTTTTCGGGCAGTGTAGGTGCTGATGCTGGGGGTGATGTTTCAGGGTTTAGGGCAGTGGTGTTCAGGCAGTGTAGGGGTCGTGCTCGGGGTGATGAATCAGGGTTTAGGGCAGTGCAGTGGTGTTCGGGCAGTGTAGGGGGTCGTGCTGGGAGTGGTGTTTCAGGTTTTAGCGCAGTGCAGTGGTGTTCGGGAAGTGTAGGGGTCGTGCAGGGGCTGATGATTCAGGGTTTAGGGCAGTGCAGTGGTGTTCGGGCAGTGTAGGGGGGCTTGCTGGGGCTTGTGTTTTAGGGTTTAGGTCTGTGCAGTGGTGTTCGGGCAGTGTAGGGGGTGTTGCTGGGGCTGATGTTTTAGGGTTTAGGGCAGTGCAGTGGGGTTCGGGCAGTGTAGGGGCTTGTGCTGGGGGTGGTGTTTCAGGGTTAGGGGCAGTGCATTGGTGTTTGGGCAGTGAAGGGGTCGTGCTGGGGCTGGTGTTTCAGGGTTTAGGGCAGTGCAGTGGTGTTCGGGCAGTGTAGGGGGTCGTGCAGGGGCTGGTGTTTCAGAGTTTAGGGCAGTGCAGTGATTTTCGGGCAGTGTAGGGGGTCTTCCAGGGGCTGGTGTTTCCGGGTTTAGGGCAGTGCAGTGGTGTTCGGGCAGTGTAGGGGGTCGTGCTGGGGGTGGTGTTTCAGGGTTTAGGGAAGTATAGTGGTGTGGGCAGTGTAGGGGGTTGTGCTGGGGCTGGTGTTTCAGGGTTTAGGGCAGTGCAGTGCAGTGGTGTTCGGGCAGTGTAGGGGGTCGTGCTGGGGCTGGTGTTTCAGGGTTAGGGGCAGTGCATTGGTGTTCGGGCAGTGAAGGGGTCGTGCTGGGGCTGGTGTTTCAGGGTTTAGGGCAGTGCAGTGGTGTTCGGGCAGTGTAGGGGGTCATGCAGGGGCTGGTGTTTCAGGGTTTAGGGCAGTGCAGTGGTGTTCGGGCAGTGTAGGGGGTCGTGCAGGGGCTGGTGTTTCAGAGTTTAGGGCAGTGCAGTGATGTTCGGGCAGTGTAGGGGGTCTTCCAGGGGCTGGTGTTTCCGGGTTTAGGGCAGTGCAGTGGTGTTCGGGCAGTGTAGGGGGTCGTGCTGGGGGTGGTGTTTCAGGGTTTAGGGCAGTCTAGGGGCCGTGCAGGGGCTGGTGTTTCAGGGTTTAGGGCAGTGCAGTGGTGTTCGGGCAGTGTAGGGAGTTGTGCTGGGGCTCGTGTTTCTGGGTTTAGGGCAGTGCAGTTGTGTTCGGGCAGTGTAGGGGGTCGTGCTGGGGGTGGTGTTTCAGTTTTTAGGGCAGTGGTGTTCATGCAAGGTGTCGGGGGTCTTGCTGGGGCTGGTGTTTCAGGGTTTAGTGCAGTGCAGTGGTGTTAGGGCAGTGTAGAGGGTCGTGCAGGGGTGGTGTTTCAGGGTTTAGGACAGTGCAGTGGTGTTGAGGCAGTGTAGGGGGTCATGCTTGGGATGATGTTTCAGGGTTTAGGGCAGTGCAGTGGTGTTCGGGCAGTGTAGGGGGTCGTGCTGAGGGTGGTGTTTTAGAGTTTAGGGCAGTGCAGTGGTGTTCCGGCATTGTAGGGGGTCGTGCTGGGGGTGGTGTTTCAGGGTTTAGGGCAGTCTAGGGGGAAGTGCAGGGGCTGGTGTTTCAGGGTTTAGGGCAGTGCAGTGGTGTTCGGGCAGTGTAGGGAGTCGTGCTGGGGCTCGTGTTTCAGGGTTTAGGGCAGTGCAGTGGTGTTCGGGCAGTGCAGGGGGTCATGCTGGGGCTGGTGTTTCAGGGTTTAGGGCAGTGCAGTGGTGTTCAGGCAGTGTAGGGGGTCGTGCAGGGGCTGGTGTTTCAGGTTTTAGAGCAGTGCAGTGGTGTTCGGGCAGTGTAGGGGGTCGTGCAGGGGCTGGTGTTTCAGGGTTTAGGGCAGTGCAGTGGTGTTCGGGCAGTGCAGTGGGTCGTGCTGGGGCTGGTGTTTCAGGGATTAGGGAAGTGCAGTGGTGTTCAGGCAGTGTAGAGGGTCTTGCTGGGGCTGGTGTTTCAGGGTTTGGGCAGTAGTGTTCGGGCAGTGTATGGGGTCTTGCTTGAGATGATGTTTCAGGGTTTAGGGCAGTGCAGTGGTGCCCGGGCAGTGTAGGGGGTCGTGCAGGTGCTGGTGTTTCAGGGTTTAGGGCAGAGCAGTGGTGTTCGGGGAGTGTAGGGGGTTGTGCAGGAGCTGGTGTTTCAGGGTATAGGGCAGTGCAGTGGTGTTCGGGCAGTGTAGGGGGTCGTGCAGAGGCTGGTGTTTCAGGGTTTAGGGCAGTGAAGTGGTGTTCGGGCAGTGTAGGGGGTCGTGCTGGGACTGGTGTTTCAGGGTTTAGGGCAGTGAAGTGGTGTTCGGGCAGTGTAGGGGCTCATGCTGGTGGTGGTGTTTTAGAGTTTAGGGCAGTGCAGTGATGTTCCGGCAGTGTAGGGGGTCATGCTGGGGGTGGTGTTTCAGGGTTTAGGGCAGTCTAGGGGGCCGTGCAGGGGCTGGTGTTTCAGGGTTTAGGGCAATGCAGTGGTGTTCGGGCAGTGTAGGGAGTCGTGCTGGGGCTCGTGTTTCAGGGTTTAGGGCAGTGCAGTGGTGTTCGGGCAGTGCAGGGGGTCATGCTGGGGCTGGTGTTTTAGGGTTTAGGGCAGTGCAGTGGTGTTCGGGCAGTGTAGGGGGTCGTGCAGGGGCTGGTGTTTCTGGTTTTAGGGCAGTGCAGTGGTGTTCGGGCAGTGTAGGGGGTCATGCAGGGGCTGGTGTTTCAGGGTTTAGGGCAGTGCAGTGGTGTTCGGGCCATGTAGGGGGTCTTGCTGGGGCTGGTGATTCAGAGTTTGGGGCAGTGTAGTGGTGTTCGGGCAGTGTAGGGGGTCGTGCTGGGGCTGGTGTTTCAGGGTTTAGGGCAGTGCAGTGGTGTTCGGGCAGTGTAGGGGGTCATGCTGGGGCTGGTGTTTCAGGGATTAGGGAAGTGCAGTGGTGTTCGGGCAGTGTAGGGGGTCGTGCAGGGGCTGGTGTTTCAGGGTTTAGGGCAGTGCAGTGGTGTTCGGGCAGTGTAGGGGGTCATGCTGGGTCTGGTGTTTCAGGGATTAGGGAAGTGCAGTGGTGTTCGGGCAGTGTAGGGGGTCTTGCTGGGGCTGGTGTTTCAGGGTTTAGGGCAGTAGTGTTCGGGCAGTGTATGGGGTCTTGCTTGAGATGATGTTTCAGGGTTTAGGGCAGTGCAGTGATGTTCCGGTCGTGTAGGGGGTCATGCTCGGGGTGGTTATTCAGGGTTTAGGGTAGTGTAGGGGGTCGTACAGGGGCTGGTGTTTCAGGGTATAGGGCAGTGCGGTGGTGTTCGGGCAGTGTAGGGGGTCATGCTGGGGCTGGTGTTTCAGGGTTTAGGGCAGTGCGGTGGTGTTCGAGCAGTGTAGGGGTCGTGTTGGGGCTGGTGGTTTAGGGCAGTGCAGTGGAGTTCGGGCAGTGTAGGGGGTCGTGCTGGGAGTGGTGTTTCAGGGTTTAGGGCAGTGCAGTGGTGTTCCGGCAGTATAGGGGGTTGTGCTGGGGGTAGTGTTTCAGGGTTTAGGGCAGTCTAGGGGGTCGTGCAGGGGCTGGTGTTTCAGGGTTTAGGGCATTGCAGTGGTGTTCAGGCAGTGCAGGGGGTCCTGCTGGAGCTGGTGTTTCAGGGTTTAGGGCAGTGCAGTGGTGTTCGGGCAGTGTAGGGGTTGTGCTGGGGCTGCTGTTTCAGGGTTTAGGGCAGAGCAGTGGTGTTCGGGGAGTGTAGGGGGTCGTGCAGGGGCTGGTGTTTCAGGATTTAGGGCAGTGCAGTGGTGTTCGGGCAGTGTAGGGGGTCGTGCAGGGGCTGGTGTTTCAGGGTTGAGGGCAGTGAAGTGGTGTTCAGGCAGTGTAGGGGGTCGTGCTGGGGCTGGTGTTTCAGGGTTTAGGGCAGTGCAGTGGGGTTTGGTCAGTGTAGGTGGTCTTGCTGGGGCTGGTGTTTCAGGGTTTAGGGCAGTGGGGTTCGGGCAGTGTAGGGGGTCGTGCTGGGGGTGGTGTTTCAGGGTTTAGGGCAGTAGTGTTCGGGCAGTGTACGGGGTCTTGCTTGGGATGATGTTTCAGGCTTTAGGGCAGTGCAGTAGTTTTCGGGCCGTGTAGGTGCTGATGCTGGGGGTGATGTTTCAGGGTTTAGGGCAGTGGTGTTCGGGCAGTGTAGGGGTCGTGCTCGGGGTGATGAATCAGGGTTTAGGGCAGTGCTGTGTTGTTCGGGCAGTGTAGGGGGTCATGCTGGGAGTGGTGTTTCAGGGTTTAGCGCAGTGCAGTGGTGTTCGGGAAGTGTAGGGGTCGTGCAGGGGCTGATGATTCAGGGTTTAGGGCAGTGCAGTGGTGTTCGGGCAGTGTAGGGGGTCTTGCTGGGGCTTGTGTTTTAGGGTTTAGGTCTGTGCAGTGGTGTTCGGGCAGTGTAGGGGGTCTTGCTGGGGCTGATGTTTTAGGGTTTAGGGCAGTGCAGTGGGGTTCGGGCAGTGTAGGGGCTTGTGCTGGGGGTGGTGTTTCAGGGTTTAGGCAGTGCAGTGGTATTCGGGCAGTGTAGGGGGTCGTGCTGGGGCTGGTGTTTCAGGGTTTAGGGCAGTGCAGTAGTGTTCGGGCAGTGTAGGCGGATGTGCTGGGGGTGGTGTTTCAGGGTTTAGGGCAGTATAGTGGTGTTAGGGCAGTGTAGGGGGTTGTGCTGGGGCTGGTGTTTCAGGGTTTAGGGCAGTGCAGTGGTGTTCGGGCAGTGTAGGGGGTCGTGCAGGGGCTGGTGTTTCAGGTTTTAGGGCAGTGCAGTGGTGTTCGGGCAGTGTAGGGGGTCGTGCAGGGGCTGTTGTTTTAGGGTTTAGGTCTGTGCAGTGGTGTTCGGGCAGTGTAGGGGGTGTTGCTGGGGCTGATGTTTTAGGGTTTAGGGCAGTGCAGTGGGGTTCGGGCAGTGTAGGGGCTTGTGCTGGGGGTGGTGTTTCAGGGTTAGGGGCAGTGCATTGGTGTTCGGGCAGTGAAGGGGTCGTGCTGGGGCTGGTGTTTCAGGGTTTAGGGCAGTGCAGTGGTGTTTGGGCAGTGTAGGGGGTCGTGCAGGGGCTGGTGTTTCAGAGTTTAGGGCAGTGCAGTGATTTTCGGGCAGTGTAGGGGGTCTTCCAGGGGCTGGTGTTTCCGGGTTTAGGGCAGTGCAGTGGTGTTCGGGCAGTGTAGGGGGTCGTGCTGGGGGTGGTGTTTCAGGGTTTAGGGCAGTATAGTGGTGTTAGGGCAGTGTAGGGGGTTGTGCTGGGGCTGGTGTTTCAGGGTTTAGGGCAGTGCAGTGGTGTTCCGGCAGTAAAGGGGGTTGTGCTGGGGGTAGTGTTTCAGGGTTTAGGGCAGTCTAGGGGGTCGTGCAGGGGCTGGTGTTTCAGGGTTTAGGGCAGTGCAGTGGTGTTCAGGCAGTGTAGGGGGTCGTGCAGGGGCTGGTGTTTCAGGATTTAGGGCAGTGCAATGGTGTTCGGGCAGTGTAGGGGGTCATGCTGGGGCTGGTGTTTCAGGGTTTAGGGAAGTGCAGTGGTGTTTGGTCAGTGTAGGTGGTCTTGCGGGGGCTGGTATTTCAGGGTTTAGGGCAGTGCAGTGGTGTTCGGGCAGTGCAGGGGGTTGTGCTGGGGGTGGTGTTTCAGGGTTTAGGGCAGTAGTGTTCGGGCAGTGTACAGGGTCTTGCTTGGGATGATGTTTCAGGCTTTAGGGCAGTGCAGTAGTTTTCGGGCAGTGTAGGTGCTGATGCTGGGGGTGATGTTTCAGGGTTTAGGGCAGTGGTGTTCAGGCAGTGTAGGGGTCGTGCTCGGGGTGATGAATCAGGGTTTAGGGCAGTGCAGTGGTGTTCGGGCTGTGTAGGGGGTCGTGCTGGGAGTGGTGTTTCAGGGTTTAGCGCAGTGCAGTGGTGTTCGGGAAGTGTAGGGGTCGTGCAGGGGCTGATGATTCAGGGTTTAGGGCAGTGCAGTGGTGTTCGGGCAGTGTAGGGGGGCTTGCTGGGGCTTGTGTTTTAGGGTTTAGGTCTGTGCAGTGGTGTTCGGGCAGTGTAGGGGGTGTTGCTGGGGCTGATGTTTTAGGGTTTAGGGCAGTGCAGTGGGGTTCGGGCAGTGTAGGGGCTTGTGCTGGGGGTGGTGTTTCAGGGTTAGGGGCAGTGCATTGGTGTTTGGGCAGTGAAGGGGTCGTGCTGGGGCTGGTGTTTCAGGGTTTAGGGCAGTGCAGTGGTGTTCGGGCAGTGTAGGGGGTCGTGCAGGGGCTGGTGTTTCAGAGTTTAGGGCAGTGCAGTGATTTTCGGGCAGTGTAGGGGGTCTTCCAGGGGCTGGTGTTTCCGGGTTTAGGGCAGTGCAGTGGTGTTCGGGCAGTGTAGGGGGTCGTGCTGGGGGTGGTGTTTCAGGGTTTAGGGCAGTATAGTGGTGTTAGGGCAGTGTAGGGGGTTGTGCTGGGGCTGGTGTTTCAGGGTTTAGGGCAGTGCAGTGGTGTTCGGGCAGTGTAGGGGGTCGTGCTGGGGCTGGTGTTTCAGGGTTAGGGGCAGTGCATTGGTGTTCGGGCAGTGAAGGGGTCGTGCTGGGGCTGGTGTTTCAGGGTTTAGGGCAGTGCAGTGGTGTTCGGGCAGTGTAGGGGGTCATGCAGGGGCTGGTGTTTCAGGGTTTAGGGCAGTGCAGTGGTGTTCGGGCAGTGTAGGGGGTCGTGCAGGGGCTGGTGTTTCAGAGTTTAGGGCAGTGCAGTGATGTTCGGGCAGTGTAGGGGGTCTTCCAGGGGCTGGTGTTTCCGGGTTTAGGGCAGTACAGTGGTGTTCGGGCAGTGTAGGGGGTCGTGCTGGGGGTGGTGTTTCAGGGTTTAGGGCAGTCTAGGGGCCGTGCAGGGGCTGGTGTTTCAGGGTTTAGGGCAGTGCAGTGGTGTTCGGGCAGTGTAGGGAGTTGTGCTGGGGCTCGTGTTTCAGGGTTTAGGGCAGTGCAGTTGTGTTCGGGCAGTGTAGGGGGTCGTGCTGGGGGTGGTGTTTCAGTTTTTAGGGCAGTGGTGTTCATGCAAGGTGTCGGGGGTCTTGCTGGGGCTGGTGTTTCAGGGTTTAGTGCAGTGCAGTGGTGTTAGGGCAGTGTAGAGGGTCGTGCAGGGGTGGTGTTTCAGGGTTTAGGACAGTGCAGTGGTGTTGAGGCAGTGTAGGGGGTCATGCTTGGGATGATGTTTCAGGGTTTAGGGCAGTGCAGTGGTGTTCGGGCAGTGTAGGGGGTCGTGCTGAGGGTGGTGTTTTAGAGTTTAGGGCAGTGCAGTGGTGTTCCGGCATTGTAGGGGGTCGTGCTGGGGGTGGTGTTTCAGGGTTTAGGGCAGTCTAGGGGGAAGTGCAGGGGCTGGTGTTTCAGGGTTTAGGGCAGTGCAGTGGTGTTCGGGCAGTGTAGGGAGTCGTGCTGGGGCTCGTGTTTCAGGGTTTAGGGCAGTGCAGTGGTGTTCGGGCAGTGCAGGGGGTCGTGCTGGGGCTGGTGTTTCACGGTTTAGGGCAGTGCAGTGGTGTTCAGGCAGTGTAGGGGGTCGTGCAGGGGCTGGTGTTTCAGGTTTTAGGGCAGTGCAGTGGTGTTCGGGCAGTGTAGGGGGTCGTGCAGGGGCTGGTGTTTCAGGGTTTAGGGCAGTGCAGTGGTGTTCGGGCAGTGTAGTGGGTCGTGCTGGGGCTGGTGTTTCAGGGATTAGGGAAGTGCAGTGGTGTTCGGGCAGTTTAGAGGGTCTTGCTGGGGCTGGTGTTTCAGGGTTTGGGCAGTAGTGTTCGGGCAGTGTATGGGGTCTTGCTTGAGATGATGTTTCAGGGTTTAGGGCAGTGCAGTGGTGTCCGGGCAGTGTAGGGGGTCGTGCAGGGGCTGGTGTTTCAGGGTTTAGGGCAGAGCAGTGGTGTTCGGGGAGTGTAGGGGGTTGTGCAGGAGCTGGTGTTTCAGGGTATAGGGCAGTGCAGTGGTGTTCGGGCAGTGTAGGGGGTCGTGCAGAGGCTGGTGTTTCAGGGTTTAGGGCAGTGAAGTGGTGTTCGGGCAGTGTAGGGGGTCGTGCTGGGACTGGTGTTTCAGGGTTTAGGGCAGTGAAGTGGTGTTCGGGCAGTGTAGGGGCTCATGCTGGTGGTGGTGTTTTAGAGTTTAGGGCAGTGCAGTGATGTTCCGGCAGTGTAGGGGGTCGTGCTGGGGGTGGTGTTTCAGGGTTTAGGGCAGTCTAGGGGGCCGTGCAGGGGCTGGTGTTTCAGGGTTTAGGGCAATGCAGTGGTGTTCGGGCAGTGTAGGGAGTCGTGCTGGGGCTCGTGTTTCAGGGTTTAGGGCAGTGCAGTGGTGTTCGGGCAGTGCAGGGGGTCATGCTGGGGCTGGTGTTTCAGGGTTTAGGGCAATGCAGTGGTGTTCGGGCAGTGTAGGGGGTCGTGCAGGGGCTGGTGTTTCTGGTTTTAGGGCAGTGCAGTGGTGTTCGGGCAGTGTAGGGGGTCATGCAGGGGCTGGTGTTTCAGGGTTTAGGGCAGTGCAGTGGTGTTCGGGCCATGTAGGGGGTCTTGCTGGGGCTGGTGATTCAGAGTTTGGGGCAGTGTAGTGGTGTTCGGGCAGTGTAGGGGGTCGTGCTGGGGCTGGTGTTTCAGGGTTTAGGGCAGTGCAGTGGTGTTCGGGCAGTGTAGGGGGTCATGCTGGGGCTGGTGTTTCAGGGATTAGGGAAGTGCAGTGGTGTTCGGGCAGTGTAGGGGGTCGTGCAGGGGCTGGTGTTTCAGGGTTTAGGGCAGTGCAGTGGTGTTCGGGCAGTGTAGGGGGTCATGCTGGGTCTGGTGTTTCAGGGATTAGGGAAGTGCAGTGGTGTTCGGGCAGTGTAGGGGGTCTTGCTGGGGCTGGTGTTTCAAGGTTTAGGGCAGTAGTGTTCGGGCAGTGTATGGGGTCTTGCTTGAGATGATGTTTCAGGGTTTAGGGCAGTGCAGTGATGTTCCGGTCGTGTAGGGGGTCATGCTCGGGGTGGTTATTCAGGGTTTAGGGTAGTGTAGGGGGTCGTACAGGGGCTGGTGTTTCAGGGTATGGGGCAGTGCGGTGGTGTTCGGGCAGTGTAGGGGGTCATGCTGGGGCTGGTGTTTCAGGGTTTAGGGCAGTGCGGTGGTGTTCGAGCAGTGTAGGGGTCGTGTTGGGGCTGGTGGTTTAGGGCAGTGCAGTGGAGTTCGGGCAGTGTAGGGGGTCGTGCTGGGAGTGGTGTTTCAGGGTTTAGGGCAGTGCAGTGGTGTTCCGGCAGTATAGGGGGTTGTGCTGGGGGTAGTGTTTCAGGGTTTAGGGCAGTCTAGGGGGTCGTGCAGGGGCTGGTGTTTCAGGGTTTAGGGCATTGCAGTGGTGTTCAGGCAGTGCAGGGGGTCCTGCTGGGGCTGGTGTTTTAGGGTTTAGGGCAGTGCAGTGGTATTCGGGCAGTGTAGGGGTTGTGCTGGGGCTGCTGTTTCAGGGTTTAGGGCAGAGCAGTGGTGTTCGGGGAGTGTAGGGGGTCGTGCAGGGGCTGGTGTTTCAGGATTTAGGGCAGTGCAGTGGTGTTCGGGCAGTGTAGGGGGTCGTGCAGGGGCTGGTGTTTCAGGGTTGAGGGCAGTGAAGTGGTGTTCAGGCAGTGTAGGGGGTCGTGCTGGGGCTGGTGTTTCAGGGTTTAGGGCAGAGCAGTGGTGTTCGGGGAGTGTAGGGGGTCGTGCAGGGGCTGGTGTTTCAGGATTTAGGGCAGTGCAGTGGTGTTCGGGCAGTGTAGGGGGTCGTGCAGGGGCTGGTGTTTCAGGGTTGAGGGCAGTGAAGTGGTGTTCAGGCAGTGTAGGTGGTCTTGCTGGGGCTGGTGTTTCAGGGTTTAGGGCAGTGGGGTTCGGGCAGTGTAGGGGGTCGTGCTGGGGGTGGTGTTTCAGGGTTTAGGGCAGTAGTGTTCGGGCAGTGTACAGGGTCTTGCTTGGGATGATGTTTCAGGCTTTAGGGCAGTGCAGTAGTTTTCGGGCAGTGTAGGTGCTGATGCTGGGGGTGATGTTTCAGGGTTTAGGGCAGTGGTGTTTGGGCAGAGTAGGGGTCGTGCTCGGGGTGATGAATCAGGGTTTAGGGCAGTGCTGTGTTGTTCGGGCAGTGAAGGGGGTCATGCTGGGAGTGGTGTTTCAGGGTTTAGCGCAGTGCAGTGGTGTTCGGGAAGTGTAGGGGTCGTGCAGGGGCTGATGATTCAGGGTTTAGGGCAGTGCAGTGGTGTTCGGGCAGTGTAGGGGGTCTTGCTGGGGCTTGTGTTTTAGGGTTTAGGTCTGTGCAGTGGTGTTCGGGCAGTGTAGGGGGTCTTGCTGGGGCTGATGTTTTAGGGTTTAGGGCAGTGCAGTGGGGTTCGGGCAGTGTAGGGGCTTGTGCTGGGGGTGGTGTTTCAGGGTTTAGGCAGTGCAGTGGTATTCGGGCAGTGTAGGGGGTCGTGCTGGGGCTGGTGTTTCAGGGTTTAGGGCAGTGCAGCAGTGTTCGGGCAGTGTAGGCGGATGTGCTGGGGGTGGTGTTTCAGGGTTTAGGGCAGTATAGTGGTGTTAGGGCAGTGTAGGGGGTTGTGCTGGGGCTGGTGTTTCAGGGTTTAGGGCAGTGCAGTGGTGTTCGGGCAGTGTAGGGGGTCGTGCAGGGGCTGGTGTTTCAGGTTTTAGGGCAGTGCAGTGGTGTTCGGGCAGTGTAGGGGGTCGTGCAGGGGCTGGTGTTTTAGGGTTTAGGTCTGTGCAGTGGTGTTCGGGCAGTGTAGGGGGTGTTGCTGGGGCTGACGTTTTAGGGTTTAGGGCAGTGCAGTGGGGTTCGGGCAGTGTAGGGGCTTGTGCTGGGGGTGGTGTTTCAGGGTTAGGGGCAGTGCATTGGTGTTCGGGCAGTGAAGGGGTCGTGCTGGGGCTGGTGTTTCAGGGTTTAGGGCAGTGCAGTGGTGTTCGGGCAGTGTAGGGGGTCGTGCAGGGGCTGGTGTTTCAGAGTTTAGGGCAGTGCAGTGATTTTCGGGCAGTGTAGGGGGTCTTCCAGGGGCTGGTGTTTCCGGGTTTAGGGCAGTGCAGTGGTGTTCGGGCAGTGTAGGGGGTCGTGCTGGGGGTGGTGTTTCAGGGTTTAGGGCAGTATAGTGGTGTTAGGGCAGTGTAGGGGTGTTAGACCTGGCACCTTGGCGTGAGTCTCCCTTCCTCTTTTTGTCACTGTGCCTCATGTGTTTTTATGGTGTTGGCCGCTCAGCGCGCTGTGCCACTGCCAACCAGTGTCACGGTGCGAGTGCTCCCTATGTAAATTATATATGTTGGTTGGATTCCATGATTGGGTTGTTTGGTTTACTATCAGACCCCAGTACAGTGCGCCAGGGGCGCCAGGGCATGTAAATACGAACACCGCTGGTGGGCTTGCAGCACGGGTTGTGCCACCCACAGAAGCGGCCGGTAAAATACGTCTAAGGTCTGCCATCGCAGAACCTGCGTGCAGTCTGGTACTGACACGCCGACCGACAAGTGCCCACACTTGCCAGTCCCTAAAACCTTCCCTTAGCTGCATGTTAGTCACCCCTCTGGTAGGCCCACGGGCAGGGTGCGTTGTAAGCCTAAGGTAGGACAAGCCCGGATGCGTGGCATGTCCTAGTAGTGAATTACCGCCATCTTGTTGTTCACTACTGCAAGGCTACCCTGTTCTCATAGGCCAGTATGGGCGGCCTGGATTATTACACCCTATGATCCTAACCGACCCAGGGAACATGGTAGAAGATCGAGTTTAGTATGCCTGAACTCGGAATAATAAGGTACATCTTTTCGCAAGGTTTATTTTAATATTCCGGGTTTGCAAATGCCGCTTTTAGAAAGTCGGCCTTTGCTTGCCTAAACATTTCAGCCGCCTCTGCGTGATGTGTATCTGATGTCTGGCTGGTGTGAGTGACAGGGCTGGGGGAACCCAGATGGGCAGGGCTAGGTAGCCTGGTATGAATAGGACGATCGACAGGTAGATGGGTGGGAGGAGTGCTCCTAGGTTCTGAATAGGACAGTGCTCCGCTACCTCGATGCCGGCTCCACCCCCTGTGGAGCGTCTGATGACTCTGCCCTGCACTCTGAAAGAAGAAGCCTGCATCACGTAAACAAAGTGCTCAGAAACCGGACTGAACTAGGCAAGGGCCCCCCTGGCCTGGGAGAACAAAAGATTTGTGGTATAAATGGAGGAGCCCTGCTCCTAAGAAACTAGATCCGCTTTTGACCAAGAAGAATCTCTGCCTGAGGAGGAGGCACCGGGAAAGCGGTAGGAGGAAGACTGTCCCTATCCTGGGGGATTGGCCTGCAGTGGTGACCTTGCTGCCAAAGGAGAGAAGAGAAACTGTTGCTGAAGACTTTTACTTTACTTTTACTTTCAAGACTTGTGCTTTTCCAAAACGATCTCCAAGGGCTTGGAACTGAGCTTGCCCCCTGAACTGAGCCCCAGGACCATTGGGCTCTACCTGATCTTCACTCGCCTGCTGCTGGACTGTGGTGTCCTTTCCCTCGCCGGAGCTGTGACCCTCGTGCCCAGTCCCTCCCTGAGCCGTGACCAGGACTGCTTAGCCGCCCCCGCCTTGGGAAGAGCCTCGCTCGATCGGAGCCGCTCCCCCTACGCTGTGCTGGGCTGCCCCGTCACCTCGCTCGTGGAGGCTCGCTGCGCACCTTCACCCTCCCGCCGGAGTCGGCGTTTGTGAGCATCTCCAAGCCTCGGACGGCCCGGACGCATCGGCGTGCCCGGCTGCCCCGCTTTGTTCACACGCCACCTGCAACACCCCGCTCTTGTCGTGAGCCTGAAGATCAGACACCCTCGTGAAGTGTGGGAGCCCCGGACGCCGCCTCGCTCTTCCTTCGAAGAGCCGCTGAAATCCCGCACCCGCCTTTGCGTCAAGAAACAAGGTACTGTACTTACGACCTCGACCGCGAGCTCGCATCGGATCCAGGGTCCGCAACGTTCTTATTTCCCTGTCATCTGCTGTGTGCTCCCTGGGCGCTGCCTCAGCACGAAGTGCGCTGAGGCCTACAGTTACCTTGTGCCCGCCTAAAGAACTTTCCGTAAAACAAAGAGAACTTGACCGTATTTCCAAGAATTGTGGCCCCATCAGTTCAACGTTACTGGGCCTTGTATTTGAATCTGCTGAATCTACATAAAAGCTTATTTTTATATACTTCCTGATTGGTGTCCGTTTGTGGTGCATGCAAGGGGTTTACTGTATGTATAATTGCATTTGCTTAACCGTGTACGCCTGAGACTTAGCCTAGACTGCTCGCGCCACGCACCTAGAGGGTGAGCAGGGGTTAGTCTGGGGAGTCATCCTTGGCCCTGACAAGAAGTAAAGGGTCCCTGCTTGTTGTGGGTTCACACCTGCGTCAACCAGAGCCCCCGCATTTCTAACATTGGTGGCAGCGGTGGGATTTACGGATTTGCATTTGTGGTTTGCGTATAGTGAATCACTGATCACCACGTAGTGAGAGCAGACCAGTAACACAGCCACAAGGCTAGCATTTTTTTTTGTTTTGCCAAGAGTCTCCGTTGTTAGAGCCATGCCTGGTTCACTTTCAGCCGGAAGGGCGGTTTCCATAATCTCTGGATTTGAAGACGTAGATTGGGACGAAGACGCACTTCAGAATCGTACCAATGAAGACTTGAAAGGTCTTTGCTCCAAGTTCAGGATTGCCCAAACTGGATTGAAAAAGAAGGAACAACTTGTGAAGGCGCTGAGGGCCTGGTATGAGTCAAAGGCACCAGAGAATCAGGTGGAAGTGGTTCCACCAGAAAGTGTCCATGAGTTTGGCAGGTGCCTGTCGCCAGAAGAGTTGGCCGACAGGGCCGCAACCCGGGCACACGAGGTGGAAATGGCAAAACTTCATGGGCAGATGGATATGGAAAAACAAAGATTAGCCATGGAAGAAAAGAAACTACAATTAGAGCATGACATGAAGCTGAGGGAGCTGGAGCTGAAAGCAAAAAGTTTGGAGCTTAATCCCTCTGGTGGCAGCACACCGCCAGTACCGGCGGAACCAAGAGTTTATATTCCCAAGGATGTAGTGAAGGAGTTCTTCAGGAATGACGACATCGGGCAGTGGTTCAGAGCCTACGAGGTAGCCATGTCTTCCCACCGGGTCCCTGAGAAAGATTGGGGAGCGGGGTTGTGGGGAAGGTTCCTGAGTGAAGGGCGGGACACACTGTTAGATTTACCTGCTGATGTTCATAATTCTTATGCCCATATGAAGGAAGCATTGATGGCTAGGTATGGGTTGACCCCTGAGTTATATAGACAAAGGTTCAGGGGTTGCACTAAGATTCCCAATAGTACGTATGTGGAGTATGTGACTTTCTTTTGCAGAGCGCTGGATGGTTGGGTGAAGGGTAGTAAGGTGAACGATTATCAAGGGCTTCTTGATCTAATGGCATGGGAGCACTTGTCCAGTAATTGTTTTCCTGAGCTACGCCAGCACCTGATAGATAGTAAGCTGACTAACCCGAGGAAGCTTGCTGAGGAGGCGGACCGCTGGGTCAGTACCAGGGTCCACAAGGGTACCGTGGGAGATTCCGCCAAAGGTGGGCAGGGTCCCCAGCAGAAGAGTGGGGGGGACAGGGGTAAACAGAAGCAGTTCCAAAAAGGGCCCCAAAATAGTCCCCAAGGGAACCAAGGGAAGGGTTCTCAGCCTCCCCCACCCCAGAAACCGACCGGGGCCCCGACAGGTCCTCCTGTTCAAAAGGGGCCCGTAAGATGTTACAGGTGTAACAATTTGGGGCATTTTGCCTCTGATGTAAAGTGTCCATTGTTTGGTAAACCAGCACCCACTGGTGCTCCACCCCGGCAGGTGACTAGTGTAGCCTTGGGGGAGGAGAGGGATGTCCAAGGTGGGTGGGGTCCCGCAGAGATGTCCCTGGTCTCGCTAGGAGACCGTGAAGTGGTCCCTCCAACCCAGCTGCCTGAGAACACTAAGAAGTACAGGCAGTGGGTGACCATAAATGGCCATAGAGTGGAAGCTCTTAGAGATACAGGAGCCAGTGTGACGGCTGTCAGGTGTCACCTGGTGTCTCAGGAGCAGGTGGTCCCCAATGCATTCTATCCCGTTGTTGCCGCTGACAACACAGAGAGACACTGCAAGGTGGCTCAGGTTCCCTTTGAGTGGGGGGGGGTCTCTGGTACTCTTCAGGTAGCTGTGAGGCCCGCCATGCCTGTAGACTGTTTGTTAGGGAACGATTTGGAGAGCTCACCTTGGGCTAAGGTGGAGCGGAGTGCTCACCTGGAGATGTTGGGTATGCCGGATTGGGCGTGTGTCACCACACGGTCCATGGCAGCCAGTAGAGGTACTCAAGAGGTCCTGGAGCCTGAGAGGGAGGCCCAGGAACCGGCCTTAGAGAGAAGGAGCAAGGGGCGCGGGAAGCCGGCCCCTGAAGTTCCCACGGTCCAGGAGGGAGCAAACCTTGAGGGGGATGCCCTGGAGCCTACAGGGGAGCAGATAGCTGAACTGGGAGACCTGCCGGAGCTGACCCATTGGCAGCAGGAAGGGGGTCCCACCAGGGAGGACTTTTGCAAGGCACAGAAGGAGTGCCCTTCTCTCGTGGGTATGCGGCAGCAGGCTGCAGACCAGGCCGCAGGTGATCAGTCAGGATCGCATTTCGTTTACTGGGAGAACGACCTCCTATATACAGAGCCTAAGGTTGCTGAGCCTGGGTCAGCCCGTGCGCTGGTGGTACCCCAGGACTTCAGAGCCTTCCTACTGGGGCTGGCTCACAATGTGCCATTGGCAGGGCATTTGGGGCAGGACAAGACCTTTGAAAGGCTTGTCACCCACTTTTATTGGCCTCAAATGCGCAGGAGTTCAGATACTCACTGCAGGACATGCCAGACTTGCCAGGCAAGTGGAAAGAGTGGAAGGAAGCAGAAGGCTCCACTCCAGCCATTCCCTGTGGTCGGTACCCCATTCCAGCGAGTGGGGATTGACATTGTAGGGCCACTGGACCCCAGGACAGCGATGGGCAATAGGTTCATCCTGGTCCTGGTGGACCATGCCACCCGGTACCCGGAAGCCATTCCTCTAAGGACAGTGACGGCCCCCGTGGTGGGACGGGCACTGATGGGAATTTTCTCCCGAGTGGGATTCCCTCTAGAAGTGGTGTCTGACCGGGGTACCAATTTCATGTCCAAGTACATGAAATCTCTTTGGCAAGAGTGTGGTGTAACCTACAAGTTCACCACCCCTTACCACCCCCAAGGAAACGGGTTGGTTGAGAGATTCAACCGAACCCTCAAAGGCATGATAATGGGCCTAGAAGGAGCCCTGAGGCGTAAGTGGGACGTCCTCTTACCATGCCTTCTCTTCGCTTACCGTGAGGTGCCACAGAAGTCTCTGGGGTTCAGTCCCTTTGAGCTTCTGTATGGTCACCCAGTCAGAGGACCTCTAAGTCTGGTCAAAGAAGGCTGGGAGCAATCTCCCAGGAAGCCTCCCCAGAATGTATATAGTTACATGCTGGCCTTCAGGAATCAGACTAGGCGATTCAGGCAACTTGCTGAGGTAAATCTGGAAGCCAGCCAGGAGGAGATGAAGCGGTGGTACGACCAGAATGCCACTCTGGTAGAGCTTCAGCCTGGACAGAAAGTATGGGTCTTGGCCCCCGTGGAGCCGTGTGCGCTCCAGGATAAGTGGACCGGTCCCTTTGAGGTGGTGGAGCGCAAGAGTCCTGTTACCTACGTGGTGGACCTGAAGTCTCCTAGGAACCCCTTAAGGGTCCTACACGTCAACCGCCTCAAGCCCCACTTGGAGAGGTCCCAAGTGGGCATGCTCTTGGCAACAGATGCTGGAATGGAAGAGGAGACAGAACCTCTTCCTGACCTCCTGTCAGCCAAGGAGCAAGATGGGTCAGTGGATGGTGTCATCCTCTCTTCCACCCTGACCCCTGAGCAACAGAATGATTGTCGCCAGTTGCTGGGACAGTTTTCTGACCTGTTTTCCCTGGTCCCTGGTGTCACTGATTGGTGCGTCCATGATGTGGACACTGGGGATAGTCCACCTGTGCGGCACAAGGCCTACAGGGTGACTGACAGGGTGAGGACCTGCATCAAGGAGGAGGTCTCCAAGATGTTTGCCCTCGGGGTAATTGAGTCTTCTAGCAGTCCTTGGGCCAGCCCCGTGGTCTTGGTCCCAAAGGCTGCAGCGCCGGGAGCCACACCCGAACTCCGGTTCTGTGTGGACTACAGAGGACTCAATTCGGTCACTAGGACCGACGCACACCCCATCCCCAGAGCTGATGAGCTCATCGATCGGCTAGGGGCTGCCAACTACCTCAGCACGTTTGATTTAACGTCTGGGTATTGGCAGATCGCCTTGACCGAGGGGGCCAAAGAGAGGTCAGCATTTTCCACCCCAGATGGGCACTACCAGTTCCGGGTTATGCCATTTGGGATGAAGAATGCCCCTGCCACCTTCCAGAGATTGGTCAACCAGGTGTTGGCTGGGCTGGATTCGTTCAGTGCAGCCTACCTGGATGACATCGCAGTGTTCAGCTCCACTTGGGAGGAACACTTGCGTCATCTCTGGGAAGTGTTGATGGCGCTGCGCAAGGCAGGCCTCACGATCAAGGCGAGTAAGTGCCAGATCGGGCAGGGTTCCGTGGTGTACTTGGGACACCAAGTTGGGAGTGGCCAGGTGGCACCCCTTCAGCCCAAGATAGAAACCATCCTGAATTGGGAGGCGCCCAAAACCCAGACGGAGGTGAGAGCCTTCCTAGGTCTCAACGGGTACTACAGGAGGTTTGTCAAGGGGTATGGCAACATGGTTGCCCCCTTGACAGCGCTGACTTCGAAGAAGCAGCCCAGGAAAGTGATCTGGACTGACACCTGTCAGAAAGCTTTTGAGGACTTGAAAACTGCTATGTGCACGGCGCCCGTGCTCTTGGCTCCCAACTTCTCCAAAGAGTTTATCGTTCAGACAGACGCTTCAGAGCATGGTGTGGGGGCTGTTCTTTCACAGATTAATGAGGAGGGCCTAGATCAACCCGTAGCCTTTCTTAGCAGGAGGTTACTTCCACGGGAACAAAGGTGGAGTGCTATTGAGCGTGAGGCATTTGCTGTGGTCTGGGCGCTGAAGAAGCTAAGACCCTACTTGTTTGGGTCTCACTTCCGGGTTCAGACGGACCACAGGCCCCTCAGATGGTTGATGCATATGAGGGGTGAGAATCCAAAGCTGTTGAGGTGGTCCATTTCCCTACAGGGTATGGATTTCACGGTGGAACATCGCCCTGGTACAGATCACGCCAATGCTGACGGTCTGTCCAGATTTTTCCGCCTTAGTGATGAGGAACTCCCTGGGGTAGGGTAGTTCTCCCCACTTTTCAGCTGGAGGGGACACGTGTTAGACCTGGCACCTTGGCGTGAGTCTCCCTTCCTCTTTTTGTCACTGTGCCTCATGTGTTTTTATGGTGTTGGCCGCTCAGCGCGCTGTGCCACTGCCAACCAGTGTCACGGTGCGAGTGCTCCCTATGTAAATTATATATGTTGGTTGGATTCCATGATTGGGTTGTTTGGTTTACTATCAGACCCCAGTACAGTGCGCCAGGGGCGCCAGGGCATGTAAATACGAACACCGCTGGTGGGCTTGCAGCACGGGTTGTGCCACCCACAGAAGCGGCCGGTAAAATACGTCTAAGGTCTGCCATCGCAGAACCTGCGTGCAGTCTGGTACTGACACGCCGACCGACAAGTGCCCACACTTGCCAGTCCCTAAAACCTTCCCTTAGCTGCATGTTAGTCACCCCTCTGGTAGGCCCACGGGCAGGGTGCGTTGTAAGCCTAAGGTAGGACAAGCCCGGATGCGTGGCATGTCCTAGTAGTGAATTACCGCCATCTTGTTGTTCACTACTGCAAGGCTACCCTGTTCTCATAGGCCAGTATGGGCGGCCTGGATTATTACACCCTATGATCCTAACCGACCCAGGGAACATGGTAGAAGATCGAGTTTAGTATGCCTGAACTCGGAATAATAAGGTACATCTTTTCGCAAGGTTTATTTTAATATTCCGGGTTTGCAAATGCCGCTTTTAGAAAGTCGGCCTTTGCTTGCCTAAACATTTCAGCCGCCTCTGCGTGATGTGTATCTGATGTCTGGCTGGTGTGAGTGACAGGGCTGGGGGAACCCAGATGGGCAGGGCTAGGTAGCCTGGTATGAATAGGACGATCGACAGGTAGATGGGTGGGAGGAGTGCTCCTAGGTTCTGAATAGGACAGTGCTCCGCTACCTCGATGCCGGCTCCACCCCCTGTGGAGCGTCTGATGACTCTGCCCTGCACTCTGAAAGAAGAAGCCTGCATCACGTAAACAAAGTGCTCAGAAGCCGGACTGAACTAGGCAAGGGCCCCCCTGGCCTGGGAGAACAAAAGATTTGTGGTATAAATGGAGGAGCCCTGCTCCTAAGAAACTAGATCCGCTTTTGACCAAGAAGAATCTCTGCCTGAGGAGGAGGCACCGGGAAAGCTGTAGGAGGAAGACTGTCCCTATCCTGGGGGATTGGCCTGCAGTGGTGACCTTGCTGCCAAAGGAGAGAAGAGAAACTGTTGCTGAAGACTTTTACTTTACTTTTACTTTCAAGACTTGTGCTTTTCCAAAACGATCTCCAAGGGCTTGGAACTGAGCTTGCCCCCTGAACTGAGCCCCAGGACCATTGGGCTCTACCTGATCTTCACTCGCCTGCTGCTGGACTGTGGTGTCCTTTCCCTCGCCGGAGCTGTGACCCTCGTGCCCAGTCCCTCCCTGAGCCGTGACCAGGACTGCTTAGCCGCCCCCGCCTTGGGAAGAGCCTCGCTCGATCGGAGCCGCTCCCCCTACGCTGTGCTGGGCTGCCCCGTCACCTCGCTCGTGGAGGCTCGCTGCGCACCTTCACCCTCCCGCCGGAGTCGGCGTTTGTGAGCATCTCCAAGCCTCGGACGGCCCGGACGCATCGGCGTGCCCGGCTGCCCCGCTTTGTTCACACGCCACCTGCAACACCCCGCTCTTGTCGTGAGCCTGAAGATCAGACACCCTCGTGAAGTGTGGGAGCCCCGGACGCCGCCTCGCTCTTCCTTCGAAGAGCCGCTGAAATCCCGCACCCGCCTTTGCGTCAAGAAACAAGGTACTGTACTTACGACCTCGACCGCGAGCTCGCATCGGATCCAGGGTCCGCAACGTTCTTATTTCCCTGTCATCTGCTGTGTGCTCCCTGGGCGCTGCCTCAGCACGAAGTGCGCTGAGGCCTACAGTTACCTTGTGCCCGCCTAAAGAACTTTCCGTAAAACAAAGAGAACTTGACCGTATTTCCAAGAATTGTGGCCCCATCAGTTCAACGTTACTGGGCCTTGTATTTGAATCTGCTGAATCTACTTAAAAGCTTATTTTTATATACTTCCTGATTGGTGTCCGTTTGTGGTGCATGCAAGGGGTTTACTGTATGTATAATTGCATTTGCTTAACCGTGTACGCCTGAGACTTAGCCTAGACTGCTCGCGCCACGCACCTAGAGGGTGAGCAGGGGTTATTCTGGGGAGTCATCCTTCGCCCTGACAAGAAGTAAAGGGTCCCTGCTTGTTGTGGGTTCACACCTGCGTCAACCAGAGCCCCGCATTTCTAACAAGGGGGTTGTGCTGGGGCTGGTGTTTCAGGGTTTAGGGCAGTGCAGTGGTGTTCGGGCAGTGTAGGGGGTCATGCTGGGGCTGGTGTTTCAGGGTTAGGGGCAGTGCATTGGTGTTCGGGCAGTGAAGGGGTCGTGCTGGGGCTGGTGTTTCAGGGTTTAGGGCAGTGCAGTGATGTTCGGGCAGTGTAGGGGGTCTTCCAGGGGCTGGTGTTTCCGGGTTTAGGGCAGTGCAGTGGTGTTCGGGCAGTGTAGGGGGTCGTGCTGGGGGTGGTGTTTCAGGGTTTAGGGCAGTCTAGGGGGCCGTGCAGGGGCTGGTGTTTCAGGGTTTAGGGCAGTGCAGTGGTGTTCGGGCAGTGTAGGGAGTTGTGCTGGGGCTCGTGTTTCAGGGTTTAGGGCAGTGCAGTTGTGTTCGGGCAGTGTAGGGGGTCGTGCTGGGGGTGGTGTTTCAGGGTTTAGGGCAGTGGTGTTCATGCAAGGTGTCGGGGGTCTTGCTGGGGCTGGTGTTTCAGGGTTTAGTGCAGTGCAGTGGTGTTAGGGGAGTGTAGAGGGTCGTGCAGGGGTGGTGTTTCAGGGTTTAGGACAGTGCAGTGGTGTTGAGGCAGTGTAAAGGGTCATGCTTGGGATGATGTTTCAGGGTTTAGGGCAGTGCAGTGGTGTTCGGGCAGTGTAGGGGGTCGTGCTGAGGGTGGTGTTTTAGAGTTTAGGGCAGTGCAGTGGTGTTCCGGCATTGTAGGGGGTCGTGCTGGGGGTGGTGTTTCAGGGTTTAGGGCAGTCTAGGGGGAAGTGCAGGGGCTGGTGTTTCAAGGTTTAGGGCAGTGCAGTGGTGTTCGGGCAGTGTAGGGAGTCGTGCTGGGGCTCGTGTTTCAGGGTTTAGGGCAGTGCAGTGGTGTTCGGGCAGTGCAGGGGGTCGTGCTGGGGCTGGTGTTTCAGGGTTTAGGGCAGTGCAGTGGTGTTCAGGCAGTGTAGGGGGTCATGCAGGGGCTGGTGTTTCAGGTTTTAGGGCAGTGCAGTGGTGTTCGGGCAGTGTAGGGGGTCATGCAGGGGCTGGTGTTTCAGGGTTTAGGGCAGTGCAGTGGTGTTCGGGCAGTGTAGTGGGTCGTGCTGGGGCTGGTGTTTCAGGGATTAGGGAAGTGCAGTGGTGTTCGGGCAGTGTAGAGGGTCTTGCTGGGGCTGGTGTTTCAGGGTTTGGGCAGTAGTGTTCGGGCAGTGTATGGGGTCTTGCTTGAGATGATGTTTCAGGGTTTAGGGCAGTGCAGTGGTGTTCGGGCAGTGTAGGGGGTCATGCAGGGGCTGGTGTTTCAGGTTTTAGGGCAGTGCAGTGGTGCTCGGGCAGTGTAGGGGGTCTTGCTGGGGCTTGTGTTTTAGGGTTTAGGTCTGTGTAGTGGTGTTCGGGCAGTGTAGGGGGTGTTGCTGGGGCTGATGTTTTAGGGTTTAGGGCAGTGCAGTGGGGTTCGGGCAGTGTAGGGGCTTGTGCTGGGGGTAGTGTTTCAGGGTTAGGGGCAGTGCATTGGTGTTCGGGCAGTGAAGGGGTCGTGCTGGGGCTGGTGTTTCAGGGTTTAGGGCAGTGCAGTGGTGTTCGGGCAGTGTAGGGGGTCGTGCAGGGGCTGGTGTTTCAGAGTTTAGGGCAGTGCAGTGATTTTCGGGCAGTGTAGGGGGTCTTCCAGGGGCTGGTGTTTCCGGGTTTAGGGCAGTGCAGTGGTGTTCGGGCAGTGTAGGGGGTCGTGCTGGGGGTGGTGTTTCAGGGTTTAGGGCAGTATAGTGGTGTTAGGGCAGTGTAGGGGGTTGTGCTGGGGCTGGTGTTTCAGGGTTTAGGGCAGTGCAGTGGTGTTCGGGCAGTGTAGGGGGTCGTGCTGGGGCTGGTGTTTCAGGGTTAGGGGCAGTGCATTGGTGTTCGGGCAGTGAAGGGGTCGTGCTGGGGCTGGTGTTTCAGGGTTTAGGGCAGTGCAGTGGTGTTCGGGCAGTGTAGGGGGTCATGCAGGGGCTGGTGTTTCAGGGTTTAGGGCAGTGCAGTGGTGTTCGGGCAGTGTAGGGGGTCGTGCTGGGGGTGGTGTTTCAGGGTTTAGGGCAGTATAGTGGTGTTAGGGCAGTGTAGGGGGTTGTGCTGGGGCTGGTGTTTCAGGGTTTAGGGCAGTGCAGTGGTGTTCGGGCAGTGTAGGGGGTCGTGCTGGGGCTGGTGTTTCAGGGTTAGGGGCAGTGCATTGGTGTTCGGGCAGTGAAGGGGTCGTGCTGGGGCTGGTGTTTCAGGGTTTAGGGCAGTGCAGTGGTGTTCGGGCAGTGTAGGGGGTCTTCCAGGGGCTGGTGTTTCCGGGTTTAGGGCAGTGCAGTGGTGTTCGGGCAGTGTAGAGGGTCGTGCTGGGGGTGGTGTTTCAGGGTTTAGGGCAGTCTAGGGGGCCGTGCAGGGGCTGGTGTTTCAGGGTTTAGAGCAGTGCAGTGGTGTTCGGGCAGTGTAGGGAGTTGTGCTGGGGCTCGTGTTTCAGGGTTTAGGGCAGTGCAGTTGTGTTCGGGCAGTGTAGGGGGTCGTGCTGGGGGTGATGTTTCAGGGTTTAGGGCAGTGGGGTTCATGCAAGGTGTCGGGGGTCTTGCTGGGGCTAGTGTTTCAGGGTTTAGTGCAGTGCACTGGTGTTAGGGCAGTGTAGAGGGTCGTGCAGGGGTGGTGTTTCAGGGTTTAGGACAGTGCAGTGGTGTTGAGGCAGTGTAGGGGGTCATGCTTGGGATGATGTTTCAGGGTTTAGGGCAGTGCAGTGGTGTTCGGGCAGTGTAGGGGGTCGTGCTGAGGGTGGTGTTTTAGAGTTTAGGGCAGTGCAGTGGTGTTCCGGCATTGTAGGGGGTCGTGCTGGGGGTGGTGTTTCAGGGTTTAGGGCAGTCTAGGGGGAAGTGCAGGGGCTGGTGTTTCAGGGTTTAGGGCAGTGCAGTGGTGTTCGGGCAGTGTAGGGAGTCGTGCTGGGGCTCGTGTTTCAGGGTTTAGGGCAGTGCAGTGGTGTTCGGGCAGTGCAGGGGGTCGTGCTGGGGCTGGTGTTTCAGGGTTTAGGGCAGTGCAGTGGTGTTCAGGCAGTGTAGGGGGTCGTGCAGGGGCTGGTGTTTCAGGTTTTAGGGCAGTGCAGTGGTGTTCGGGCAGTGTAGGGGGTCGTGCAGGGGCTGGTGTTTCAGGGTTTAGGGCAGTGCAGTGGTGTTCGGGCATTGTAGTGGGTCGTGCTGGGGCTGGTGTTTCAGGGATTAGGGAAGTGCAGTGGTGTTCGGGCAGTGTAGAGGGTCTTGCTGGGGCTGGTGTTTCAGGGTTTGGGCAGTAGTGTTCGGGCAGTGTATGGGGTCTTGCTTGGGATGATGTTTCAGGGTTTAGGGCAGTGCAGTGGTGTCCGGGCAGTGTAGGGGGTCGTGCAGGGGCTGGTGTTTCAGGGTTTAGGGCAGAGCAGTGGTGTTCGGGGAGTGTAGGGGGTTGTGCAGGAGCTTGTGTTTCAGGGTATAGGGCAGTGCAGTGGTGTTCGGGCAGTGTAGGGGGTCGTGCAGAGGCTGGTGTTTCAGGGTTTAGGGCAGTGAAGTGGTGTTCGGGCAGTGTAGGGGGTCGTGCTGGGACTGGTGTTTCAGGGTTTAGGGCAGTGAAGTGGTGTTCGGGCAGTGTAGGGGCTCATGCTGGGGGTGGTGTTTTAGAGTTTAGGGCAGTGCAGTGATGTTCCGGCAGTGTAGGGGGTCATGCTGGGGGTGGTGTTTCAGGGTTTAGGGCAGTCTAGGGGGCCGTGCAGGGGCTGGTGTTTCAGGGTTTAGGGCAATGCAGTGGTGTTCGGGCAGTGTAGGGAGTCGTGCTGGGGCTCGTGTTTCAGGGTTTAGGGCAGTGCAGTGGTGTTCGGGCAGTGCAGGGGGTCATGCTGGGGCTGGTGTTTCAGGGTTTAGGGCAGTGCAGTGGTGTTCGGGCAGTGTAGGGGGTCGTGCAGGGGCTGGTGTTTCTGGTTTTAGGGCAGTGCAGTGGTGTTCGGGCAGTGTAGGGGGTCATGCAGGGGCTGGTGTTTCAGGCTTTAGGGCAGTGCAGTGGTGTTCGGGCCATGTAGGGGGTCTTGCTGGGGCTGGTGATTCAGAGTTTGGGGCAGTGTAGTGGTGTTCGGGCAGTGTAGGGGGTCATGCTGGGGCTGGTGTTTCAGGGTTTAGGGCAGTGCAGTGGTGTTCGGGCAGTGTAGGGGGTCATGCTGGGGCTGGTGTTTCAGGGATTAGGGAAGTGCAGTGGTGTTCGGGCAGTGTAGGGGGTCGTGCAGGGGCTGGTGTTTCAGGGTTTAGGGAAGTGCAGTGGTGTTCGGGCAGTGTAGGGGGTCATGCTGGGTCTGGTGTTTCAGGGATTAGGGCAGTAGTGTTCGGGCAGTGTATGGGGTCTTGCTTGAGATGATGTTTCAGGGTTTAGGGCAGTGCAGTGATGTTCCGGTAGTGTAGGGGGTCGTGCTCGGGGTGGTTATTCAGGGTTTAGGGTAGTGTAGGGGGTCGTACAGGGGCTGGTGTTTCAGGGTATAGGGCAGTGCGGTGGTGTTCGGGCAGTGTAGGGGGTCATGCTGGGGCTGGTGTTTCAGGGTTTAGGGCAGTGCGGTGGTGTTCGAGCAGTGTAGGGGTCGTGTCGGGGCTGGTGGTTTAGGGCAGTGCAGTGGAGTTCGGGCAGTGTAGGGGGTCGTGCTGGGAGTGGTGTTTCAGGGTTTAGGGCAGTGCAGTGGTGTTCCGGCAGTATAGGGGGTTGTGCTGGGGGTAGTGTTTCAGGGTTTAGGGCAGTCTAGGGGGTCGTGCAGGGGCTGGTGTTTCAGGGTTTAGGGCATTGCAGTGGTGTTCAGGCAGTGCAGGGGGTCCTGCTGGGGCTGGTGTTTCAGGGTTTAGGGCAGTGCAGTGGTGTTCGGGCAGTGTAGGGGTCGTGCTGGGGCTGGTGTTTCAGGGTTTAGGGCAGTGCAGTGGTGTCCAGGCAGTGTAGGGGGTCATGCAGGGGCTGGTGTTTCAGGGTTTAGGGCAGGGCAGTGGTGTTCGGGGAGTGTAGGGGGTCGTGCAGGGGCTGGTGTTTCAGGATTTAGGGCAGTGCAGTGGTGTTCGGGCAGTGTAGGGGGTCGTGCAGGGGCTGGTGTTTCAGGGTTGAGGGCAGTGAAGTGGTGTTCAGGCAGTGTAGGGGGTCGTGCTGGGGCTGGTGTTTCAGGGTTTAGGGCAGTGCAGTGGGGTTTGGTCAGTGTAGGTGGTCTTGCTGGGGCTGGTGTTTCAGGGTTTAGGGCAGTGGGGTTCGGGCAGTGTAGAGGGTCGTGCTGGGGGTGGTGTTTCAGGGTTTAGGGCAGTAGTGTTCGGGCAGTGTACGGGGTCTTGCTTGGGATGATGTTTCAGGCTTTAGGGCAGTGCAGTAGTTTTCGGGCAGTGTAGGTGCTGATGCTGGGGGTGATGTTTCAGGGTTTAGGGCAGTGGTGTTCGGGCAGTGTAGGGGTCGTGCTCGGGGTGATGAATCAGGGTCTAGGGCAGTGCTGTGTTGTTCGGGCAGTGTAGGGGGTCATGCTGGGAGTGGTGTTTCAGGGTTTAGCGCAGTGCAGTGGTGTTCGGGAAGTGTAGGGGTCGTGCAGGGGCTGATGATTCAGGGTTTAGGGCAGTGCAGTGGTGTTCGGGCAGTGTAGGGGGTCTTGCTGGGGCTTGTGTTTTAGGGTTTAGGTCTGTGCAGTGGTGTTCGGGCAGTGTAGGGGGTCTTGCTGGGGCTGATGTTTTAGGGTTTAGGGCAGTGCAGTGGGGTTCGGGCAGTGTAGGGGCTTGTGCTGGGGGTGGTGTTTCAGGGTTTAGGCAGTGCAGTGGTGTTCGGGCAGTGTAGGGGGTCGTGCTGGGGCTGGTGTTTCAGGGTTTAGGGCAGTGCAGTAGTGTTCGGGCAGTGTAGGCGGATGTGCTAGGGGTGGTGTTTCAGGGTTTAGGGCAGTATAGTGGTGTTAGGGCAGTGTAGGGGGTTGTGCTGGGGCTGGTGTTTCAGGGTTTAGGGCAGTGCAGTGGTGTTCGGGCAGTGTAGGGGGTCGTGCAGGGGCTGGTGTTTCAGGTTTTAGGGCAGTGCAGTGGTGTTCGGGCAGTGTAGGGGGTCGTGCAGGGGCTGGTGTTTCAGGGTTTAGGGCAGTGCAGTGGTGTTCGGGCAGTGGAGGGGGTCGTGCTGGGGCTGGTGTTTCAGGGATTAGGGAAGTGCAGTGGTGTTCGGGCAGTGTAGGGGGTCTTGCTGGGGCTGGTGTTTCAGGGTTTAGGGCAGTAGTGTTCTGGCAGTGTATGGGGTCTTGCTTGAGATGATGTTTCAGGGTTTAGGGCAGTGCAGTGGTATCCGGGCAGTGTAGGGGGTCGTGCAGGGGCTGGTGTTTCAGGGTTTAGGGCAGAGCAGTGGTGTTCGGGGAGTGTAGGGGGTTGTGCAGGAGCTGGTGTTTCAGGGTATATGGCAGTGCAGTGGTGTTCGGGCAGTGTAGGGGGTCGTGCAGAGGCTGGTGTTTCAGGGTTTAGGGCAGTGAAGTGGTGTTCGGGCAGTGTAGGGGGTCGTGCTGGGGCTGGTGTTTCAGGGTTTAGGGCAGTGAAGTGGTGTTCGGGCAGTGTAGGGGGTCATGCTGGGGGTGGTGTTTCAGAGTTTAGGGCAGTGCAGTGATGTTCTGGCAGTGTAGGGGGTCGTGCTGGGGGTGGTGTTTCAGGGTTTCGGGCAGTGTAGGGAGTCGTGCTGGGGCTCGTGTTTCAGGGTTTAGGGCAGTGCAGTGGTGTTCGGGCAGTGCAGGGGGTCTTGCTGGGGCTGATGTTTTAGGGTTTAGGGCAGTGCAGTGGGGTTCGGGCAGTGTAGGGGCTTGTGCTGGGGGTGGTGTTTCAGGGTTTAGGCAGTGCAGTGGTGTTCGGGCAGTGTAGGGGGTCGTGCTGGCGCTGGTGTTTTAGGGTTTAGCGCAGTGCAGTGGTGTTCGGGAAGTGTAGGGGTCGTGCAGGGGCTGATGATTCAGGGTTTAGGGCAGCGCAGTGGTGTTCGGGCAGTGTAGGGGGTCTTGCTGGGGCTTGTGTTTTAGGGTTTAGGTCTGTGCAGTGGTGTTCGGGCAGTGTAGGGGGTCTTGCTGGGGCTGATGTTTTAGGGTTTAGGGCAGTGCAGTGGGGTTCGGGCAGTGTAGGGGCTTGTGCTGGGGGTGGTGTTTCAGGGTTTAGGCAGTGCAGTGGTGTTCGGGCAGTGTAGGGGGTCATGCTGGGGCTGGTGTTTCAGGGTTTAGGGCAGTGCAGTAGTGTTCGGGCAGTGTAGGCGGATGTGCTGGGGGTGGTGTTTCAGGGTTTAGGGCAGTATAGTGGTGTTAGGGCAGTGTAGGGGGTTGTGCTGGGGCTGGTGTTTCAGGGTTTAGGGCAGTGCAGTGGTGTTCGGGCAGTGTAGGGGGTCGTGCAGGGGCTGGTGTTTCAGGTTTTAGGGCAGTGCAGTGGTGTTCGGGCAGTGTAGGGGGTCGTGCAGGGGCTGGTGTTTCAGGGTTTAGGGCAGTGCAGTGGTGTTCGGGCAGTGGAGGGGGTCGTGCTGGGGCTGGTGTTTCAGGGATTAGGGAAGTGCAGTGGTGTTCGGGCAGTGTAGGGGGTCTTGCTGGGGCTGGTGTTTCAGGGTTTAGGGCAGTAGTGTTCGGGCAGTGTATGGGGTCTTGCTTAAGATGATGTTACAGGGTTTAGGGCAGTGCAGTGGTGTCCGGGCAGTGTAGGGGGTCGTGCAGGGGCTGGTGTTTCAGGGTTTAGGGCAGAGCAGTGGTGTTCGGGGAGTGTAGGGGGTTGTGCAGGAGCTGGTGTTTCAGGGTATAGGGCAGTGCAGTGGTGTTCGGGCAGTGTAGGGGGTCGTGCAGAGGCTGGTGTTTCAGGGTTTAGGGCAGTGAAGTGGTGTTCGGGCAGTGTAGGGGGTCGTGCTGGGGCTGGTGTTTCAGGGTTTAGGGCAGTGAAGTGGTGTTCGGGCAGTGTAGGGGGTCATGCTGGGGGTGGTGTTTCAGAGTTTAGGGCAGTGCAGTGATGTTCCGGCAGTGTAGGGGGTCGTGCTGGGGGTGGTGTTTCAGGGTTTAGGGCAGTCTAGGGGGCCGTGCAGGGGCTGGTGTTTCAGGGTTTAGGGCAATGCAGTGGTGTTCGGGCAGTGTAGGGAGTCGTGCTGGGGCTCGTGTTTCAGGGTTTAGGGCAGTGCAGTGGTGTTCGGGCAGTGCAGGGGGTCTTGCTGTGGCTGGTGTTTCAGGGTTTAGGGCAGTGCAGTGGTGTTCGGGCAGTGTAGGGGGTCGTGCAGGGGCTGGTGTTTCTGGTTTTAGGTCAGTGCATTGGTGTTTGGGCAGTGTAGGGGGTGATGCAGGAGCTGGTGTTTCAGGGTATAGGGCAGTGCAGTGGTGTTCGGGCAGTGTAGGGGGTCGTGCAGAGGCTGGTGTTTCAGGGTTTAGGGCAGTGAAGTGGTGTTCGGGCAGTGTAGGGGGTCGTGCTGGGGCTGGTGTTTCAGGGTTTAGGGCAGTGAAGTGGTGTTCGGGCAGTGTAGGGGGTCATGCTGGGGGTGGTGTTTCAGAGTTTAGGGCAGTGCAGTGATGTTCCGGCAGTGTAGGGGGTCGTGCTGGGGGTGGTGTTTCAGGGTTTAGGGCAGTCTAGGGGGCCGTGCAGGGGCTGGTGTTTCAGGGTTTAGGGCAATGCAGTGGTGTTCGGGCAGTGTAGGGAGTCGTGCTGGGGCTCGTGTTTCAGGGTTTAGGGCAGTGCAGTGGTGTTCGGGCAGTGCAGGGGGTCTTGCTGTGGCTGGTGTTTCAGGGTTTAGGGCAGTGCAGTGGTGTTCGGGCAGTGTAGGGGGTCGTGCAGGGGCTGGTGTTTCTGGTTTTAGGTCAGTGCATTGGTGTTTGGGCAGTGTAGGGGGTCATGCAGGGGCTGGTGTTTCAGGGTTTAGGGCAGTGCAGTGGTGTTCGGGCCGTGTAGGGGGTCTTGCTGGGGCTGGTGATTCAGGGTTTGGGGCAGTGTAGTGGTGTTCGGGCAGTGTAGGGGGTCGTGCTGGGGCTGGTGTTTCAGGGTTTAGGGCAGTGCAGTGGTGTTCGGGCAGTGTAGGGGGTCGTGCAGGGGCTGGTGTTTCAGGTTTTAGGGCAGTGCAGTGGTGTTTGGGCAGTGTAGGGGGTCGTGCAGGGGCTGGTGTTTCAGGTTTTAGGGCAGTGCAGTGGTGTTCGGGCAGTGTAGGGGGTCGTGCAGGGGCTGGTGTTTCAGGGTTTAGGGCAGTGCAGTGGTGTTCGGGCAGTGGAGGGGGTCGTGCTGGGGCTGGTGTTTCAGGGATTAGGGAAGTGCAGTGGTGTTCGGGCAGTGTAGGGGGTCTTGCTGGGGCTGGTGTTTCAGGGTTTAGGGCAGTAGTGTTCTGGCAGTGTATGGGGTCTTGCTTGAGATGATGTTTCAGGGTTTAGGGCAGTGCAGTGGTGTCCGGGCAGTGTAGGGGGTCGTGCAGGGGCTGGTGTTTCAGGGTTTAGGGCAGAGCAGTGGTGTTCGGGGAGTGTAGGGGGTTGTGCAGGAGCTGGTGTTTCAGGGTATATGGCAGTGCAGTGGTGTTCGGGCAGTGTAGGGGGTCGTGCAGAGGCTGGTGTTTCAGGGTTTAGGGCAGTGAAGTGGTGTTCGGGCAGTGTAGGGGGTCGTGCTGGGGCTGGTGTTTCAGGGTTTAGGGCAGTGAAGTGGTGTTCGGGCAGTGTAGGGGGTCATGCTGGGGGTGGTGTTTCAGAGTTTAGGGCAGTGCAGTGATGTTCTGGCAGTGTAGGGGGTCGTGCTGGGGGTGGTGTTTCAGGGTTTAGGGCAGTGTAGGGAGTCGTGCTGGGGCTCGTGTTTCAGGGTTTAGGGCAGTGCAGTGGTGTTCGGGCAGTGCAGGGGGTCTTGCTGGGGCTGATGTTTTAGGGTTTAGGGCAGTGCAGTGGGGTTCGGGCAGTGTAGGGGCTTGTGCTGGGGGTGGTGTTTCAGGGTTTAGGCAGTGCAGTGGTGTTCGGGCAGTGTAGGGGGTCGTGCTGGCGCTGGTGTTTTAGGGTTTAGCGCAGTGCAGTGGTGTTCGGGAAGTGTAGGGGTCGTGCAGGGGCTGATGATTCAGGGTTTAGGGCAGCGCAGTGGTGTTCGGGCAGTGTAGGGGGTCTTGCTGGGGCTTGTGTTTTAGGGTTTAGGTCTGTGCAGTGGTGTTCGGGCAGTGTAGGGGGTCTTGCTGGGGCTGATGTTTTAGGGTTTAGGGCAGTGCAGTGGGGTTCGGGCAGTGTAGGGGCTTGTGCTGGGGGTGGTGTTTCAGGGTTTAGGCAGTGCAGTGGTGTTCGGGCAGTGTAGGGGGTCGTGCTGGGGCTGGTGTTTCAGGGTTTAGGGCAGTGCAGTAGTGTTCGGGCAGTGTAGGCGGATGTGCTGGGGGTGGTGTTTCAGGGTTTAGGGCAGTATAGTGGTGTTAGGGCAGTGTAGGGGGTTGTGCTGGGGCTGGTGTTTCAGGGTTTAGGGCAGTGCAGTGGTGTTCGGGCAGTGTAGGGGGTCGTGCAGGGGCTGGTGTTTCAGGTTTTAGGGCAGTGCAGTGGTGTTCGGGCAGTGTAGGGGGTCGTGCAGGGGCTGGTGTTTCAGGGTTTAGGGCAGTGCAGTGGTGTTCGGGCAGTGGAGGGGGTCGTGCTGGGGCTGGTGTTTCAGGGATTAGGGAAGTGCAGTGGTGTTCGGGCAGTGTAGGGGGTCTTGCTGGGGCTGGTGTTTCAGGGTTTAGGGCAGTAGTGTTCGGGCAGTGTATGGGGTCTTGCTTAAGATGATGTTACAGGGTTTAGGGCAGTGCAGTGGTGTCCGGGCAGTGTAGGGGGTCGTGCAGGGGCTGGTGTTTCAGGGTTTAGGGCAGAGCAGTGGTGTTCGGGGAGTGTAGGGGGTTGTGCAGGAGCTGGTGTTTCAGGGTATAGGGCAGTGCAGTGGTGTTCGGGCAGTGTAGGGGGTCGTGCAGAGGCTGGTGTTTCAGGGTTTAGGGCAGTGAAGTGGTGTTCGGGCAGTGTAGGGGGTCGTGCTGGGGCTGGTGTTTCAGGGTTTAGGGCAGTGAAGTGGTGTTCGGGCAGTGTAGGGGGTCATGCTGGGGGTGGTGTTTCAGAGTTTAGGGCAGTGCAGTGATGTTCCGGCAGTGTAGGGGGTCGTGCTGGGGGTGGTGTTTCAGGGTTTAGGGCAGTCTAGGGGGCCGTGCAGGGGCTGGTGTTTCAGGGTTTAGGGCAATGCAGTGGTGTTCGGGCAGTGTAGGGAGTCGTGCTGGGGCTCGTGTTTCAGGGTTTAGGGCAGTGCAGTGGTGTTCGGGCAGTGCAGGGGGTCTTGCTGTGGCTGGTGTTTCAGGGTTTAGGGCAGTGCAGTGGTGTTCGGGCAGTGTAGGGGGTCGTGCAGGGGCTGGTGTTTCTGGTTTTAGGTCAGTGCATTGGTGTTTGGGCAGTGTAGGGGGTGATGCAGGAGCTGGTGTTTCAGGGTATAGGGCAGTGCAGTGGTGTTCGGGCAGTGTAGGGGGTCGTGCAGAGGCTGGTGTTTCAGGGTTTAGGGCAGTGAAGTGGTGTTCGGGCAGTGTAGGGGGTCGTGCTGGGGCTGGTGTTTCAGGGTTTAGGGCAGTGAAGTGGTGTTCGGGCAGTGTAGGGGGTCATGCTGGGGGTGGTGTTTCAGAGTTTAGGGCAGTGCAGTGATGTTCCGGCAGTGTAGGGGGTCGTGCTGGGGGTGGTGTTTCAGGGTTTAGGGCAGTCTAGGGGGCCGTGCAGGGGCTGGTGTTTCAGGGTTTAGGGCAATGCAGTGGTGTTCGGGCAGTGTAGGGAGTCGTGCTGGGGCTCGTGTTTCTGGGTTTAGGACAGTGCAGTGGTGTTCGGGCAGTGCAGGGGGTCTTGCTGTGGCTGGTGTTTCAGGGTTTAGGGCAGTGCAGTGGTGTTCGGGCAGTGTAGGGGGTCGTGCAGGGGCTGGTGTTTCTGGTTTTAGGTCAGTGCATTGGTGTTTGGGCAGTGTAGGGGGTCATGCAGGGGCTGGTGTTTCAGGGTTTAGGGCAGTGCAGTGGTGTTCGGGCCGTGTAGGGGGTCTTGCTGGGGCTGGTGATTCAGGGTTTGGGGCAGTGTAGTGGTGTTCGGGCAGTGTAGGGGGTCGTGCTGGGGCTGGTGTTTCAGGGTTTAGGGCAGTGCAGTGGTGTTCGGGCAGTGTAGGGGGTCGTGCAGGGGCTGGTGTTTCAGGTTTTAGGGCAGTGCAGTGGTGTTTGGGCAGTGTAGGGGGTCGTGCAGGGGCTGGTGTTTCAGGGTTTAGGGCAGTGCAGTGGTGTTCGGGCAGTGTAGGGGGTCGTGCAGGGGCTGGTGTTTCAGGGTTTAGGGCAGTAGTGTTCGGGCAGTGTATGGGGTCTTGCTTGAGATGATGTTTCAGGGTTTAGGGCAGTGCAGTGGTGTTCCGGTAGTGTAGGGGGTCGTGCTCGGGGTGGTGATTCAGGGTTTAGGGTAGTGAAGGGGGTCGTACAGGGGCTGGTGTTTCAGGGTATAGGGCAGTGCGGTGGTGTTCGGGCAGTGTAGGGGGTCATGCTGGGGCTGGTGTTTCAGGGTTTAGGGCAGTGCGGTGGTGTTCGGACAGTGTAGGGGTCATGTTGGGGCTGGTGGTTTAGGGCAGTGCAGTGGAATTCGGGCAGTGTAGGGGGTCGTGCTGGGAGTGGTGTTTCAGGGTTTAGGGCAGTGCAGTGGTGTTCCGGCAGTATAGGGCGTTGTGCTGGGGGTAGTGTTTCAGGGTTTAGGGCAGTCTAGGGGGTCGTGCAGGGGCTGGTGTTTCAGGGTTTAGGGCATTGCAGTGGTGTTCAGGCAGTGCAGGGGGTCGTGCTGGGGCTGGTGTTTCAGGGTTTAGGGCAGTGCAGTGGTGTTCGGGCAGTGTAGGGGTCGTGCTGGGGCTGGTGTTTCAGGGTTTAGGGCAGTGCAGTGGTGTCCAGGCAGTGTAGGGGGTCATGCAGGGGCTGGTGTTTCAGGGTTTAGGGCAGAGCAGTGGTGTTCGGGGAGTGTAGGGGGTCGTGCAGTGGCTGGTGTTTCAGGATTTAGGGCAGTGCAGTGGTGTTCGGGCAGTGTAGGGGGTCGTGCAGGGGCTGGTGTTTCAGGGTTGAGGGCAGTGAAGTGGTGTTCAGGCAGTGTAGGGGGTCGTGCTGGGGCTGGTGTTTCAGGGTTTAGGGAAGTGCAGTGGTGTTTGGTCAGTGTAGGTGGTCTTGCTGGGGCTGGTGTTTCAGGGTTTAGGGCAGTGCAGTGGTGTTCGGGCAGTGTAGGGGGTCGTGCTGGGGGTGGTGTTTTAGGGTTTAGGGCAGTAGTGTTCGGGCAGTGTACAGGGTCTTGCTTGGGATGATGTTTCAGGCTTTAGAGCAGTGCAGTAGTTTTCGGGCAGTGTAGGTGCTGATGCTGGGGGTGATGTTTCAGGATTTAGGGCAGTGGTGTTCGGGCAGTGTAGGGGTCGTGCTCGGGGTGATGAATCAGGGTTTAGGGCAGTGCAGTGGTGTTCGGGCAGTGTAGGGGGTCGTGCTGGGAGTGGTGTTTCAGGGTTTAGCGCAGTGCAGTGGTGTTCGGGAAGTGTAGGGGTCGTGCAGGGGCTGATGATTCAGGCTTTAGGGCAGTGCAGTGGTGTTCGGGCAGTGTAGGGGGTCTTGCTGGGGCTGATGTTTTAGGGTTTAGGGCAGTGCAGTGGGGTTCGGGCAGTGTAGGTGCTTGTGCTGGGGGTGGTGTTTCAGGGTTTAGGCAGTGCAGTGGTGTTCGGGCAGTGTAGGGGGTCGTGCTGGGGCTGGTGTTTCAGGGTTTAGGGCAGTACAGTAGTGTTCGGGCAGTGTAGGCGGATGTGCTGGGGGTGGTGTTTCAGGGTTTAGGGCAGTGCAGTGGTGTTCCGGCAGTATAGGGCGTTGTGCTGGGGGTAGTGTTTCAGGGTTTAGGGCAGTCTAGGGGGTCGTGCAGGGGCTGGTGTTTTAGGGTTTAGGGCATTGCAGTGGTGTTCAGGCAGTGCAGGGGGTCGTGCTGGGGCTGGTGTTTCAGGGTTTAGGGCAGTGCAGTGGTGTTCGGGCAGTGTAGGGGTCGTGCTGGGGCTGGTGTTTCAGGGTTTAGGGCAGTGCAGTGGTGTCCAGGCAGTGTAGGGGGTCATGCAGGGGCTGGTGTTTCAGGGTTTAGGGCAGAGCAGTGGTGTTCGGGGAGTGTAGGGGGTCGTGCAGTGGCTGGTGTTTCAGGATTTAGGGCAGTGCAGTGGTGTTCGGGCAGTGTAGGGGGTCGTGCAGGGGCTGGTGTTTCAGGGTTGAGGGCAGTGAAGTGGTGTTCAGGCAGTGTAGGGGGTCGTGCTGGGGCTGGTGTTTCAGGGTTTAGGGAAGTGCAGTGGTGTTTGGTCAGTGTAGGTGGTCTTGCTGAGGCTGGTGTTTCAGGGTTTAGGGCAGTGCAGTGGTGTTCGGGCAGTGTAGGGGGTCGTGCTGGGGGTGGTGTTTTAGGGTTTAGGGCAGTAGTGTTCGGGCAGTGTACAGGGTCTTGCTTGGGATGATGTTTCAGGCTTTAGAGCAGTGCAGTAGTTTTCGGGCAGTGTAGGTGCTGATGCTGGGGGTGATGTTTCAGGATTTAGGGCAGTGGTGTTCGGGCAGTGTAGGGGTCGTGCTCGGGGTGATGAATCAGGGTTTAGGGCAGTGCAGTGGTGTTCGGGCAGTGTAGGGGGTCGTGCTGGGAGTGGTGTTTCAGGGTTTAGCGCAGTGCAGTGGTGTTCGGGAAGTGTAGGGGTCGTGCAGGGGCTGATGATTCAGGCTTTAGGGCAGTGCAGTGGTGTTCGGGCAGTGTAGGGGGTCTTGCTGGGGCTGATGTTTTAGGGTTTAGGGCAGTGCAGTCGGGTTCGGGCAGTGTAGGTGCTTGTGCTGGGGGTGGTGTTTCAGGGTTTAGGCAGTGCAGTGGTGTTCGGGCAGTGTAGGGGGTCGTGCTGGGGCTGGTGTTTCAGGGTTTAGGGCAGTGCAGTAGTGTTCGGGCAGTGTAGGCGGATGTGCTGGGGGTGGTGTTTCAGGGTTTAGGGCAGTATAATGGTGTTAGGGCAGTGTAGGGGGTTGTGCTGGGGCTGGTGTTTCAGGGTTTAGGGCAGTGCAGTGGTGTTCGGGCAGTGTAGGGGGTCGTGCTGGGGCTGGTGTTTCAGGGTTAGGGGCAGTGCATTGGTGTTCGGGCACTGTAGGGGTCGTGCTGGGGCTGGTGTTTCAGGGTTTAGGGCAGTGCAGTGGTGTTCGGGCAGTGTAGGGGGTCATGCAGGGGCTGGTGTTTCAGGGTTTAGGGCAGTGCAGTGGTGTTCGGGCAGTGTAGGGGGTCTTCCAGGGGCTGGTGTTTCCGGGTTTAGGGCAGTGCAGTGGTGTTCGGGCAGTGTAGGGGGTCGTGCTGGGGCTGGTGTTTCAGGGTTTAGGGCAGTGCAGTGGTGTTCGGGCAGTGTAGGGAGTCGTGCTGGGGCTCGTGTTTCAGGGTTTAGGGCAGTGCAGTTGTGTTCGGGCAGTGTAGGGGGTCGTGCTGGGGGTGGTGTTTCAGGGTTTAGGGCAGTGGTGTTCATGCAAGGTGTCGGGGGTCTTGCTGGGGCTGGTGTTTCAGGGTTTAGTGCAGTGCAGTGGTGTTAGGGCAGTGTAGAGGGTCGTGCAGGGGTGGTGTTTCAGGGTTTAGGACAGTGCAGTGGTGTTTAGGCAGTGTAGGGGCTTGTGCTGGGGCTGGTGTTTCAGGGTTTAGGGCGGTGCATGGTGTTCGGGCAGTGTAGGGGGTCATGCTTGGGATGATGTTTCAGGGTTTAGGGCAGTGCAGTGGTGTTCGGGCAGTGTAGGGGGTCGTGCTGAGGGTGGTGTTTTAGAGTTTAGGGCAGTGCAGTGGTGTTCCGGCATTGTAGGGGGTCGTGCAGGCGGTGGTGTTTCAGGGTTTAGGGCAGTCTAGGGGGAAGTGCAGGGGCTGGTGTTTCAGGGTTTAGGGCAGAGCAGTGGTGTTCGGGCAGTGTAGGGAGTCGTGCTGGGGCTCGTGTTTCAGGGTTTAGGGCAGTGCAGTGGTCTTCGGGCAGTGCAGGGGGTCGTGCTGGGGCTCGTGTTTCAGGGTTTAGGGCAGTGCAGTGGTGTTCGGGCAGTGCAGGGGGTCGTGCTGGGGCTCGTGTTTCAGGGTTTAGGGCAGTGCAGTGGTGTTTGGGCAGTGCAGGGGGTCGTGCTGGGGCTCGTGTTTCAGGGTTTAGGGCAGTGCAGTGGTGTTCGGGCAGTGCAGGGGGTCGTGCTGGGGCTGGTGTTTCAGGGTTTAGGGCAGTGCAGTGGTGTTCGGGCAGTGTAGGGGGTCGTGCAGGGGCTGGTGTTTCAGGTTTTAGGGCAGTGCAGTGGTGTTCGGGCAGTGTAGGGGGTCGTGCAGGGGCTGGTTTTTCAGGGTTTAGGGCAGTGCAGTGGTGTTCGGGCAGTGTAGGGGGTCGTGCTGGGGCTGGTGTTTCAGGGATTAGGGAAGAGCATTGGTGTTCGGGCAGTGTAGGGGGTCTTGCTGGGGCTGGTGTTTCAGGGTTTAGGGCAGTCTAGGGGGCCGTGCAGGGGCTGGTGTTTCAGGGTTTAGGGCAGAGCAGTGGTGTTCGGGGAGTGTAGGGGGTTGTGCAGGAGCTGGTGTTTCAGGGTATAGGGCAGTGCAGTGGTGTTCAGGCAGTGTAGGGGGTCATGCAGAGGCTGGTTTTTCAGGGTTTAGGGCAGTGCAGTGGTGTTCGGGCAGTGTAGGGAGTCGTGCTGGGGCTCGTGTTTCAGGGTTTAGGGCAGTGCAGTTGTGTTCAGGCAGTGTAGGGGGTCGTGCTGGGGGTGGTGTTTCAGGGTTTAGGGCAGTGGTGTTCATGCAAGGTGTCGGGGGTCTTGCTGGGGCTGGTGTTTCAGGGTTTAGTGCAGTGCAGTGGTGTTAGGGCAGTGTGGAGGGTCGTGCAGGGGTGGTGTTTCAGGGTTTAGGACAGTGCAGTGGTGTTTAGGCAGTGTAGGGGCTTGTGCTGGGGCTGGTGGTTCAGGGTTTAGGGCGGTGCGTGGTGTTCGGGCAGTGTAGGGGGTCATGCTTGGGATTATGTTTCAAGGTTTAGGGCAGTGCAGTGGTGTTCGGGCAGTGTAGGGGGTCGTGCTGAGGGTGGTGTTTTAGAGTTTAGGGCAGTGCAGTGGTGTTCCGGCATTTTAGGGGGTCGTGCTGGGGGTGGTGTTTCAGGGTTTAGGGCAGTCTAGTGGGAAGTGCAGGGGCTGGTGTTTCAGGGTTTAGGGCAGTGCAGTGGTGTTCGGGCAGTGTAGGGAGTCGTGCTGGGGCTCGTGTTTCAGGGTTTAGGGCAGTGCAGTGGTGTTCGGGCAGTGCAGCGGGTCGTGCTGGGGCTGGTGTTTCAGGGTTTAGGGCAGTGCAGTGGTGTTCGGGCAGTGTAGGGGGTCGTGCAGGGGCTGGTGTTTCAGGTTTTAGGGCAGTGCAGTGGTGTTCGGGCAGTGTAGGGGGTCGTACAGGGGCTGGTGTTTCAGGGTTTAGGGCAGTGCAGTGGTGTTCGGGCAGTGTAGGGGGCCGTGCTGGGGCTGGTGTTTCAGGGATTAGGGAAGTGCAGTGGTGTTCGGGCAGTGTAGGGGGTCTTGCTGGGGCTGATGTTTCAGGGTTTAGGGCAGTAGTGTTCGGGCAGTGTATGGGGTCTTGCTTGAGATGATGTTTCAAGGTTTAAGGCAGTGCAGTAGTGTCCGGGCAGTGTAGGGGGTCATGCAGGGGCTGGTGTTTCAGGGTTTAGGGCAGAGCAGTGGTGTTCGGGGAGTGTAGGGGGTTGTGCAGGAGCTGGTGTTTCAGGGTATAGGGCAGTGCAGTGGTGTTCGGGCAGTGTAGGGGGTCGTGCAGAGGCTGGTGTTTCAGGGTTTAGGGCAGTGAAGTGGTGTTCGGGCAGTGTAGGGGGTCGTGCTGGGGCTGGTGTTTCAGGGTTTAGGGCAGTGAAGTGGTGGTTGGGCAGTGTAGGGGGTCATGCAGGGGGTGGTGTTTCAGAGTTTAGGGCAGTGCAGTGATGTTCCGGCAGTGTAGGGGGTCGTGCTGGGGGTGGTGTTTCAGGGTTTAGGGCAGTCTAGGGGGCCGTGCAGGGGCTGGTGTTTCAGGGTTTAGGGCAATGCAGTGGTTTTCGGGCAGTGTAGGGAGTCGTGCTGGGGCTCGTGTTTCAGGGTTTAGGGCAGTGCAGTGGTGTTCGGGCAGTGCAGGGGGTCGTGCTGGGGCTGGTGTTTCAGGGTTTAGGGCAGTGCAGTGGTGTTCGGGCAGTGTAGGGGGTCGTGCAGGGGCTGGTGTTTCTGGTTTTAGGGCTGTGCAGTGGTGTTCGGGCAGTGTAGGGGGTCATGAAGGGGCTGGTGTTTCAGGGTTTAGGGCAGTGCAGTGGTGTTCGGGCCGTGTAGGGGGTCTTGCTGGGGCTGGTGATTCAGGGTTTAGGGCAGTGCAGTGGTGTTCGGGCAGTGTAGGGGGTCGTGCAGGGGCTGGTGTTTCAGGGTTTAGGGCAGAGAAGTGGTGTTCGGGCAGTGTAGGGGGTCATGCTGGGGGTGGTGTTTCAGAGTTTAGGGCAGTGCAGTGATGTTCCGGCAGTGTAGGGGGTCGCGCTGGGGGTGGTGTTTCAGGGTTTAGGGCAGTCTAGGGGGCCGTGCAGGGGCTGGTGTTTCAGGGTTTAGGGCAATGCAGTGGTGTTCGGGCAGTGTAGGGAGTCGTGCTGGGGCTCGTGTTTCAGGGTTTAGGGCAGTGCAGGGGGTCTTGCTGGGGCTGGTGTTTCAGGGTTTAGGGCAGTGCAGTGGTGTTTGGGCAGTGTAGGGGGTCGTGCAGGGGCTGGTGTTTCTGGTTTTAGGGCAATGCAGTGGTGTTTGGGCAGTGTAGGGGGTCGTGCAGGGGCTGGTGTTTCAGGGTTTAGGGCAGTGCAGTGGTGTTCGGGCCGTGTAGGGGATCTTGCTGGGGCTGGTGATTCAGGGTTTGGGGCAGTGTAGTGGTGTTCGGGCAGTGTAGGGGGTCGTGCTGGGGCTGGTGTTTCAGGGTTTAGGGCAGTGCAGTGGTGTTCGGGCAGTGTAGGGGGTCGTGCAGGGGCTGGTGTTTCAGTTTTCGGGCAGTGCAGTGGTGTTTGGGCAGTGTAGGGGGTCGTGCAGGGGCTGGTGTTTCAGGGTTTAGGGCAGTGCAGTGGTGTTCGGGCAGTGTAGGGGGTCGTGCTGGGGCTGGTGTTTCAGGGATTAGGGAAGTGCAGTGGTGTTCGGGCAGTGTAGGGGGTCTTGCTGGGGCTGGTGTTTCAGGGTTTAGGGCAGTAGTGTTCGGGCAGTGTATGGGGTCTTGCTTGAGATGATGTTTCAGGGTTTAGGGCAGTGCAGTGATGTTCCGGTAGTGTAGGGGGTCGTGCTCGGGGTGGTGATTCAGGGTTTAGGGTAGTGTATGGGGTCGTACAGGGGCTGGTGTTTCGGGGTATAGGGCAGTGCGGTGGTGTTCGGGCAGTGTAGGGGGTCATGTTGGGGCTGGTGTTTCAGGGTTTAGGGCAGTGCGGTGGTGTTCGGGCAGTGTAGGGGTCGTGTTGTGGCTGGTGGTTTAGGGCAGTGCAGTGGAGTTCGGGCAGTGTAGGGGGTCGTGCTGGGAGTGGTGTTTCAGGGTTTAGGGCAGTGCAGTGGTGTTCCGGCAGTATAGGGGGTTGTGCTGGGGGTAGTGTTTCAGGGTTTAGGGCAGTCTAGGGGGTCGTGCAGGGGCTGGTGTTTCAGGGTTTAGGGCATTGCAGTGGTGTTCAGGCAGTGCAGGGGGTCGTGCTGGGGCTGGTGTTTCAGGGTTTAGGGCAGTGCAGTGGTGTTCGGGCAGTGTAGGGGTCGTGCTGGGGCTGGTGTTTCAGGGTTTAGGGCAGTGCAGTGGTGTCCAGGCAGTGTAGGAGGTCATGCAGGGGCTGGTGTTTCAGGGTTTAGGGCAGAGCAGTGGTGTTCGGGGAGTGTAGGGGGCCATGCAGGGGCTGGTGTTTCAGGATTTAGGGCAGTGCAGTGGTGTTCGGGCAGTGTAGGGGGTCGTGCAGGGGCTGGTGTTTCAGGGTTGAGGGCAGTGAAGTGGTGTTCAGGCAGTGTAGGGGGTCGTGCTGGGGCTGGTGTTTCAGGGTTTAGGGAAGTGCAGTGGTGTTTGGTCAGTGTAGGTGGTTTTGCTGGGGCTGGTGTTTCAGGGTTTAGGGCAGTGCAGTGGTGTTCGGGCAGTGTAGGGGGTCATGCTGGGGGTGGTGTTTTAGGGTTTAGGGCAGTAGTGTTCAGGCAGTGTACGGGGTCTTGCTTGGGATGATGTTTCAGGCTTTAGAGCAGTGCAGTAGTTTTCGGGCAGTGTAGGTGCTGATGCTGGGGGTGATGTTTCAGGATTTAGGGCAGTGGTGCTCGGGCAGTGTAGGGGTCGTGCTCGAGGTGATAAATCAGGGTTTAGGGCAGTGCAGTGGTGTTCGGGCAGTGTAGGGGGTCGTGCTGGGAGTGGTGTTTCAGGGTTTAGCGCAGTGCAGTGGTGTTCGGGAAGTGTAGGGGTCGTGCAGGGGCTGATGATTCAGGCTTTAGGGCAGTGCAGTGGTGTTCGGGCAGTGTAGGGGGTCTTGCTGGAGCTTGTGTTTTAGGATTTAGGTCTGTGCAGTGGTGTTCGAGCAGTGTAGGGGGTCTTGCTGGGGCTGATGTTTTAGGGTTTAGGGCAGTGCAGTGGTGTTCGGGCAGTGTAGGGGGTCGTGCTGGGTGTGGTGTTTAGGGTTTAGGGCAGTGCAGTGGTGTTCGGGCATTGTAGAGGGTCGTGATGGGGGTGGTGTTTCAAGGTTTAGAGCAGTGCAGTGGTGTTCAGGCAGTGTAGGTGGTCTTGCTGGGGGTGGTGTTTCAGGGTTTAGGGCAGAGCAGTGGTGTTCGGGCAGTGTAGGGGGTCTTGCTGGGGTTGGTGTTTCAGGGTTTAGGGTAGGGCAGTGGTGTTCAGGCAGTGTAGGGGGTCGTGGTGGGGGTGGTATTTCATAGTTTAGGGCAGGGCAGTGGTGTTCGGGCTGTGTAGGGGGTCGTGCTGGGGGTGGTTTTTCAGGGTTTAGGGCAATGGTGTTTGGGTAGTGTAGGGGGTCTTGCTGGGGATGATGTTTCATTGTTTAGGGCAGGGCAGTGGTGTTCGGGCAGTGTAGGGGGTCGTGCTGGGGTGGTGTTTCAGGGATTAGGGCAGTGCATGGTGTTCCGGTAGTATAGGGGGTCATGCTGGGGGTAGTGTTTCAGGGTTTGGGGCAGTGCAGTGGTGTTCGGGCAGTGTAGGGGTCATGCTGGGGTGGTGTTTCAGGGTTTAGGGCAGTGCAGTGCTGTTTGGGCAGTGTAGGGGGTCGTGCAGGGGCTGGTGTTTCAGGGTTTAAGGCAGTGCAGTGGTGTTTGGGCAGTGTAGGGGGTCGTGCAGGGGCTGGTGTTTCAGGGTTTAAGGCAGTGCAGTGGTGTTCGGGCAGTGTAGGGGGTCGTGCTGGGGGTAGTGTTTCAGGGTTTAGGGCAGAGCCGTGGAGTTCGGGCAGAGTACGGGGTCATGCTGGGGGTGGTGTGTAGGGTTTAGGGCAGTGCAGTGGTGTTCGGGCAGTGTAGGGGGTCGCGCTGGGTGTGTTGTTTAGGGTTTAGGGCAGTGCAGTGGTGTTCGGGCATTGTAGAGGGTCGTGATGGGGGTGGTGTTTCAAGGTTTAGAGCAGTGCAGTGGTGTTCAGGCAGTGTAGGTAGTCTTGCTGCGGGTGGTGTTTCAGGGTTTAGGGCAGAGCAGTGGTGTTCGGGCAGTGTAGGGGGTCTTGCTGGGGTTGGTGTTACAGGGTTTAGGGTAGGGCAGTGGTGTTCGGGCAGTGTAGGGGGTCGTGGTGGGGGTGGTATTTCATAGTTTAGGGCAGGGCAGTGGTGTTCGGGCTGTGTAGGGGGTCGTGCTGGGGGTGGTTTTTCAGGGTTTAGGGCAATGGTGTTTGGGTAGTGTAGGGGGTCTTGCTGGGGATGATGTTTCATTGTTTAGGGCAGGGCAGTGGTGTTCGGGCAGTGTAGGGGGTCGTGCTGGGGGTGGTGTTTCAGGGATTAGGGCAGTGCATGGTGTTCCGGTAGTATAGGGGGTCGTGCTGGGGGTAGTGTTTCAGGGTTTGGGGCAGTGCAGTGGTGTTCGGGCAGTGTAGGGGTCATGCTGGGGTGGTGTTTCAGGGTTTAGGGCAGTGCAGTGGTGTTCGGGCAGTGTAGGGGGTCTTGCTGGGGGTGGTGTTTCAGGGTTTACGGCAGTGGTGTTCAGGCAGTGTAGGGGGACGTGCTGGGGGTGGTGTTTCAGGGTTTAGGGCAGTGCACTGGTGTTCGGGCAGTGTAGGGGGTCTTGCTGGGGGTGATGTTTCAGGGTTTAGGGCAGTGCAGTGGTGATCCGGCAGTGTAGGGGGTCGTGCTGGGGGTGGTGTCCAGGGTTTAGGGCAGTGTGGGGGGTCGTGCTTGGGCTGGTGTTTCAGGGTTTAGGGCAGTGCAGTGGTGATCGGGCAGTGTAGGGGGACTTGCAGGGGCTGGTGTTTCAGGGTTTTGGGCAGTGCAGTGGTGTTCGGGCAGGGTAGGGGGTCGTGCTGGGGCTGGTGTTTCAGGGTTTAGGGCAGTGAAGTGGTGTTTGGGCAGTGTAGGAGGTCGTGCTGGGGCTGGTGTTTCAGGGTTTAGGGCAGGGCAGGTGTGTTCGGGCAGTGTAGGGAGCTGTGCTGGGGGTGGTGTTTCAGGGTTTAGGGCAGTGGTGTTCGGGCAGTGTAGGGGGTCATGCAGGGGGTGGTGTTTCAGGGTTTAGGGCAGTGCAGTGGTGTTCGGGAAGTATAGGGGGTCATGCTGGGGGTGGTGTTTCAGGGTTTAGTGCAGTGGTGTTCGGGCAGTGTAGGGGGTCTTGCTGGTGGTGGTCTTTCAGGGTTTAGGGCAGTTCAGTGGTGTTCGGGCAGTGTAGGGGCTCTTGCTGGGGCTGGTGTTTCAGTGTTTAGGGCAGTGCAGTGGTTTTGGGGCAGTGTAGGGGTTCTTGCTGGGGTTGGTGTTTCAGGGTTTAGGGCAGTGCAGTGGTGTCCGGGCAGTGTAGGGGGTCGTGCTGGGGCTGGTGTTTCAGGGTATAGGGCAGTGCAGTGGTGTTCGGGCGGTGTAGGGGGTCGTGCAGGGGGGGTGTTTCAGGGTTTAGGGCAGTACAGTGGTGTTCAGGCAGAGTAGGGGGTCGTGCTGGGGGTGGTGTTTAGGGTTTATGGCAGTGCAGAGTTGTTCGGGCTGTGGAGGGAGTCGTCCTGGGGCTGATGTTTCAAGGTTTAGGGCAGTGCAGTGTTGTTCGGGCACTGTAGCGCGTCGTGCTGGGGCTGGTGTTTCACGGTTTAGGGCAGTGGAGTGGTGTTCGGGCAATGTAGGGGGTCGTGCTGGGGCTGGTGTTTCAGAGTTTAGGGCAATGCAGTGGTGTTCAGGCAGTGTAGGGCGTTGAGCTGGGGCTAGTGTTTTAGGGTTTGGGGCAGTGCAGTGGTGTTCGGGCAGTGTAGGCGGTCGTGCTGGGGGTGGTGTTTCAGGGATGAGGGCAGTGCAGTGGTTTTCGGGCAGTGTAGGGGATCTTGCTGGGGTGGTGTTTCAAGCTTTAGGGCAGTGCAGTGGTGTTCGGGCAGTATAGAGGGTTGTGCTGGGGGTAGTGTTTCAGGGTTTAGGGCAGAGCAGTGGTGTTCGGGCAGAGTACGGGGTCATGCTGGGGGTGGTGTGTAGATTTTAGGGCAGTGCAGTGGTGTTCGGGCAGTGTAGGGGGTCGTGCTGGGTGTGGTGTTTAGGGTTTAGGGCAGTGCAGTGGTGTTCGGGCATTGTAGAGGGTCGTGATGGGGGTGGTGTTTCAAGGTTTAGGGCAGTGCAGTGGTGTTCAGGCAGTGTAGGTGGTCTTGCTGGGTGTGGTGTTTCAGGGTTTAGGGCAGAGCAGTGGTGTTCGGGCAGTGTAGGGGGTCTTGCTGGGGTTGGTGTTTCAGGGTTTAGGGTAGGGCAGTGGTGTTCGGGCAGTGTAGGAAGTCGTGGTGGGGGTGGTATTTCATAGTTTAGGGCAGGGCAGTGGTGTTTGGGCAGTGTAGGGGGTCGTGCTGGGGGTGGTTTTTCAGGGTTTAGGGCAATGGTGTTTGGGTAGTGTAGGGGGTCTTGCTGGGGGTGGTGTTTCAGGGATTAGGGCAGTGCATGGTGTTCCTGTAGTGTAGGGGGTCGTGCTGGAGGTAGTGTTTCAGGGTTTGGGGCAGTGCAGTGGTGTTCGGGCAGTGTAGGGGTCATGCTGGGGTGGTGTGTCAGGGTTTAGGGCAGTGCAGTGGTGTTCGGGCAGTGTAGGGGGTCTTGCTGGGGGTGGTGTTTCAGGGTTTACGGCAGTGGTGTTCAGGCAGTAAAGGGGGATGTGCTGGGGGTGGTGTTTCAGGGTTTAGGGCAGTGCAGTGGTGTTCGGGCAGTGTAGGTGGTCTTGCTGGGGGTGGTGTTTCAGGGTTTAGTGTAGTGGTGTACGGGCAGTGTAGGGGGTCTTGCTGGGGCTGGTGTTTCAGGGTTTAGGTCTGTGCAGTGGTGTTCGGGCAGTGTAGGGGGTCTTGCTGGGGCTGGTGGTTCAGGGTTTAGGGCAGTGCAGTGGTGTTCGGGCAGTGTAGGCGGTTGTGCTGGGGCTGGTGTTTTAGGGTTTAGGGCAGTACAGTGGTGTTCGCGCAGTGTAGGGGGTCATACAGGGGCTTGTGTTTCAGGGTTTAGGGCAGTGCAGTGGTGTTCGGGCAGTGTAGGGGGATGTGCTGGGGCTTGTGTTTCAGGGTTTAGGGCAGTGCAGTTGTGTTCGGGCAGTGTATGGGGTCATGCTGGGTTTGGTGTTTCAGGGTTTAGGGCAGTGCAGCTGTGTTCGGGGAGTGTAGGGGGTCGTGTAGGGGATGGTGTTTCAGGGTTTAGGGCACTGCAGTGCTGTTTGGGCAGCGTAGGGGGTCGTGCAGGGGCTGGTGTTTCAGGGTTTAAGGCAGTGCAGTGGTGTTTGGGCAGTGTAGGGGGTCATGCAGGGGCTGGTGTTTCAGGATTTAGGGCAGTGCAGTGGTGTTCGGGCAGTGTAGGGGGTCGTGCTGGGGGTAGTGTTTCAGGGTTTAGGGCAGAGCAGTGGTGTTCGGGCATAGTATGGGGTCATGCTGGGGGTGGTGTGTAGGGTTTAGGGCAGTGCAGTGGTGTTCAGGCAGTGTAGGGGGTCGTGCTGGGTGTGGTGTTTAGGGTTTAGGGCAGTGCATTGGTGTTCGGGCATTGTAGAAGGTCGTGATGGGGGTGGTGTTTCAAGGTTTAGAGCAGTGCAGTGGTGTTCAGGCAGTGTAGGTGGTCTTGCTGGGGGTGGTGTTACAGGGTTTAGGGCAGAGCAGTGGTGTTCGGGCAGTGTAGGGGGTCTTGCTGGGGTTGGTGTTTCAGGGTTTAGCATAAGGCAGTGGTGTTCGGGCAGTGTAGGGGGTCGTGGTGGGGGTGGTATTTCATAGTTTAGGGCAGGGCAGTGGTGTTCAGGCTGTGTAGGGGGTCGTGCTGGGGGTGGTTTTTCAGGGTTTAGGGCAATGGTGTTTGGGTAGTGTAGGGGGTCTTGCTGGGGATGATGTTTCATTGTTTAGGGCAGGGCAGTGGTGTTCGGGCAGTGTAAGGGGTCGTGCTGGGGGTGGTGTTTCAGGGATTAGGGCAGTGCATGGTGTTCCGGAAGTATAGGGGGTCGTGCTGGGGGTAGTGTTTTAGGGTTTGGGGCAGTGCAGTGGTGTTCGGGCAGTGTAGGGGTCATGCTGGGGTGGTGTTTCAGGGTTTACGGCAGTGCAGTGGTGTTCGGGCAGTGTAGGGGGTCTTGCTGGGGGTGGTGTTTCAGGATTCACGGCAGTGGTGTTCAGGCAGTGTAGGGGGACGTGCTGGGGCTGGTGTTTCAGGGTTTAGGGCAGTGCAGTGGTGTTCGGGCAGTGTAGGGGGTCGTGCAGGGGCTGGTGTTTCAGGTTTTAGGGCAGTGCAGTGGTGTTCGGGCAGTGTAGGGGGTCGTGCAGGGGCTGGTGTTTCAGGGTTTAGGGCAGTGCAGTGGTGTTCGGGCAGTGGAGGGGGTCGTGCTGGGGCTGGTGTTTCAGGGATTAGGGAAGTGCAGTGGTGTTCGGGCAGTGTAGGGGGTCTTGCTGGGGCTGGTGTTTCAGGGTTTAGGGCAGTAGTGTTCGGGCAGTGTATGGGGTCTTGCTTAAGATGATGTTACAGGGTTTAGGGCAGTGCAGTGGTGTCCGGGCAGTGTAGGGGGTCGTGCAGGGGCTGGTGTTTCAGGGTTTAGGGCAGAGCAGTGGTGTTCGGGGAGTGTAGGGGGTTGTGCAGGAGCTGGTGTTTCAGGTTTTAGGGAAGTGCAGTGGTGTTTGGTCAGTGTAGGTGGTCTTGCTGGGGCTGGTGTTTCAGGGTTTAGGGCAGTGCAGTGGTGTTCGGGCAGTGTAGGGGGTCGTGCTGGGGGTGGTGTTTTAGGGTTTAGGGCAGTAGTGTTCGGGCAGTGTACGGGGTCTTGCTTGGGATGATGTTTCAGGCTTTAGAGCAGTGCAGTAGTTTTCGGGCAGTGTAGGTGCTGATGCTGGGGGTGATGTTTCAGGATTTAGGGCAGTGGTGTTCGGGCAGTGTAGGGGTCGTGCTCGGGGTGATGAATCAGGGTTTAGGGCAGTGCAGTGGTGTTCGGGCAGTGTAGGGGGTCGTGCTGGGAGTGGTGTTTCAGGGTTTAGCGCAGTGCAGTGGTGTTCGGGAAGTGTAGGGGTCGTGCAGGGGCTGATGATTCAGGCTTTAGGGCAGTGCAGTGGTGTTCGGGCAGTGTAGGGGGTCTTGCTGGGGCTTGTGTTTTAGGGTTTAGGTCTGTGCAGTGGTGTTCGAGCAGTGTAGGGGGTCTTGCTGGGGCTGATGTTTTAGGGTTTAGGGCAGTGCCGTGGGGTTCGGGCAGTGTAGGTGCTTGTGCTGGGGGTGGTGTTTCAGGGTTTAGGCAGTGCAGTGGTGTTCGGGCAGTGTAGGGGGTCGTGCTGGGGCTGGTGTTTCAGGGTTTAGGGCAGTGCAGTAGTGTTCGGGCAGTGTAGGCGGATGTGCTGGGGGTGGTGTTTCAGGGTTTAGGGCAGTATAATGGTGTTAGGGCAGTGTAGGGGGTTGTGCTGGGGCTGGTGTTTCAGGGTTTAGGGCAGTGCAGTGGTGTTCGGGCAGTGTAGGGGGTCGTGCTGGGGCTGGTGTTTCAGGGTTAGGGGCAGTGCATTGGTGTTCGGGCACTGTAGGGGTCGTGCTGGGGCTGGTGTTTCAGGGTTTAGGGCAGTGCAGTGGTGTTCGGGCAGTGTGGGGGGTCATGCAGGGGCTGGTGTTTCAGGGTTTAGGGCAGTGCAGTGGTGTTCGGGCAGTGTAAGGGGTCTTCCAGGGGCTGGTGTTTCCGGGTTTAGGGCAGTGCAGTGGTGTTCGGGCAGTGTAGGGGGTCGTGCTGGGGCTGGTGTTTCAGGGTTTAGGGCAGTGCAGTGGTGTTCGGGCAGTGTAGGGAGTCGTGCTGGGGCTCGTGTTTCAGGGTTTAGGGCAGTGCAGTTGTGTTCGGGCAGTGTAGGGGGTCGTGCTGGGGGTGGTGTTTCAGGGTTTAGGGCAGTGGTGTTCATGCAAGGTGTCGGGGGTCTTGCTGGGGCTGGTGTTTCAGGGTTTAGTGCAGTGCAGTGGTGTTAGGGCAGTGTAGAGGGTCGTGCAGGGGTGGTGTTTCAGGGTTTAGGACAGTGCAGTGGTGTTTAGGCAGTGTAGGGGCTTGTGCTGGGGCTGGTGTTTCAGGGTTTAGGGCGGTGCATGGTGTTCGGGCAGTGTAGGGGGTCATGCTTGGGATGATGTTTCAGGGTTTAGGGCAGTGCAGTGGTGTTCGGGCAGTGTAGGGGGTCGTGCTGAGGGTGGTGTTTTAGAGTTTAGGGCAGTGCAGTGGTGTTCCGGCATTGTAGGGGGTCGTGCAGGCGGTGGTGTTTCAGGGTTTAGGGCAGTCTAGGGGGAAGTGCAGGGGCTGGTGTTTCAGGGTTTAGGGCAGAGCAGTGGTGTTCGGGCAGTGTAGGGAGTCGTGCTGGGGCTCGTGTTTCAGGGTTTAGGGCAGTGCAGTGGTCTTCGGGCAGTGCAGGGGGTCGTGCTGGGGCTCGTGTTTCAGGGTTTAGGGCAGTGCAGTGGTGTTCGGGCAGTGCAGGGGGTCGTGCTGGGGCTGGTGTTTCAGGGTTTAGGGCAGTGCAGTGGTGTTCGGGCAGTGTAGGGGGTCGTGCAGGGGCTGGTGTTTCAGGTTTTAGGGCAGTGCAGTGGTGTTCGGGCAGTGTAGGGGGTCGTGCAGGGGCTGGTGTTTCAGGGTTTAGGGCAGTGCAGTGGTGTTCGGGCAGTGTAGGGGGTCGTGCTGGGGCTGGTGTTTCAGGGATTAGGGAAGAGCAGTGGTGTTCGGGCAGTGTAGGGGGTCTTGCTGGGGCTGGTGTTTCAGGGTTTAGGGCAGTCTAGGGGGTCGTGCAGGGGCTGGTGTTTCAGGGTTTAGGGCAGAGCAGTGGTGTTCGGGGAGTGTAGGGGGTTGTGCAGGAGCTGGTGTTTCAGGGTATAGGGCAGTGCAGTGGTGTTCGGGCAGTGTAGGGGGTCGTGCAGAGGCTGGTTTTTCAGGGTTTAGGGCAGTGCAGTGGTGTTCGGGCAGTGTAGGGAGTCGTGCTGGGGCTCGTGTTTCAGGGTTTAGGGCAGTGCAGTTGTGTTCGGGCAGTGTAGGGGGTCGTGCTGGGGGTGGTGTTTCAGGGTTTAGGGCAGTGGTGTTCATGCAAGGTGTCGGGGGTCTTGCTGGGGCTGGTGTTTCAGGGTTTAGTGCAGTGCAGTGGTGTTAGGGCAGTGTGGAGGGTCGTGCAGGGGTGGTGTTTCAGGGTTTAGGACAGTGCAGTGGTGTTTAGGCAGTGTAGGGGCTTGTGCTGGGGCTGGTGGTTCAGGGTTTAGGGCGGTGCGTGGTGTTCGGGCAGTGTAGGGGGTCATGCTTGGGATTATGTTTCAAGGTTTAGGGCAGTGCAGTGGTGTTCGGGCAGTGTAGGGGGTCGTGCTGAGGGTGGTGTTTTAGAGTTTAGGGCAGTGCAGTGGTGTTCCGGCATTTTAGGGGGTCGTGCTGGGGGTGGTGTTTCAGGGTTTAGGGCAGTCTAGGGGGAAGTGCAGGGGCTGGTGTTTCAGGGTTTAGGGCAGTGCAGTGGTGTTCGGGCAGTGTAGGGAGTCGTGCTGGGGCTCGTGTTTCAGGGTTTAGGGCAGTGCAGTGGTGTTCGGGCAGTGCAGGGGGTCGTGCTGGGGCTGGTGTTTCAGGGTTTAGGGCAGTGCAGTGGTGTTCGGGCAGTGTAGGGGGTCGTGCAGGGGCTGGTGTTTCAGGTTTTAGGGCCGTGCAGTGGTGTTCGGGCAGTGTAGGGGGTCGTACAGGGGCTGGTGTTTCAGGGTTTAGGGCAGTGCAGTGGTGTTCGGGCAGTGTAGGGGGCCGTGCTGGGGCTGGTGTTTCAGGGATTAGGGAAGTGCAGTGGTGTTCGGGCAGTGTAGGGGGTCTTGCTGGGGCTGGTGTTTCAGGGTTTAGGGCAGTAGTGTTCGGGCAGTGTATGGGGTCTTGCTTGAGGTGATGTTTCAGGGTTTAAGGCAGTGCAGTAGTGTCCGGGCAGTGTAGGGGGTCATGCAGGGGCTGGTGTTTCAGGGTTTAGGGCAGAGCAGTGGTGTTCGGGGAGTGTAGGGGGTTGTGCAGGAGCTGGTGTTTCAGGGTATAGGGCAGTGCAGTGGTGTTCGGGCAGTGTAGGGGGTCGTGCAGAGGCTGGTGTTTCAGGGTTTAGGGCAGTGAAGTGGTGTTCAGGCAGTGTAGGGGGTCGTGCTGGGGCTGGTGTTTCAGGGTTTAGGGCAGTGAAGTGGTGGTTGGGCAGTGTAGGGGGTCATGCAGGGGGTGGTGTTTCAGAGTTTAGGGCAGTGCAGTGATGTTCCGGCAGTGTAGGGGGTCGTGCTGGGGGTGGTGTTTCAGGGTTTAGGGCAGTCTAGGGGGCCGTGCAGGGGCTGGTGTTTCAGGGTTTAGGGCAATGCAGTGGTTTTCGGGCAGTGTAGGGAGTCGTGCTGGGGCTCTTGTTTCAGGGTTTAGGGCAGTGCAGTGGTGTTCGGGCAGTGCAGGGGGTCGTGCTGGGGCTGGTGTTTCAGGGTTTAGGGCAGTGCAGTGGTGTTCGTGCAGTGTAAGGGGTCGTGCAGGGGCTGGTGTTTCTGGTTTTAGGGCTGTGCAGTGGTGTTCGGGCAGTGTAGGGGGTCATGCAGGGGCTGGTGTTTCAGGGTTTAGGGCAGTGCAGTGGTGTTCGGGCCGTGTAGGGGGTCTTGCTGGGGCTGGTGATTCAGAGTTTGGGGCAGTGTAGTGGTGTTCGGGCAGTGTAGGGGGTCGTGCTGGGGCTGGTGTTTCAGGGTTTAGGGCAGTGCAGTGGTGTTCGGGCAGTGTAGGGGGTCGTGCAGGGGCTGGTGTTTCAGGGTTTAGGGCAGTGAAGTGGTGTTCGGGCAGTGTAGGGGGTCATGCTGGGGGTGGTGTTTCAGAGTTTAGGGCAGTGCAGTGATGTTCCGGCAGTGTAGGGGGTCGCGCTGGGGGTGGTGTTTCAGGGTTTAGGGCAGTCTAGGGGGCCGTGCAGGGGCTGGTGTTTCAGGGTTTAGGGCAATGCAGTGGTGTTCGGGCAGTGTAGGGAGTCGTGCTGGGGCTCGTGTTTCAGGGTTTAGGGCAGTGCAGGGGGTCTTGCTGGGGCTGGTGTTTCAGGGTTTAGGGCAGTGCAGTGGTGTTTGGGCAGTGTAGGGGGTCGTGCAGGTGCTGGTGTTTCTGGTTTTAGGGCAATGCAGTGGTGTTTGGGCAGTGTAGGGGGTCGTGCAGGGGCTGGTGTTTCAGGGTTTAGGGCAGTGCAGTGGTGTTCGGGCCGTGTAGGGGGTCTTGCTGGGGCTGGTGATTCAGTGTTTGGGGCAGTGTAGTGGTGTTCGGGCAGTGTAGGGGGTCGTGCTGGGGCTGGTGTTTCAGGGTTTAGGGCAGTGCAGTGGTGTTCGGGCAGTGTAGGGGGTTGTGCAGGGGCTGGTGTTTCAGGTTTTCGGGCAGTGCAGTGGTGTTTGGGCAGTGTAGGGGGTCGTGCAGGGGCTGGTGTTTCAGGGTTTAGGGCAGTGCAGTGGTGTTCGGGCAGTGTAGGGGGTCGTGCTGGGGCTGGTGTTTCAGGGATTAGGGAAGTGCAGTGGTGTTCGGGCAGTGTAGGGGGTCTTGCTGGGGCTGGTGTTTCAGGGTTTAGGGCAGTAGTGTTCGGGCAGTGTATGGGGTCTTGCTTGAGATGATGTTTCAGGGTTTAGGGCAGTGCAGTGATGTTCCGGTAGTATAGGGGGTCGTGCTCGGGGTGGTGATTCAGGGTTTAGGGTAGTGTAGGGGGTCGTACAGGGGCTGGTGTTTCGGGGTATAGGGCAGTGCGGTGGTGTTCGGGCAGTGTAGGGGGTCATGTTGGGGCTGGTGTTTCAGGGTTTAGGGCAGTGCGGTGGTGTTCGGGCAGTGTAGGGGTCGTGTTGGGGCTGGTGGTTTAGGGCAGTGCAGTGGAGTTCGGGCAGTGTAGGGGGTCGTGCTGGGAGTGGTGTTTCAGGGTTTAGGGCAGTGCAGTGGTGTTCCGGCAGTATAGGGGGTTGTGCTGGGGGTAGTGTTTCAGGGTTTAGGGCAGTCTAGGGGGTCGTGCAGGGGCTGGTGTTTCAGGGTTTAGGGCATTGCAGTGGTGTTCAGGCAGTGCAGGGGGTCGTGCTGGGGCTGGTGTTTCAGGGTTTAGGGCAGTGCAGTGGTGTTCGGGCAGTGTAGGGGTCGTGCTGGGGCTGGTGTTTCAGGGTTTAGGGCAGTGCAGTGGTGTCCAGGCAGTGTAGTAGGTCATGCAGGGGCTGGTGTTTCAGGGTTTAGGGCAGAGCAGTGGTGTTCGGGGAGTGTAGGGGGCCATGCAGGGGCTGGTGTTTCAGGATTTAGGGCAGTGCAGTGGTGTTCGGGCAGTGTAGGGGGTCGTGCAGGGGCTGGTGTTTCAGGGTTGAGGGCAGTGAAGTGGTGTTCAGGCAGTGTAGGGGGTCGTGCTGGGGCTGGTGTTTCAGGGTTTAGGGAAGTGCAGTGGTGTTTGGTCAGTGTGGGTGGTCTTGCTGGGGCTGGTGTTTCAGGGTTTAGGGCAGTGCAGTGGTGTTCGGGCAGTGTAGGGGGTCGTGCTGGGGGTGGTGTTTTAGGGTTTAGGGCAGTAGTGTTCAGGCAGTGTACGGGGTCTTGCTTGGGATGATGTTTCAGGCTTTAGAGCAGTGCATTAGTTTTCGGGCAGTGTAGGTGCTGATGCTGGGGGTGATGTTTCAGGATTTAGGGCAGTGGTGCTCGGGCAGTGTAGGGGTCGTGCTCGAGGTGATGAATCAGGGTTTAGGGCAGTGCAGTGGTGTTCGGGCAGTGTAGGGGGTCGTGCTGGGAGTGGTGTTTCAGGGTTTAGCGCAGTGCAGTGGTGTTCGGGAAGTGTAGGGGTCGTGCAGGGGCTGATGATTCAGGCTTTAGGGCAGTGCAGTGGTGTTCGGGCAGTGTAGGGGGTCTTGCTGGAGCTTGTGTTTTAGGATTTAGGTCTGTGCAGTGGTGTTCGAGCAGTGTAGGGGGTCTTGCTGGGGCTGATGTTTTAGGGTTTAGGGCAGTGCAGTGGTGTTCGGGCAGTGTAGGGGGTCGTGCTGGGTGTGGTGTTTAGGGTTTAGGGCAGTGCAGTGGTGTTCGGGCATTGTAGAGGGTCGTGATGGGGGTGGTGTTTCAAGGTTTAGAGCAGTGCAGTGGTGTTCAGGCAGTGTAGGTGGTCTTGCTGGGGGTGGTGTTTCAGGGTTTAGGGCAGAGCAGTGGTGTTCGGGCAGTGTAGGGGGTCTTGCTGGGGTTGGTGTTTCAGGGTTTAGGGTAGGGCAGTGGTGTTCAGGCAGTGTAGGGGGTCGTGGTGGGGGTGGTATTTCATAGTTTAGGGCAGGGCAGTGGTGTTCGGGCTGTGTAGGGGGTCGTGCTGGGGGTGGTTTTTCAGGGTTTAGGGCAATGGTGTTTGGGTAGTGTAGGGGGTCTTGCTGGGGATGATGTTTCATTGTTTAGGGCAGGGCAGTGGTGTTCGGGCAGTGTAGGGGGTCGTGCTGGGGTGGTGTTTCAGGGATTAGGGCAGTGCATGGTGTTCCGGTAGTATAGGGGGTCATGCTGGGGGTAGTGTTTCAGGGTTTGGGGCAGTGCAGTGGTGTTCGGGCAGTGTAGGAGTCATGCTGGGGTGGTGTTTCAGGGTTTAGGGCAGTGCAGTGCTGTTTGGGCAGTGTAGGGGGTCGTGCAGGGGCTGGTGTTTCAGGGTTTAAGGCAGTGCAGTGGTGTTTGGGCAGTGTAGGGGGTCGTGCAGGGGCTGGTGTTTCAGGGTTTAAGGCAGTGCAGTGGTGTTCGGGCAGTGTAGGGGGTCGTGCAGGGGGTAGTGTTTCAGGGTTTAGGGCAGGGCAGTGGTGTTCGGGCTGTGTAGGGGGTCGTGCTGGGGGTGGTTTTTCAGGGTTTAGGGCAATGGTGTTTGGGTAGTGTAGGGGGTCTTGCTGGGGATGATGTTTCATTGTTTAGGGCAGGGCAGTGGTGTTCGGGCAGTGTAGGGGGTCGTGCTGGGGGTGGTGTTTCAGGGATTAGGGCAGTGCATGGTGTTCCGGTAGTATAGGGGGTCGTGCTGGGGGTAGTGTTTCAGGGTTTGGGGCAGTGCAGTGGTGTTCGGGCAGTGTAGGGGTCATGCTGGGGTGGTGTTTCAGGGTTTAGGGCAGTGCAGTGGTGTTTGGGCAGTGTAGGGGGTCTTGCTGGGGGTGGTGTTTCAGGGTTTACGGCAGTGGTGTTCAGGCAGTGTAGGGGGACGTGCTGGGGGTGGTGTTTCAGGGTTTAGGGCAGTGCACTGGTGTTCGGGCAGTGTAGGGCGTCTTGCTGGGGGTGATGTTTCAGGGTTTAGGGCAGTGCAGTGGTGATCCGGCAGTGTAGGGGGTCGTGCTGGGGGTGGTGTCCAGGGTTTAGGGCAGTGTCGGGGGTCGTGCTTGGGCTGGTGTTTCAGGGTTTAGGGCAGTGCAGTGGTGATCGGGCAGTGTAGGGGGACTTGCAGGGGCTGGTGTTTCGGGTTTTGGGCAGTGCAGTGGTGTTCGGGCAGGGTAGGGGGTCGTGCTGGGGCTGGTGTTTCAGGGTTTAGGGCAGTGAGGTGGTGTTTGGGCAGTGTAGGAGGTCGTGCTGGGGCTGGTGTTTCAGGGTTTAGGGCAGGGCAGGTGTGTTCGGGCAGTGTAGGGAGCTGTGCTGGGGGTGGTGTTTCAGGGTTTAGGGCAGTGGTGTTCGGGCAGTGTAGGGGGTCATGCAGGGGGTGGTGTTTCAGGGTTTAGGGCAGTGCAGTGGTGTTCGGGAAGTATAGGGGGTCATGCTGGGGGTGGTGTTTCAGGGTTTAGTGCAGTGGTGTTCGGGCAGTGTAGGGGGTCTTGCTGGTGGTGGTCTTTCAGGGTTTAGGGCAGTTCAGTGGTGTTCGGGCAGTGTAGGGGCTCTTGCTGGGGCTGGTGTTTCAGTGTTTAGGGCAGTGCAGTGGTTTTGGGGCAGTGTAGGGGTTCTTGCTGGGGTTGGTGTTTCAGGGTTTAGGGCAGTGCAGTGGTGTCCGGGCAGTGTAGGGGGTCGTGCTGGGGCTGGTGTTTCAGGGTATAGGGCAGTGCAGTGGTGTTTGGGCGGTGTAGGGGGTCGTGCAGGGGGGGTGTTTCAGGGTTTAGGGCAGTACAGTGGTGTTCAGGCAGAGTAGGGGGTCGTGCTGGGGGTGGTGTTTAGGGTTTATGGCAGTGCAGAGTTGTTCGGGCTGTGGAGGGAGTCGTCCTGGGGCTGATGTTTCAAGGTTTAGGGCAGTGCAGTGTTGTTCGGGCACTGTAGGGCGTCGTGCTGGGGCTGGTGTTTCACGGTTTAGGGCAGTGGAGTGGTGTTCGGGCAATGTAGGGGGTCGTGCTGGGGCTGGTGTTTCAGAGTTTAGGGCAGTGCAGTGGTGTTCAGGCAGTGTAGGGCGTTGAGCTGGGGCTAGTGTTTTAGGGTTTGGGGCAGTGCAGTGGTGTTCGGGCAGTGTAGGCGGTCGTGCTGGGGGTGGTGTTTCAGGGATGAGGGCAGTGCAGTGGTTTTCAGGCAGTGTAGGGGATCTTGCTGGGGTGGTGTTTCAAGCTTTAGGGCAGTGCAGTGGTGTTCGGGCAGTATAGAGGGTTGTGCTGGGGGTAGTGTTTCAGGGTTTAGGGCAGAGCAGTGGTGTTCGGGCAGAGTACGGGGTCATGCTGGGGGTGGTGTGTAGATTTTAGGGCAGTGCAGTGGTGTTCGGGCAGTGTAGGGGGTCGTGCTGGGTGTGGTGTTTAGGGTTTAGGGCAGTGCAGTGGTGTTCGGGCATTGTAGAGGGTCGTGATGGGGGTGGTGTTTCAAGGTTTAGGGCAGTGCAGTGGTGTTCAGGCAGTGTAGGTGGTCTTGCTGGGTGTGGTGTTTCAGGGTTTAGGGCAGAGCAGTGGTGTTCGGGCAGTGTAGGGGGTCTTGCTGGGGTTGGTGTTTCAGGGTTTAGGGTAGGGCAGTGGTGTTCGGGCAGTGTAGGAAGTCGTGGTGGGGGTGGTATTTCATAGTTTAGGGCAGGGCAGTGGTGTTTGGGCAGTGTAGGGGGTCGTGCTGGGGGTGGTTTTTCAGGGTTTAGGGCAATGGTGTTTGGGTAGTGTAGGGGGTCTTGCTGGGGGTGGTGTTTCAGGGATTAGGGCAGTGCATGGTGTTCCGGTAGTGTAGGGGGTCGTGCTGGAGGTAGTGTTTCAGGGTTTGGGGCAGTGCAGTGGTGTTCGGGCAGTGTAGGGGTCATGCTGGGGTGGTGTGTCAGGGTTTAGGGCAGTGCAGTGGTGTTCGGGCAGTGTAGGGGGTCTTGCTGGGGGTGGTGTTTCAGGGTTTACGGCAGTGGTGTTCAGGCAGTGTAGGGGGATGTGCTGGGGGTGGTGTTTCAGGGTTTAGGGCAGTGCAGTGGTGTTCGGGCAGTGTAGGTGGTCTTGCTGGGGGTGGTGTTTCAGGGTTTAGTGTAGTGGTGAACGGGCAGTGTAGGGGGTCTTGCTGGGGCTGGTGTTTCAGGGTTTAGGTCTGTGCAGTGGTGTTCGGGCAGTGTAGGGGGTCTTGCTGGGGCTGGTGGTTCAGGGTTTAGGGCAGTGCAGTGGTGTTCGGGCAGTGTAGGCGGTTGTGCTGGGGCTGGTGTTTTAGGGTTTAGGGCAGTATAGTGGTGTTCGCGCAGTGTAGGGGGTCATACAGGGGCTTGTGTTTCAGGGTTTAGGGCAGTGCAGTGGTGTTCGAGCAGTGTAGGGGGATGTGCTGGGGCTTGTGTTTCAGGGTTTAGGGCAGTGCAGTTGTGTTCGGGCAGTGTAGGGGGTCATGCTGGGTTTGGTGTTTCAGGGTTTAGGGCAGTGCAGCTGTGTTCGGGCAGTGTAGGGGTCGTGCTGGGGCTGGTGTTTCAGTGTTTAGGGCAGTGCAGTGGTGTTCGGGCAGTGTAGGGGGTCGTGTAGGGGATGGTGTTTCAGGGTTTAGGGCAGTGCAGTGCTGTTTGGGCAGCGTAGGGGGTCATGCAGGGGCTGGTGTTTCAGGGTTTAAGGCAGTGCAGTGGTGTTTGGGCAGTGTAGGGGGTCATGCAGGGGCTGGTGTTTCAGGATTTAGGGCAGTGCAGTGGTGTTCGGGCAGTGTAGGGGGTCGTGCTGGGGGTAGTGTTTAAGGGTTTAGGGCAGAGCAGTGGTGTTCGGGCTTATTATGGGGACATGCTGGGGGTGGTGTGTAGGGTTTAGGGCAGTGCAGTGGTGTTCAGGCAGTGTAGGGGGTCGTGCTGGGTGTGGTGTTTAGGGTTTAGGGCAGTGCATTGGTGTTCGGGCATTGTAGAAGGTCGTGATGGGGGTGGTGTTTCAAGGTTTAGAGCAGTGCAGTGGTGTTCAGGCAGTGTAGGTGGTCTTGCTGGGGGTGGTGTTTCAGGGTTTAGGGCAGAGCAGTGGTGTTCGGGCAGTGTAGGGGGTCTTGCTGGGGTTGGTGTTTCAGGGTTTAGCATAGGGGCAGTGGTGTTCGGGCAGTGTAGGGGGTCGTGGTGGGGGTGGTATTTCATAGTTTAGGGCAGGGCAGTGGTGTTCGGGCTGTGTAGGGGGTCGTGCTGGGGGTGGTTTTTCAGGGTTTAGGGCAATGGTGTTTGGGTAGTGTAGGGGGTCTTGCTGGGGATGATGTTTCATTGTTTAGGGCAGGGCAGTGGTGTTCGGGCAGTGTAAGGGGTCGTACTGGGGGTGGTGTTTCAGGGATTAGGGCAGTGCATGGTGTTCCGGAAGTATAGGGGGTCGTGCTGGGGGTAGTGTTTCAGGGTTTGGGGCAGTGCAGTGGTGTTCGGGCAGTGTAGGGGTCATGCTGGGGTGGTGTTTCAGGGTTTAGGGCAGTGCAGTGGTGTTCGGGCAGTGTAGGGGGTCTTGCTGGGGGTGGTGTTTCAGGGTTTACGGCAGTGGTGTTCAGGCAGTGTAGGGGGACGTGCTGGGGGTGGTGTTTCAGGGTTTAGGGCAGTGCAGTGGAGTTCGGGCAGTGTAGGGGGTCTTGCTGGGGGGGGTGTTTCAGGGTTTAGTGTAGTGGTGTACGTGCAGTGTAGGGGGTCTTGCTGGGGTGGTGTTTCGGGGTTTAGGTCTGTGCAGTGGTGTTCGGGCAGTGTAGGGGGTCTTGCTGGGGCTGGTGTTTCAGCGTTTAGGGCAGTGCAGTGGTGTTCGGGCATTGTAGGCGGTTGTGCTCGGGCTGGTGTTTTAGGGTTTAGGGCAGTACAGTGGTGTTCGGGCAGTATAGGGGGTCATACAGGGGCTTGTGTTACAGGGTTTAGGGCAGTGCAGTGGTGTTCGGGCAGTGTAGGGGGATGTGCTGGGGCTGGTGTTTCAGGGTTTAGGGCAGTGCAGTGGTGTTCAGGCAGTGTAGGGGGTCGTGCTGGGTTTGGTGTTTCAGGGTTTAGGGCAGTGCAGTGGTGTTCAGGAAGTGTAGGGGTCGTGCTGGGGCTGGTGTTTCAGTGTTTAGGGCAGTGCAGTGGTGTTCGGGCAGTGTAGGGGGTCGTGTAGGGGATGGTGTTTCAGGGTTTAGGGCAGTGCAGTGGTGTTTGGGCAGTGTAGGGGTCGTGCAGGGGCTGGTGTTTCAGGGTTTATGGCAGTGCAGTGGTGTTTGGGCAGTGTAGGGGGTCGTGCAGGGGCTGGTGTTTCAGGGTTTAGGGCAGTGCAGTGGTGTACGGGCATTGTAGAGGGTCGTGATGGGGGTGGTGTTTCAAGGTGTAGAGCAGTGCAGTGGTGTTCAGGCAGTGTAAGTGGTCTTGCTGGGGGTGGTGTTTCAGGGTTTAGGGCAGAGCAGTGGTGTTCAGGCAGTGTAGGGGGTCTTGCTGGAGTTGGTGTTTCAGGGTTTAGGGTAGGGCAGTGGTGTTCGGGCAGTGTAGGGGGTCATGGTGGGGGTGGTATTTCAGGGTTTAGGGCAATGGTGTTGGGTAGTTTAGGGGGTCTTGCTGGGGATGATGTTTCATTGTTTAGGGCAGGGCAGTGGTGTTCGGGCAGTGAAGGGGGTCGTGCTGGGGGTGGTGTTTCAGGGATTAGGGCAGTGCATGGTGTTCCGGTAGTGTAGGGGGTCGTGCTGGGGATAGTGTTTCAGGGTTTGGGGCAGTGCAGTGGTGTTCGGGCAGTGTAGGGGTCATGCTGGGGTGGTGTTTCAGGGTTTAGGGCAGTGCAGTGGTGTTCGGGCAGTGTAGGGGGTCTTGCTGGGGGTGGTGTTTCAGGATTTAGGGCAGTGCAGTGGTGTTCGGGCAGTGTAGGGGGTCGTGCTGCGGGTAGTGTTTCAGGGTTTAGGGCAGAGCAGTGGTGTTCGGGCATATTATGGGGTCATGCTGGGGGTGGTGTGTAGGGTTTAGGGCAGTGCAGTGGTGTTCAGGCAGTGTAGGGGGTCGTGCTGGGTGTGGTGTTTAGGGTTTAGGGCAGTGCATTGGTGTTCGGGCATTGTAGAAGGTCGTGATGGGGGTGGTGTTTCAAGGTTTAGAGCAGTGCAGTGGTGTTCAGGCAGTGTAGGTGGTCTTGCTGGGGGTGGTGTTTCAGGGTTTAGGGCAGAGCAGTGGTGTTCGGGCAGTGTAGGGGGTCTTGCTGGGGTTGGTGTTTCAGGGTTTAGCATAGGGCAGTGGTGTTCGGGCAGTGTAGGGGGTCGTGGTGGGGGTGGTATTTCATAGTTTAGGGCAGGGCAGTGGTGTTCGGGCTGTGTAGGGGGTCGTGCTGGGGGTGGTTTTTCAGGGTTTAGGGCAATGGTGTTTGGGTAGTGTAGGGGGTCTTGCTGGGGATGATGTTTCATTGTTTAGGGCAGGGCAGTGGTGTTCGGGCAGTGTAAGGGGTCGTGCTGGGGGTGGTGTTTCAGGGATTAGGGCAGTGCATGGTGTTCCGGAAGTATAGGGGGTCGTGCTGGGGGTAGTGTTTCAGGGTTTGGGGTAGTGCAGTGGTGTTCGGGCAGTGTAGGGGTCATGCTGGGGTGGTGTTTCAGGGTTTAGGGCAGTGCAGTGGTGTTCGGGCAGTGTAGGGGGTCTTGCTGGGGGTGGTGTTTCAGGGTTCACGGCAGTGGTGTTCAGGCAGTGTAGGGGGACGTGCTGGGGGTGGTGTTTCAGGGTTTAGGGCAGTGCAGTGGTGTTCGGGCAGTGTAGGGGGTCTTGCTGGGGGTGGTGTTTCAGGGTTTAGTGTAGTGGTGTACGGGCAGTGTAGGGGGTCTTGCTGGGGCTGGTGTTTCGGGGTTTAGGTCTGTGCAGTGGTGTTCGGGCAGTGTAGGGGGTCTTGCTGGGGCTGGTGTTTCAGCGTTTAGGGCAGTGCAGTGGTGTTCAGGCATTGTAGTCGGTTGTGCTCGGGCTGGTGTTTTAGGGTTTAGGGCAGTACAGTGGTGTTCGCGCAGTATAGGGGGTCATACAGGGGCTTGTGTTACAGGGTTTAGGGCAGTGCAGTGGTGTTCGGGCAGTGTAGGGGGATGTGCTGGGGCTGGTGTTTCAGGGTTTAGGGCAGTGCAGTGGTGTTCAGGCAGTGTAGGGGGTCGTGCTGGGTTTGGTGTTTCAGGGTTTAGGGCAGTGCAGTGGTGTTCGGGCAGTGTAGGGGTCGTGCTGGGGCTGGTGTTTCAGTGTTTAGGGCAGTGCAGTGGTGTTCGGGCAGTGTAGGGGGTCGTGTAGGGGATGGTGTTTCAGGGTTTAGGGCAGTGCAGTGGTGTTTGGGCAGTGTAGGGGTCGTGCAGGGGCTGGTGATTCAGGGTTTATGGCAGTGCAGTGGTGTTTGGGCAGTGTAGGGGGTCGTGCAGGGGCTGGTGTTTCAGGGTTTAGGGCAGTGCAGTGGTGTACGGGCATTGTAGAGGGTCGTGATGGGGGTGGTGTTTCAAGGTGTAGAGCAGTGCAGTGGTGTTCAGGCAGTGTAAGTGGTCTTGCTGGGGGTGGTGTTTCAGGGTTTAGGGCAGAGCAGTGGTGTTCGGGCAGTGTAGGGGGTCTTGCTGGGGTTGGTGTTTCAGGGTTTAGGGTAGGGCAGTGGTGTTCGGGCAGTGTAGGGGGTCGTGGTGGGGGTGGTATTTCAGGGTTTAGGGCAATGGTGTTGGGTAGTTTAGGGGGTCTTGCTGGGGATGATGTTTCATTGTTTAGGGCAGGGCAGTGGTGTTCGGGCAGTGTAGGGGGTCGTGCTGGGGGTGGTGTTTCAGGGATTAGGGCAGTGCATGGTGTTCCGGTAGTGTAGGGGGTCGTGCTGGGGATAGTGTTTCAGGGTTTGGGGCAGTGCAGTGGTGTTCGGGCAGTGTAGGGGTCATGCTGGGGTGGTGTTTCAGGGTTTAGGGCAGTGCAGTGGTGTTCGGGCAGTGTAGGGGGTCTTGCTGGGGGTGGTGTTTCAGGGTTTACGGCAGTGGTGTTCAGGCAGTGTAGGGGGACGTGCTGGGGGTGGTGTTTCAGGGTTTAGGGCAGTGCAGTGGAGTTCGGGCAGTGTAGGGGGTCTTGCTGGGGGGGGTGTTTCAGGGTTTAGTGTAGTGGTGTACGTGCAGTGTAGGGGGTCTTGCTGGGGTGGTGTTTCGGGGTTTAGGTCTGTGCAGTGGTGTTCGGGCAGTGTAGGGGGTCTTGCTGGGGCTGGTGTTTCAGGGTTTAGGGCAGTGCAGTGGTGTTCGGGCAGTGTAGGCGGTTGTGCTGGGGCTGGTGTTTTAGGGTTAGGGCAGTACAGTGGTGTTCGCGCAGTGTAGGGGGTCATACAGGGGCTTGTGTTTCAGGGTTTAGGGCAGTGCAGTGGTGTTCGGGCAGTGTAGGGGGATGTGCTGGGGCTGGTGTTTCAGGGTTTAGGGCAGTGCAGTGGTGTTCGGGCAGTGTAGGGGGTCGTGTAGGGGATGGTGTTTCAGGGTTTAGGGCAGTGCAGTGGTGTTTGGGCAGTGTAGGGGGTCGTGCAGGGGCTGGTGTTTCAGGGTTTAGGGCAGTGCAGTGGTGTTTGGGCAGTGTAGGGGGTCGTGCAGGGGCTGGTGTTTCAGGGTGTAGGGCAGTGCAGTGGTGTTCGGGCAGTGTAGGGGGTCGTGCGGGGGCTGATGTTTCAGGGTTTAGGGCAGTGCAGTTGTGTTCGGGCAGTGTAGGGGGTCTTGCTGGGGGTGGTCTTTCAGGGTTTAGGGCAGTGCAGTGGTGTTCGGGCAGCGTAGGGGGTCTTACTGTGGCTGGTGTTTCAGTGTTTAGGACAGTGCAGTGGTTTTCGGGCAGTGTAGGGGGTCGTGCTGGGGGTGGTGCTTCAGGGTTTAGGGCAGTGCAGTGGTGTTCCAGCATTGTAGGGGGTCGTGCAGGGGTGGTGTTTCAGGGTTTAGGGCAGTGCAGTGGTGTTCAGGCAGAGTAGGGGGGCATGCCTGGGGTGGTGTTTAGGGTTTAGGGCAGTGCAGTGGTGTTCGGGCAGTGTAGGGGGTTGTGCTGTGGGTAGTGCTTCAGGGTTTAGGGCAGTGCAGTGGTGTTTGGGCAGTGTAGGGGGTCGTGCAGGGGCTGGTGTTTCAGGGTTTAGGGCAGTGCAGTGGTGTTCGGGCAGTGTAGGGGTCGTGCAGGGGCTGATGTTTCAGGGTTTAGGGCAGTGCAGTTGTGTTCGGGCAGTGTAGGGGGTCGTGCTGGGGCTGGTGTTTCAGGGTTTAGGGCAGTGCAGTGGTGTTCGGGCAGTGTAGGGGGTCTTGCTGGGTGTGGTCTTTCAGGGTTTAGGGCAGTGCAGTGGTGTTCGGGCAGCGTAGGGGGTCTTGCTGTGGCTGGTGTTTCAGTGTTTAGGACAGTGCAGTGGTTTTCGGGCAGTGTAGGTGGTCGTGCTGGGGGTGGTGCTTCAGCGTTTAGGGCAGTGCAGTGGTGTTCGGGCATTGTAGGGGGTCGTGCAGGGGTGGTGTTTCAGGGTTTAGAGTAGTGCAGTGGTGTTCAGGCAGAGTAGGGGGGCATGCCTGGGGTGGTGTTTAGGGTTTAGGGCAGTGCAGTGGTGTTCGGGCAGTGTAGGGGGTGGTGTTTCAGGGTTTAGGGCAGTGCAGTGGTGTTCGGGCATTGTAGGGGGTCGTGCAGGGGGTGGTGTTTCAGGGTGTAGGGCAGTGCAGTGGTGTTCAGGCTGTGTTGGGGGTCTTGCTGGGGGTGGTGTTTCAGGGTTCAGTGCAGTGGTATTCGGGCAGTGTAGGGGTCTTGCTGGGGTCGTTGTTTCAGGGTTAAGGGCATTGAAGTGGTGTTCGGCAGTGTAGGCGGTCGTGCTGGGGCTGGTGTTTCAGGGTTTGGGGCAGTGTAGTGGTGCTCGGGCAGTGTAGGGTGTCGTGTAGGGGCTGATGTTTCAGGGTTTAGGGCAGTGCAGTGGTGTTCGGGCACTGTAGGGCGTTGTGCTGGGGCTAGTGTTTTATGGTTTAGGGCAGTGCAGTGGTGTTCAGGCAGTGTAGGGGTCGTGCTGGGGGTGGTGCTTCAGGGTTTAGGGCAGTGCAGTGGTGTTCGGGAATTGTAGGGGGTCGTGCAGGGGTGGTGTTTCAGGGTTTAGGGCAGTACAGTGGTGTTCAGGCAGAGTAGGGGGTCATGCCTGGGGTGGTGTTTAGGGTTTAGGGCAGTGCAGTGGTGTTCGGGCAGTGTAGGGGGTCATACTGGGGGTGGTGCTTCAGGGTTTAGGGCAGTGCAGTGGTGTTCGGGCATTGTAGGGGTCGTGCAGGGGGTGGTGTTTCAGGGTTTAGGGCAGAGCAGTGGTGTTCGGGCATTGTAGGGGGTCGTGCAGGGGCTGGTGTTTCAGGGTTTAGGGCAGTGCAGTGGTGTTCGGACAGTGTTGGAGTGTCGTGCCGGGGGTGGTGTTTCAGGGTTTAGGGCAGTGCAGTGCTGTTTGGGCAGTGTATGGGGTCCTGCTGGGGGTGGTGTTTCAGGGTTTAGGGCAGTGCAGTGGTGTTCGGGCAGTGTAGGGGGTCGTGCAGGGGCTGGTGTTTTAGGGTTTAGGGCAGTGCCATGGTGTTCAGGCAGTGTAGGGGGTCGTGCTGGGGGTGGTGTTTCAGGGTTTAGGGCAGTGCAGTGGTGATCCGGCAGTGTAGGGGGTCGTGCTGGGGGTGGTGTTCAGGGTTTAGGGCAGTGTAGGGGGTCAAGCTTGGGCTGGTGTTTCAGGGTTTAGGGCAGTGCAGTGGTGTTCGGGCAGGGTAGGGGGTCGTGCTGGGGGTGGTGTTTCAGGGTTTAGGGCAGTGGTGTTCGGGCAGTGTAGGGGGTCATGCAGGGGGTGGTGTTTCAGGGTTTAGGGCAGTGCAGTGGTGTTCGGGAAGTATAGGGGGTCATGCTGGGGGTGGTGTTTCAGGGTTTAGTGTAGTGGTGTTCGGGCAGTGTAGGGGGTCTTGCTGGTGGTGGTGTTTCAGGGTTTAGGGCAGTTCAGTGGTGTTCGGGCAGTGTAGGGGGTCTTGCTGGGGCTGGTGTTTCAGTGTTTAGGGCAGTGCAGTGGTTTTGGGGCAGTGTAGGGGTTCTTGCTGGGGCTGGTGTTTCCGGGTTTAGGGCAGTGTAGTGGTGTCCGGACAGTGTAGGGGGTCGTGCTGGGGCTGGTGTTTCAGGGTATAGGGCAGTGCAGTGGTGTTCGGGCGGTGTAGGGGGTCGTGCAGAGGGTGGTGTTTCAGGGTTTAGGGCAGTACAGTGGTGTTCAGGCAGAGTAGGGGGTCGTGCTGGGGTGGTGTTTAGGGTTTACGGCAGTGCAGAGTTGTTCGGGCTGTGGAGGGAGTCGTCCTGGGGCTGATGTTTCAGGGTTTAGGGCAGTGCAGTGTTGTTCGGGCACTGTAGGGGGTCGTGCTGGGGCTGGTGTTTCACGGTTTAGGGCAGTGGAGTGGTGTTCGGGCAATGTAGGGGGTCGTGCTGGGGCTGGTGTTTCAGAGTTTAGGACAGTGCAGTGGTGTTCAGGCAGTGTAGGGCGTTGTGCTGGGGCTAGTGTTTTAGGGTTTGGGGCAGTGCAGTGTTGTTCGGGCAGTTTAGGGGGTCGTGCTGGGGGTGGTGTTTCAGGGATTAGGGCAGTGCAGTGGTTTTCGGGCAGTGTAGGGGATCTTGCTGGGGTGGTGTTTCAAGGTTTAGGGCAGTGCAGTGGTGTTCGGGCATTATAGGGGGTCGTGCTGGGGGTAGTGTTTCAGGGTTTAGGGCAGAGCAGTGGTGTTCGGGCAGAGTACGGGGTCATGCTGGGGGTGGTGTGTAGGGTTTAGGGCAGTGCAGTGGTGTTCTGGCAGTGTAGGGGGTCGTGCTGAGTGTGGTGTTTAGGGTTTAGGGCAGTGCAGTGGTGTTCGGGCATTGTAGAGGGTCGTGATGGGGGTGGTGTTTCAAGGTTTAGGGCAGTGCAGTGGTGTTCAGGCAGTGTAGGTGGTCTTGCTGGGGGTGGTGTTTCAGGGTTTAGGGCAGAGCAGTGGTGTTCGGGCAGTGTAGGGGGTCTTGCTGGGGTTGGTTTTTCAGGGTTTAGGGCAATGGTGTTTGGGTAGTGTAGGGGGTCTTGCTGGGGGTGGTGTTTCAGGGATTAGGGCAGTGCATGGTGTTCCGGTAGTGTAGGGGGTCGTGCTGGAGGTAGTGTTTCAGGGTTTGGGGCAGTGCAGTGGTGTTCGGGCAGTGTAGGGGTCATGCTGGGGTGGTGTTTCAGGGTTTAGGGCAGTGCAGTGGTGTTCGGGCAGTGTAGGGGGTCTTGATGGGTTTGGTGTTTCAGGGTTTAGGGCAGTGCAGTGGTGTTCGGGCAGTGTAGGGGTCGTGCTGGGGCTGGTGTTTCAGTGTTAAGGGCAGTGCAGTGGTGTTCGGGCAGTGTAGGGGGTCGTGTAGGGGATGGTGTTTCAGGGTTTAGGGCAGTGCAGTGCTGTTTGGGCAGTGTAGGGGGTCGTGCAGGGGCTGGTGTTTCAGGGTTTAGGGCAGTGCAGTGGTGTTTGGGCAGTGTAGGGGGTCGTGCAGGGGCTGGTGTTTCAGGGTTTAGGGCAATGCAGTGGTGTTCGGGCAGTGTAGGGGGTCATGCAGGGGCTGCTGTTTCAGGGTTTAGGGCAGTGCAGTTGTGTTCGGGCAGTGTAGGGGGTCGTGCTGGGGCTGGTGTTTCAGGGTTTAGGGCAGTGCAGTGGTGTTCGGACAGTGTAGGGGGTCTTGCTGGGGGTGGTCTTTCAGGGTTTAGGGCAGTGCAGTGGTGTTCGGGCAGCGTAGGGGGTCTTGCTGTGGCTGGTGTTTCAGTGTTTAGGACAGTGCAGTGGTTTTCGGGCAGTGTAGGGGGTCGTGCTGGGGGTGGTGCTTCAGGGTTTAGGGCAGTGCAGTGGTGTTTGGGCATTTTAGGGGTTCGTGCAGGGGTGGTGTTTCAGGGTTTAGGGCAGTGCAGTGGTGTTCAGGCAGAGTAGGGGGGCATGCCTGGGGTGGTGTTTAGGGTTTAGGGCAGTGCAGTGGTGTTCGGGCAGTGTAGGGGGTCGTGCTGTGGGTGGTGCTTCAGGGTTTAGGGCAGTGCAGACGTGTTTGGGCAGTGTAGGGGGTCGTGCAGGGGCTGGAGTTTCAGGGTTTAGGTCAGTGCAGTGGTGTTCGGGCAGTGTAGGGGGTCGTGCAGGGGCTGATGTTTCGGGGTTTAGGGCAGTGCAGTTGTGTTTGGGCAGTGTAGGGGGTCGTGCTGGGGCTGGTGTTTCAGGGTTTAGGGCAGTGCAGTGGTGTTCGGGCAGTGTAGGGGGTCTTGCTGGGGGTGGTCTTTCAGGGTTTAGGGAAGTGCAGTGGTGTTCGGGAATTGTAGGGGGTCATGCAGGGGTGGTGTTTCAGGGTTTAGGGCAGTGCAGTGGTGTTCAGGCAGAGTAGGGGGTCATGCCTGGGGTGGTGTTTAGGGTTTAGGGCAGTGCAGTGGTGTGCGGGCAGTGTAGGGGGTCATGCTGGGGGTGGTGCTTCAGGGTTTAGGGCAGTGCAGTGGTGTTCGGGCATTGTAGGGGTCGTGCAGGGGGTGGTGTTTCAGGGTTTAGGGCTGTGCAGTGGTGTTCGGGCAGTGTAGGGGGTCGTGCTGTGGGTGGTGCTTCAGGGTTTAGGGCAGTGTAGTGGTGTTCGGACATTGTAGGGGTCGTGCAGGGGGTGGTGTTTCAGGGTTTAGGGCAGAGCAGTGGTGTTCGGGCAGTGTAGGGGGTCTTGCTGGGGTTGGTGTTTCAGGGTTTAGCATAGGGCAGTGGTGTTCGGGCAGTGTAGGGGGTCGTGGTGGGGGTGGTATTTCATAGTTTAGGGCAGGGCAGTGGTGTTCGGGCTGTGTAGGGGGTCGTGCTGGGGGTGGTTTTTCAGGGTTTAGGGCAATGGTGTTTGGGTAGTGTAGGGGGTCTTGCTGGGGATGATGTTTCATTGTTTAGGGCAGGGCAGTGGTGTTCGGGCAGTGTAAGGGGTCGTGCTGGGGGTGGTGTTTCAGGGATTAGGGCAGTGCATGGTGTTCCGGAAGTATAGGGGGTCGTGCTGGGGGTAGTGTTTCAGGGTTTGGGGCAGTGCAGTGGTGTTCGGGCAGTGTAGGGGTCATGCTGGGGTGGTGTTTCAGGGTTTAGGGCAGTGCAGTGGTGTTCGGGCAGTGTAGGGGGTCTTGCTGGGGGTGGTGTTTCAGGGTTCACGGCAGTGGTGTTCAGGCAGTGTAGGGGGACGTGCTGGGGGTGGTGTTTCAGGGTTTAAGGCAGTGCAGTGGTGTTCGGGCAGTGTAGGGGGTCTTGCTGGGGGTGGTGTTTCAGGGTTTAGTGTAGTGGTGTACGGGCAGTGTAGGGGGTCTTGCTGGGGCTGGTGTTTCGGGGTTTAGGTCTGTGCAGTGGTGTTCGGGCAGTGTAGGGGGTCTTGCTGGGGCTGGTGTTTCAGCGTTTAGGGCAGTGCAGTGGTGTTCGGGCATTGTAGGCGGTTGTGCTCGGGCTGGTGTTTTAGGGTTTAGGGCAGTACAGTGGTGTTCGCGCAGTATAGGGGGTCATACAGGGGCTTGTGTTACAGGGTTTAGGGCAGTGCAGTGGTGTTCGGGCAGTGTAGGGGGATGTGCTGGGGCTGGTGTTTCAGGGTTTAGGGCAGTGCAGTGGTGTTCAGGCAGTGTAGGGGGTCGTGCTGGGTTTGGTGTTTCAGGGTTTAGGGCAGTGCAGTGGTGTTCAGGCAGTGAAGGGGTCGTGCTGGGGCTGGTGTTTCAGTGTTTAGGGCAGTGCAGTGGTGTTCGGGCAGTGTAGGGGGTCGTGTAGGGGATGGTGTTTCAGGGTTTAGGGCAGTGCAGTGGTGTTTGGGCAGTGTAGGGGTCGTGCAGGGGCTGGTGTTTCAGGGTTTATGGCAGTGCAGTGGTGTTTGGGCAGTGTAGGGGGTCGTGCAGGGGCTGGTGTTTCAGGGTTTAGGGCAGTGCAGTGGTGTACGGGCATTGTAGAGGGTCGTGATGGGGGTGGTGTTTCAAGGTGTAGAGCAGTGCAGTGGTGTTCAGGCAGTGTAAGTGGTCTTGCTGGGGGTGGTGTTTCAGGGTTTAGGGCAGAGCAGTGGTGTTCGGGCAGTGTAGGGGGTCTTGCTGGGGTTGGTGTTTCAGGGTTTAGGGTAGGGCAGTGGTGTTCGGGCAGTGTAGGGGGTCGTGGTGGGGGTGGTATTTCAGGGTTTAGGGCGATGGTGTTGGGTAGTTTAGGGGGTCTTGCTGGGGATGATGTTTCATTGTTTAGGGCAGGGCAGTGGTGTTCGGGCAGTGTAGGGGGTCGTGCTGGGGGTGGTGTTTCAGGGATTAGGGCAGTGCATGGTGTTCCGGTAGTGTAGGGGGTCGTGCTGGGGATAGTGTTTCAGGGTTTGGGGCAGTGCAGTGGTGTTCGGGCAGTGTAGGGTCATGCTGGGGTGGTGTTTCAGGGTTTAGGGCAGTGCAGTGGTGTTCGGGCAGTGTAGGGGGTCTTGCTGGGGGTGGTGTTTCAGGGTTTACGGCAGTGGTGTTCAGGCAGTGTAGGGGGACGTGCTGGGGGTGGTGTTTCAGGGTTTAGGGCAGTGCAGTGGAGTTCGGGCAGTGTAGGGGGTCTTGCTGGGGGGGTGTTTCAGGGTTTAGTGTAGTGGTGTACGTGCAGTGTAGGGGGTCTTGCTGGGGCTGGTGTTTCAGGGTTTAGGGCAGTGCAGTGGTGTTCGGGCAGTGTAGGCGGTTGTGCTGGGGCTGGTGTTTTAGGGTTAGGGCAGTACAGTGGTGTTCGCGCAGTGTAGGGGGTCATACAGGGGCTTGTGTTTCAGGGTTTAGGGCAGTGCAGTGGTGTTCGGGCAGTGTAGGGGGATGTGCTGGGGCTGGTGTTTCAGGGTTTAGGGCAGTGCAGTGGTGTTCGGGCAGTGTAGGGGGTCGTGTAGGGGATGGTGTTTCAGGGTTTAGGGCAGTGCAGTGGTGTTTGGGCAGTGTAGGGGGTCGTGCAGGGGCTGGTGTTTCAGGGTTTAGGGCAGTGCAGTGGTGTTTGGGCAGTGTAGGGGGTCGTGCAGGGGCTGGTGTTTCAGGGTGTAGGGCAGTGCAGTGGTGTTCGGGCAGTGTAGGGGTCGTGCGGGGGCTGATGTTTCAGGGTTTAGGGCAGTGCAGTTGTGTTCGGGCAGTGTAGGGGGTCGTGCTGGGGCTGGTGTTTCAGGGTTTAGGGCAGTGCAGTGGTGTTCGGGCAGTGTAGGGGGTCTTGCTGGGGGTGGTCTTTCAGGGTTTAGGGCAGTGCAGTGGTGTTCGGGCAGCGTAGGGGGTCTTACTGTGGCTGGTGTTTCAGTGTTTAGGACAGTGCAGTGGTTTTCGGGCAGTGTAGGGGGTCGTGCTGGGGGTGGTGCTTCAGGGTTTAGGGCAGTGCAGTGGTGTTCCAGCATTGTAGGGGGTCGTGCAGGGGTGGTGTTTCAGGGTTTAGGGCAGTGCAGTGGTGTTCAGGCAGAGTAGGGGGGCATGCCTGGGGTGGTGTTTAGGGTTTAGGGCAGTGCAGTGGTGTTCGGGCAGTGTAGGGGGTTGTGCTGTGGGTAGTGCTTCAGGGTTTAGGGCAGTGCAGTGGTGTTTGGGCAGTGTAGGGGGTCGTGCAGGGGCTGATGTTTCAGGGTTTAGGGCAGTGCAGTTGTGTTCGGGCAGTGTAGGGGGTCGTGCTGGGGCTGGTGTTTCAGGGTTTAGGGCAGTGCAGTGGTGTTCGGGCAGTGTAGGGGGTCTTGCTGGGTGTGGTCTTTCAGGGTTTAGGGCAGTGCAGTGGTGTTCGGGCAGCGTAGGGGGTCTTGCTGTGGCTGGTGTTTCAGTGTTTAGGACAGTGCAGTGGTTTTCGGGCAGTGTAGGTGGTAGTGCTGGGGGTGGTGCTTCAGCGTTTAGGGCAGTGCAGTGGTGTTCGGGCATTGTAGGGGGTCGTGCAGGGGTGGTGTTTCAGGGTTTAGAGCAGTGCAGTGGTGTTCAGGCAGAGTAGGGGGGCATGCCTGGGGTGGTGTTTAGGGTTTAGGGCAGTGCAGTGGTGTTCGGGCAGTGTAGGGGGTGGTGTTTCAGGGTTTAGGGCAGTGCAGTGGTGTTCGGGCATTGTAGGGGGTCGTGCAGGGGGTGGTGTTTCAGGGTGTAGGGCAGTGCAGTGGTGTTCAGGCTGTGTTGGGGGTCTTGCTGGGGGTGGTGTTTCAGGGTTCAGTGCAGTGGTATTCGGGCAGTGTAGGGGTCTTGCTGGGGTCGTTGTTTCAGGGTTAAGGGCATTGAAGTGGTGTTCGGCAGTGTAGGCGGTCGTGCTGGGGCTGGTGTTTCAGGGTTTGGGGCAGTGTAGTGGTGCTCGGGCAGTGTAGGGTGTCGTGTAGGGGCTGATGTTTCAGGGTTTAGGGCAGTGCAGTGGTGTTCGGGCACTGTAGGGCGTTGTGCTGGGGCTAGTGTTTTATGGTTTAGGGCAATGCAGTGGTGTTCAGGCAGTGTAGGGGTCGTGCTGGGGGTGGTGCTTCAGGGTTTAGGGCAGTGCAGTGGTGTTCGGGAATTGTAGGGGGTCGTGCAGGGGTGGTGTTTCAGGGTTTAGGGCAGTACAGTGGTGTTCAGGCAGAGTAGGGGGTCATGTCTGGGGTGGTGTTTAGGGTTTAGGGCAGTGCAGTGGTGTTCGGGCAGTGTAGGGGGTCATACTGGGGGTGGTGCTTCAGGGTTTAGGGCAGTGCAGTGGTGTTCGGGCATTGTAGGGGTCGTGCAGGGGGTGGTGTTTCAGGGTTTAGGGCAGCGCAGTGGTGTTCGGGCATTGTAGGGGGTCGTGCAGGGGCTGGTGTTTCAGGGTTTAGGGCAGTGCAGTGGTGTTCGGACAGTGTTGGAGTGTCGTGCCGGGGGTGGTGTTTCAGGGTTTAGGGCAGTGCAGTGCTGTTTGGGCAGTGTATGGGGTCCTGCTGGGGGTGGTGTTTCAGGGTTTAGGGCAGTGCAGTGGTGTTCGGGCAGTGTAGGGGGTCGTGCAGGGGCTGGTGTTTTAGGGTTTAGGGCAGTGCCATGGTGTTCAGGCAGTGTAGGGGGTCGTGCTGGGGGTGGTGTTTCAGGGTTTAGGGCAGTGCAGTGGTGATCCGGCAGTGTAGGGGGTCGTGCTGGGGGTGGTGTTCAGGGTTTAGGGCAGTGTAGGGGGTCAAGCTTGGGCTGGTGTTTCAGGGTTTAGGGCAGTGCAGTGGTGTTCGGGCAGGGTAGGGGGTCGTGCTGGGGGTGGTGTTTCAGGGTTTAGGGCAGTGGTGTTCGGGCAGTGTAGGGGGTCATGCAGGGGGTGGTGTTTCAGGGTTTAGGGCAGTGCAGTGGTGTTCGGGAAGTATAGGGGGTCATGCTGGGGGTGGTGTTTCAGGGTTTAGTGTAGTGGTGTTCGGGCAGTGTAGGGGTCTTGCTGGTGGTGGTGTTTCAGGGTTTAGGGCAGTTCAGTGGTGTTCGGGCAGTGTAGGGGGTCTTGCTGGGGCTGGTGTTTCAGTGTTTAGGGCAGTGCAGTGGTTTTGGGGCAGTGTAGGGGTTCTTGCTGGGGCTGGTGTTTCCGGGTTTAGGGCAGTGTAGTGGTGTCCGGGCAGTGTAGGGGGTCGTGCTGGGGCTGGTGTTTCAGGGTATAGGGCAGTGCAGTGGTGTTCGGGCGGTGTAGGGGGTCGTGCAGGGGGTGGTGTTTCAGGGTTTAGGGCAGTACAGTGGTGTTCAGGCAGAGTAGGGGGTCGTGCTGGGGTGGTGTTTAGGGTTTACGGCAGTGCAGAGTTGTTCGGGCTGTGGAGGGAGTCGTCCTGGGGCTGATGTTTCAGAGTTTAGGGCAGTGCAGTGTTGTTCGGGCACTGTAGGGGGTCGTGCTGGGGCTGGTGTTTCACGGTTTAGGGCAGTGGAGTGGTGTTCGGGCAATGTAGGGGGTCGTGCTGGGGCTGGTGTTTCAGAGTTTAGGACAGTGCAGTGGTGTTCAGGCAGTGTAGGGCGTTGTGCTGGGGCTAGTGTTTTAGGGTTTGGGGCAGTGCAGTGGTGTTCAGGCAGTTTAGGGGGTCGTGCTGGGGGTGGTGTTTCAGGGATTAGGGCAGTGCAGTGGTTTTCGGGCAGTGTAGGGGATCTTGCTGGGGTGGTGTTTCAACGTTTAGGGCAGTGCAGTGGTGTTCGGGCAGTATAGGGGGTCGTGCTGGGGGTAGTGTTTCAGGGTTTAGGGCAGAGCAGTGGTGTTCGGGCAGAGTACGGGGTCATGCTGGGGGTGGTGTGTAGGGTTTAGGGCAGTGCAGTGGTGTTCTGGCAGTGTAGGGGGTCGTGCTGAGTGTGGTGTTTAGGGTTTAGGGCAGTGCAGTGGTGTTCGGGCATTGTAGAGGGTCGTGATGGGGGTGGTGTTTCAAGGTTTAGGGCAGTGCAGTGGTGTTCAGGCAGTGTAGGTGGTCTTGCTGGGGGTGGTGTTTCAGGGTTTAGGGCAGAGCAGTGGTGTTCGGGCAGTGTAGGGGGTCTTGCTGGGGTTGGTTTTTCAGGGTTTAGGGCAATGGTGTTTGGGTAGTGTAGGGGGTCTTGCTGGGGGTGGTGTTTCAGGGATTAGGGCAGTGCATGGTGTTCCGGTAGTGTAGGGGGTCGTGCTGGAGGTAGTGTTTCAGGGTTTGGGGCAGTGCAGTGGTGTTCGGGCAGTGTAGGGGTCATGCTGGGGTGGTGTTTCAGGGTTTAGGGCAGTGCAGTGGTGTTCGGGCAGTGTAGGGGGTCTTGATGGGTTTGGTGTTTCAGGGTTTAGGGCAGTGCAGTGGTGTTCGGGCAGTGTAGGGGTCGTGCTGGGGCTGGTGTTTCAGTGTTAAGGGCAGTGCAGTGGTGTTCGGGCAGTGTAGGGGGTCGTGTAGGGGATGGTGTTTCAGGGTTTAGGGCAGTGCAGTGCTGTTTGGGCAGTGTAGGGGGTCATGCAGGGGCTGGTGTTTCAGGGTTTAGGGCAGTGCAGTGGTGTTTGGGCAGTGTAGGGGGTCGTGCAGGGGCTGGTGTTTCAGGGTTTAGGGCAATGCAGTGGTGTTTGGGCAGTGTAGGGGGTCATGCAGGGGCTGCTGTTTTAGGGTTTAGGGCAGTGCAGTTGTGTTCGGGCAGTGTAGGGGGTCGTGCTGGGGCTGGTGTTTCAGGGTTTAGGGCAGTGCAGTGGTGTTCGGACAGTGTAGGGGGTCTTGCTGGGGGTGGTCTTTCAGGGTTTAGGGCAGTGCAGTGGTGTTCGGGCAGCGTAGGGGGTCTTGCTGTGGCTGGTGTTTCAGTGTTTAGGACAGTGCAGTGGTTTTCGGGCAGTGTAGGGGGTCGTGCTGGGGGTGGTGCTTCAGGGTTTAGGGCAGTGCAGTGGTGTTTGGGCATTTTAGGGGGTCGTGCAGGGGTGGTGTTTCAGGGTTTAGGGCAGTGCAGTGGTGTTCAGGCAGAATAGGGGGGCATGCCTGGGGTGGTGTTTAGGGTTTAGGGCAGTGCAGTGGTGTTCGGGCAGTGTAGGGGGTCGTGCTGTGGGTGGTGCTTCAGGGTTTAGGGCAGTGCAGACGTGTTTGGGCAGTGTAGGGGGTCGTGCAGGGGCTGGAGTTTCAGGGTTTAGGTCAGTGCAGTGGTGTTCGGGCAGTGTAGGGGGTCGTGCAGGGGCTGATGTTTCGGGGTTTAGGGCAGTGCAGTTGTGTTTGGGCAGTGTAGGGGGTCATGCTGGGGCTGGTGTTTCAGGGTTTAGGGCAGTGCAGTGGTGTTCGGGCAGTGTAGGGGGTCTTGCTGGGGGTGGTCTTTCAGGGTTTAGGGAAGTGCAGTGGTGTTCGGGAATTGTAGGGGGTCATGCAGGGGTGGTGTTTCAGGGTTTAGGGCAGTGCAGTGGTGTTCAGGCAGAGTAGGGAGTCATGCCTGGGGTGGTGTTTAGGGTTTAGGGCAGTGCAGTGGTGTGCGGGCAGTGTAGGGGGTCATGCTGGGGGTGGTGCTTCAGGGTTTAGGGCAGTGCAGTGGTGTTCGGGCATTGTAGGGGTCGTGCAGGGGGTGGTGTTTCAGGATTTAGGGCTGTGCAGTGGTGTTCGGGCAGTGTAGGGGGTCGTGCTGTGGGTGGTGCTTCAGGGTTTAGGGCAGTGTAGTGGTGTTCGGACATTGTAGGGGTCGTGCAGGGGGTGGTGTTTCAGGGTTTAGGGCAGTGCAGTGGTGTTCGGGCATTGTAGGGGGTCGTGCAGGGGGTGGTGTTTCAGGGTGTAGGGCAGTGCAGTGGTGTTCGGGCTGTGTTGGGGGTCTTGCTGGGGGTGGTGTTTCAGGGTTCAGTGCAGTGGTATTCGGGCAGTGTAGGGGTCTTGCTGGGGTTGGTGTTTCAGGGTTAAGGGCATTGAAGTGGTGTTCGGCAGTGTAGGCGGTCGTGCTGGGGCTGGTGTTTCAGGGTTTGGGGCAGTGCAGTGGTGCTCGGGCAGTGTAGGGGGTCGTGCAGGGGCTGGTGTTTCAGGGTTTAGGGCACTGCAGTGGAGTTCGGGCTGTGGAGGGAGTCGTGCTGGGGCTGATGTTTCAGGGTTTAGGGCAGTGCAGTGGTGTTCGGGCACTGTAGGGGGTCGTGCTGGGGCTGGTTTTTCAGGGCCTAGGGCCTAGGGCAGTGGAGTGCTGTTCGGGCAGTGTAGGGGGTCGTGCTGGGGCTGGTGTTTCAGGGTTTAGGGCAGTGCAGTGGTGTTCGGGCAGTGTAGGGCGTTGTGCTGGGGCTGGTGTTTTAGGGTTTAGGGCAGTGCAGTGGTGTTCAGGCAGTGTAGGGGTCGTGCTGGGGGTGGTGTTGCAGGGATTAGGGCAGTGCAGTGGTTTTTGGGCAGTGTAGGGGTCGTGCTGGGGGTGGTGCTTCAGGGTTTAGGGCAGTGCAGTGGTGTTCGGGAATTGTAGGGGGTCGTGCAGTGGTGGTGTTTCAGGGTTTAGGGCAGTGCAGTGGTGTTCAGGCAGAGTAGGGGGTCATGCCTGGGGTGGTGTTTAGGGTTTAGGGCGGTGCAGTGGTATTCGGGCAGTGTAGGGGGTCATGCTTGGGTGGTGCTTCAGGGTTTAGGGCAGTGCAGTGGTGTTCGGGCATTGTAGGGGTCGTGCAGGGGGTGGTGTTTCAGGGTTTAGGGCAGTGCAGTGGTGTTCGGGCATTGTAGGGGGTCGTGCAGGGGCTGGTGTTTGAGGGTTTAGGGCAGTGCAGTGGTGTTCGGACAGTGTAGGGGGTCGTGCAGGGGCTGGTGTTTCAGGGTTTAGGGCAGTGCAGTGGTGTTTGGGTAGTGTATGGGGTCTTGCTGGGGGTGGTGTTTCAGGGTTTAGGGCAGTGGTGTTCAGGCAGTGTAGGGAGACGTGCTGGGGTGGTGTTTCAGGGTTTAGGGCAGTGCAGTGGAGTTTGGGCAGTGTAGGGGGTCTTGCTGGGGGTGGTGTTTCAGGGTTTAGTGTAGTGGTGTTCGGGTAGTGTAGGGGGTCTTGCTGGGGCTGGTGTTTCAGGGTTTAGGTCTGTGCAGTGGTGTTCGGGCAGTGTAGGGGGTCTTGCTGGGGCTGGTGTTTCAGGGTTTAGGGCAGTGCAGTGGTGTTCGGATAGTGTAGGGGATTGTGCTGGGGCTGGTTTTTCAGGGTTTAGGGCAGTACAGTGGTGTTCGGGCAGTGTAGGGGGTCATACAGGGGCTTGTGTTTCAGGGTTTAGGGCAGTGCAGTGGTGTTCGGGCAGTGTAGGGGGATGTGCTGGGGCTGGTGTTTCAGGGTTTAGGGCAGTGCAGTGGTGTTCGGGCAGTGTAGGGGGTCGTGCAGGGGATGGTGTTTCAGAGTTTAGGGCAGTGCAGTGGTGTTTGGGCAGTGTAGGGGGTAGTGCAGGGGCTGGTGTTTCAGGGTCTAGGGCAGTTCAGTGGTGTTTGGGCAGTGTAGGGGGTCGTGCAGGGGCTGGTGTTTCAGGGTTTAGGGCAGTGCAGTTGTGTTCGGGCAGTGTAGGGGGTCATGCTGGGGCTGGTGTTTCAGGATTTAGGGCAGTGCAGTGGTGTTCGGGCAGTGTAGGGGGTCTTGCTGGGGGTGGTCTTTCAGGGTTTAGGGAAGTGCAGTGGTGTTCAGGCAGTGTAGGGGGTCTTGCTGGGGCTGGTGTTTCAGGGTTTAGGACAGTACAGTGGTTTTCGGGCAGTGTAGGGGGTCGTGCTGGGGGTGGTGCTTCAGGGTTTAGGGCAGTGCAGTGGTGTTCGGGAATTGTAGGGGGTCATGCAGGGGTGGTGTTTCAGGGTTTAGGGCAGTGCAGTGGTGTTCAGGCAGAGTAGGGGGTCATGCCTGGGGTGGTGTTTAGGGTTTAGGGCAGTGCAGTGGTGTGCGGGCAGTGTAGGGGGTCATGCTGGGGGTGGTGCTTCAGGGTTTAGGGCAGTGCAGTGGTGTTCGGGCATTGTAGGGGTCGTGCAGGGGGTGGTGTTTCAGGGTTTAGGGCAGTGCAGTGGTGTTCGGGCATTGTAGGGGGTCGTGCAGGGGGTGGTGTTTCAGGGTGTAGGGCAGTGCAGTGGTGTTCAGGCAGTGTTGGGGGTCATGCCTGGGGTGTTGTTTAGGGTTTAGGGCGGTGCAGTGGTATTCGGGCAGTGTAGGGGGTCATGCTTGGGTGGTGTTTCAGGGTTTAGGGCAGTGCAGTGGTGTTCGGGAATTGTAGGGGGTCGTGCAGGGGTGGTGTTTCAGGGTTTAGGGCAGTGCAGTGGTGTTCAGGCAGAGTAGGGGGTCATGCCTGGGGTGGTGTTTAGGGTTTAGGGCGGTGCAGTGGTATTCGGGCAGTGTAGGGGGTCATGCTTGGGTGGTGCTTCAGGGTTTAGGGCAGTGCAGTGGTGTTCGGGCATTGTAGGGGTCGTGCAGGGGGTGGTGTTTCAGGGTTTAGGGCAGTGCAGTGGTGTTCGGGCATTGTAGGGGGTCGTGCAGGGGCTGGTGTTTGAGGGTTTAGGGCAGTGCAGTGGTGTTCTGACAGTGTAGGGGGTCGTGCAGGGGCTGGTGTTTCAGGGTTTAGGGCAGTGCAGTGGTGTTTGGGTAGTGTATGGGGTCTTGCTGGGGGTGGTGTTTCAGGGTTTAGGGCAGTGGTGTTCAGGCAGTGTAGGGGGACGTGCTGGGGTGGTGTTTCACGGTTTAGGGCAGTGCAGTGGAGTTTGGGCAGTGTAGGGGGTCTTGCTGGGGGTGGTGTTTCAGGGTTTAGTGTAGTGGTGTTCGGGTAGTGTAGGGGGTCTTGCTGGGGCTGGTGTTTCAGGGTTTAGGTCTGTGCAGATGTGTTCGGGCAGTGTAGGGGGTCTTGCTGGGGCTGGTGTTTCAGGGTTTAGGGCAGTGCAGTGGTGTTCGGACAGTGTAGGGGATTGTGCTGGGGCTGGTTTTTCAGGGTTTAGGGCAGTACAGTGGTGTTCGGGCAGTGTAGGGGGTCATACAGGGCTTGTGTTTCAGGGTTTAGGGCAGTGCAGTGGTGTTCGGGCAGTGTAGGGGGATGTGCTGGGGCTGGTGTTTCAGGGTTTAGGGCAGTGCAGTGGTGTTCGGGCAGTGTAGGGGGTCGTGCAGGGGATGGTGTTTCAGGGTTTAGGGCAGTGCAGTGGTGTTTGGGCATTGTAGGGGGTCGTGCAGGGGATGGTGTTTCAGGGTTTAGGGCAGTGCAGTGGTGTTTGGGCAGTGTAGGGGGTAGTGCAGGGGCTGGTGTTTCAGGGTCTAGGGCAGTTCAGTGGTGTTTGGGCAGTGTAAGGGGTCGTGCAGGGGCTGGTGTTTCAGGGTTTAGGGCAGTGCAGTTGTGTTCGGGCAGTGTAGGGGGTCGTGCTGGGGCTGGTGTTTCAGGATTTAGGGCAGTGCAGTGGTGTTCGGGCAGTGTAGGGGGTCTTGCTGGGGGTGGTCTTTCAGGGTTTAGGGAAGTACAGTGGTTTTCGGGCAGTGTAGGGGGTCGTGCTGGGGGTGGTGCTTCAGGGTTTAGGGCAGTGCAGTGGTGTTCGGGAATTGTAGGGGGTCATGCAGGGGTGGGGTTTCAGGGTTTAGGGCAGTGCAGTGGTGTTCAGGCAGAGTAGGGGGTCATGCCTGGGGTGGTGTTTAGGGTTTAGGGCAGTGCAGTGGTGTACGGGCAGTGTAGGGGGTCATGCTGGGGTTGGTGCTTCAGGGTTTAGGGCAGTGCAGTGGTGTTCGGGCATTGTAGGGGTCGTGCAGGGGGTGGTGTTTCAGGGTTTAGGGCAGTGCAGTGGTGTTCGGGCATTGTAGGGGGTCGTGCAGGGGGTGGTGTTTCAGGGTGTAGGGCAGTGCAGTGGTGTTCAGGCAGTGTTGGGGGTCTTGCTGGGGGTGGTGTTTCAGGGTTTAGTGCAGTGGTGCTCGGGCAGTGTAGGGTGTCTTGCCGGGGTTGGTGTTTCAGGGTTAAGGGCAGAGAAGTGGTGTTCGGGCAGTGTAGGCGGTCGTGGTGGGGCTGGTGTTTTAGGGTTTAGGGCAGTGCAGTGGTGTTCGGGCAGTGTAGGGGTAGTGCAACGGCTGGTGTTTCAGGGTTCAGGGCACTGCAGTGGTGTTCGGGCTGTGGAGGGAGTCTTGCTGGGGCTGATGTTTCAGGGTTTAAGGCAGTGCAGTGGTGTTCGGGCACTGTAGGGGGTCGCGCTGGGGCCGGTGTTTCAGGGTTTAGGGCAATGGAGTGGTGTTCGGGCAGTGTGGGGGGTCGTGCTGGGGCTGGTGTTTCAGGGTTTAGGGCAGTGCAGTGGTGTGCGGGCAGTGTAGGGCGTTGTGCTGGGGCTAGTGTTTTAGGGTTTAGGGCAGTGCAGTGGTGATCAGGCAGTGTAGGGGGTCATGCTGGGGTTGGTGTTTCAGGGTTTAGGGCAGTGCAGTGGTGTTCGGGCATTGTAGAGGGTTGTGCTGGGGGTGGTGTTTCAGGGTTTAGGGCAGTGCAGTGGTGTTCGGGCAGTGTAGAGGGTCGTGCAGGGGGTGGTGTATCAGGGTTTAGAGCAGTGCAGTGGTGTTCGGGCAGTGTAGGGGTCTTGCTGAGGCTGGTGTTTCAGGGTTTATGGCAGTGCAGTGGTGTTTGGGCAGTGTAGGGGGTCTTGCTGGGGGTGGTGTTTCAGGGTTTAGGGCAGTGCAGTGGTGTTCAGGCAGTGTAGGGGGTCTTGCTGGGGGTGGTGTTTCAGGGTTTAGTGCAGTGGTCTTCGGGCAGTGTAGGGGGTTGTGCAGGGGCTGGTGTTTCAGGGTTTAGGGCACTGCAGAGGTGTTAGGGCAGTGTAGGGGGTCGTGCTGGGGCTGGTGTTTTAGGGTTTAGGGCAGTGCAGTGGTGTTCGGGCAGTGTATGGGTCTTGCTTGGGGCTGTGTTTCAGGGATTAGGGCAGTGCAGTGATGTTCGGGCAGTGTAGGGGGTCTTGCTGAGGCTGGTGTTTCAGGGTTTATGGCAGTGCAGTGGTGTTTGGGCAGTGTAGGGGGTCTTGCTGGGGGTGGTGTTTCAGGGTTTAGGGCAGTGCAGTGGTTTTCAGGCAGTGTAGGGGGTCGTGCTGGGGGTGGTGTTTCAGGATTTAGGGCAGTGGTGTTCGGGCAGTGTACGGGGGCTTGCTTGGGATGATGTTTCAGGGTTTAGGGCAGTACAGCGGTGTTCGGGCAGTTTAGGGGGTCGTGCTGGGGGTGGTGTTTCAGGGTTTAGGGCAGTGCAGTGGTGTTCAGGCAGTGTAGGGGATCGTGCTGGGGTGGTGTTTCAGGGTTTAGGGTAGTGTAGGGTGTCGTGCAAGGGGTTGGTGTTTCAGGGTTTAGGGCAGTGCAGTGCTGTTAGGGCAGTGTAGGGGGTCTTGCAGGGGCTGGTGTTTCAGGGTGTAGGGCAGTGCAGTGGTGTTCGGGCAGGGTAGGGGGTCATGCTGGGGCTGGTGTTTCAGGGTTTAGGGCAGTGATGTGGTGTTTGGGCAGTGTAGGGGGTCGTGCTGGGGCTGGTGTTTCAGGGATTAGGGCAGGGCAGTGGTGTTCGGGCAGTGTAGGGGGTCGTGCTGGGGGTGGTGTTTCAGGGTTTAGGGCAGTGGTGTTCGGGCAGTGTAGGGGGTCTTGCTAGGGATGATGTTTCAGGGTTTAGGGCAGTGCAGTGGTGTGCGGGCAGTGTAGGGGTCTTGCTGGGGTGGTGTTTCATGGTTTAGTGCAGTGCAGTGGTGTTCGAGAAGTATAGGGGGTCTTGCTGGGGGTGGTGTTTCAGGGTTTAGTGCAGTGGAGTTTGGGCAGTGTAGGGGGTCTTGCTGGGGGTGGTGTTTCAGGGTTTAGTGCAGTGGTGTTCGGGCAGTGTAGGGGGTCTTGCTGGGGCTGGTTTTTCAGGGTTTAGGGGAGTGCAGTGTTGTTCGGGCAGTGTAGGGGTCTTAATGGGGCTGGTGTTTCAGGGTTTAGGGCAGTGTAGTTGTGTTCGGGCAGTGTAGGGGGTCGTGCTGGGGTGGTGTTTCAGGGTTTAGGGCAGTGGTGTTCAGGCAGTGTAGGGGGTTGTGCAGGGGGTGGTGTTTCAGGGATTAGGGCAGTGCAGTGGTGTTCGGGCAGTGTAGAGGGTCGTGCAGGGGTGGTGTTTCAGGGTTTAGGGCAGTGAAGTGGTGTTTAAGCAGTGTAGGGGCTTGTGCTGGGGCTGGTGTTTCAGGGTTTAGGGCAGTGCAGTGGTGTCCGGGCAGTGTTGGGGGTCTTGCTGGGGCTGGTGTTTCAGGGTTCAGGGCAGTGCAGTTGTGTTCGGGCAGTGTAGGGGGTCGTGCTGGGGGTGGTGTTTCAGGGTTTAGGGCAGCGGTGTTCGTGCAAGGTAGGGGGTCTTGCTGGGGATGATGTTTCAGGGTGTAGGGCGGTGGGTGGTGTTCGGGCAGTGTAGGGGGTCATGCTTGGGATGATGTTTCATGGTTTTGGGCAGTGCAGTGGTCTTCGAGCAGTGTAGGGGGTCGTGCTAGGGGTGGTGTTTCAGGGTTTAGGGCAGTGCAGTGGTGTTCCGGCAGTGTAGGGGGTCATGCTGGGGGTGGTGTTTCAGGGTTTAGGGCAGTCTAGGGGGCCGTGCAGGGGCTGTTGTTTCAGGGTTTAGGGCAGTGCAGTGGTGTTCGGGCAGTGTAGGGAGTCGTGCTGGGGCTCGTGTTTCAGGGTTTAGGGCAGTGCAGTTGTGTTCGGGCAGTGTAGGGGGTCGTGCTGGGGGTGGTGTTTCAGGGTTTAGGGCAGTGGTGTTCGTGCAAGGTAGGGGGTCTTGCTGGGGATGATGTTTCAGGGTGTAGGGCGGTGCGTGGTGTTCGGGCAGTGTAGGGGGTCATGCTTGGGATGATGTTTCAGGGTTTTGGGCAGTGCAGTGGTCTTCGGGCAGTGTAGGGGGTTGTGCTGGGGGTGGTGTTTCAGGGTTTAGGGCAGTGCAGTGGTGTTCCGGCAGTGTAGGGGGTCGTGCTGGGGGTGGTGTTTCAGGGTTTAGGGCAGTGCAGTGGTGTTCCAGCAGTGTAAGGGGTCGTGCAGGGGCTGGTGTTTCAGGGTTTAGGGCAGTGCAGTGGTGTTCGGGCAGTGTAGGGGGTCGTGCAGGGGCTGGTGTTTCAGGGTTTAGGGCAGTGCAGTAGTGTTCGGACAGTGTAGGGGGTCGTGCAGGGGCTAGTGTTTCAGGGTTTAGGGCAGTGCAGTGGTGTTCGGGCAGTGTAGGGGGTCTTGCTGGGGCTGGTGATTGAGGGTTTGGGGCAGTGCAGTGGTGTTCGGGCAGTGTAGGGTGTCTTGCTGGGGCTGGTGTTTTAGGGTTTAGGGCAGTAGTGTTTGGGCAGTGTACAGGGTCTTGCTTGGGATGATGTTTCATGGTTTAGGGCAGTGCAGTGCAGTGGTGTTCTGGTAGTATAGGGGGTCGTGCTGGGGGTGGTGTTTCAGGGTTTAGGGTAGTGTAGGGGGTCGTACAGGGGCTGGTGTTTCAGGGTATAGGGCAGTGCAGTGGTGTTCGGGCAGTGTAGGGGGTCATGCTGGGGCTGGTGTTTTAGGGTTTAGGGCAGTGCGGTGGTGTTCGGTCAGTGTAGGGGTCATGTTGGGGCTGGTGGTTTAGGGCAGTGCAGTGGTGTTCGGGCAGTGTAGGGGGTCGTGCTGGGAGTGGTATTTCAGGGTTTAGGGCAGTGCAGTGGTGTTCCGGCAGTGTAGGGGGTCGTGCTGGGGGTGGTGTTTCAGGGTTTAGGGCAGTCTAGGGGGTCGTGCAGGGGCTGGTGTTTCAGGGTTTAGGGCAGTGCAGTGGTGTTCGGGCAGTGTAGGGGGTCGTGCAGGGGCTGGTGTTTCAGGGTTTAGGGCAGTGCAGTAGTGTTCGGACAGTGTAGGGGGTCGTGCAGGGGCTAGTGTTTCAGGGTTTAGGGCAGTGCAGTGGTGTTCGGGCAGTGTAGGGGGTCTTGCTGGGGCTGGTGATTGAGGGTTTGGGGCAGTGCAGTGGTGTTCGGGCAGTGTAGGGTGTCTTGCTGGGGCTGGTGTTTTAGGGTTTAGGGCAGTAGTGTTTGGGCAGTGTACAGGGTCTTGCTTGGGATGATGTTTCATGGTTTAGGGCAGTGCAGTGCAGTGGTGTTCTGGTAGTATAGGGGGTCGTGCTGGGGGTGGTGTTTCAGGGTTTAGGGTAGTGTAGGGGGTCGTACAGGGGCTGGTGTTTCAGGGTATAGGGCAGTGCAGTGGTGTTCGGGCAGTGTAGGGGGTCATGCTGGGGCTGGTGTTTTAGGGTTTAGGGCAGTGCGGTGGTGTTCGGTCAGTGTAGGGGTCATGTTGGGGCTGGTGGTTTAGGGCAGTGCAGTGGTGTTCGGGCAGTGTAGGGGGTCGTGCTGGGAGTGGTATTTCAGGGTTTAGGGCAGTGCAGTGGTGTTCCGGCAGTGTAGGGGGTCGTGCTGGGGGTGGTGTTTCAGGGTTTAGGGCAGTCTAGGGGGTCGTGCAGGGGCTGGTGTTTCAGGGTTTAGGGCAGTGCAGTGGTGTTCAGGAAGTGCGGGGGGTCGTGCTGGGGCTAGTGTTTCAGGGTTTAGGGCAGTGCAGTGGTATTCGGGCAGTGTAGGGGTCATGCTGGGGCTGGTGTTTCAGGGTTTAGGGCAGTGCAGTGGTGTCCGGGCAGTGTAGGAGCTCGTGCAGGGGCTGGTGTTTCAGGGTTTAGGGCAGAGCAGTGGTGTTCGGGGAGTGTAGGGGGTCTTGCAGGAGCTGGTGTTTCAGGGTTTAGGGCAGTGCAGTGGTGTTCGGGCAGTGTAGGGGGTCGTGCAGGGGCTGATGTTTCAGGGTTTAGGGCAGTGAAGTGGTGTTCGGGCAGTGTAGGGGGTCGTGCTGGGGCTGGTGTTTCAGGGTTTAGGGCAGTAGTGTTCGGGCAGTGTACGGGGTCTTGCTTGGGATGATGTTTCAGGGTTTAGGGCAGTGCAGTGGTTTTCGGGCAGCGTAGGTGCTCTTGCTGGGGGTGATGTTTCAGGGTTTAAGGCAGTGTAGGGGTCGTGCTTGGGGTGATGAATCAGGGTTTAGGGCAGTGCAGTGGTGTTCAGGCAGTGTAGGGGGTCATGCTGGGGCTTGTGTTTTAGGGTTTAGGTCTGTGCAGTGGTGTTCGGGCAGTGTAGGGGGTCTTGCTGGGGCTCATGTTTTAGGGTTTAGGGCAGTGCAGTGGGGTTCGGGCAGTGTAGGGGGTTGTGCTGGGGGTGGTGTTTCAGGGTTTAGGCAGTGCAGTGGTGTTCGGGCAGTGTAGGGGGTCGTGCAGGGGCTGGTGTTTCAGGGTTTTATGGCAGTGCAGTGGTGTTCGGGCAGTGTAGGGGGTTGTGCTGGGGCTGGTGTTTCAGGGTTTAGGGCAGTGCATTGGTGTTCGGGCAGTGTAGGGGTCGTGCTGGGGCTGGTGTTTCAGGGTTTAGGGCAGTGCAGTGGTGTTCGGGCAGTGTAGGGGGTCGTGCAGGGGCAGGTGTTTCAGAGTTTAGGGCAGTGCAGAGGTGTTCGGGCAGTGTAGGGATCGTGCTGCGGGTGGTGTTTCAGGGTTTAGGGCAGTGGTGTTCAAGCAGTGTACGGGGGCTTGCTTGGGATGATGTTTCAGGGTTTAGGGCAGTGCAGTGGTGTTCCGGCAGTGTAGGGGGTCATGCTGGGGGTGGTGTTTCAGGGTTTAGGGCAGTCTAGGGGGTCGTGCAGGGGCTGGTGTTTCAGGGTTTAGGGCAGTGCAGTGGTGTTCGGGCAGTGTAGGGGGTCTTCCAGGGGCTGGTGTTTCCGGGTTTAGGGCAGTGCAGTGGTGTTCAGGCAGTGTAGGGGGTCGTGCTGGGGCTGGTGTTTCAGGGTTTAGGGCAGTGCAATGGTGTTCGGGCAGTGTAGGGGGTCATGCAGGGGCTGGTGTTTCAGGGTTTAGGGCAGTGCAGTGGTTTTCGGGCAGTGTAGGGGGTCGTGCTGGGGCTGGTGTTTCAGGGTTTAGGGAAGTGCAGTGGTGTTCGGGCAGTGTAGGGGGTCTTGCTGGGGCTGGTGTTTCAGGGTTTAGGGCAGTGCAGTGGTGTTCGAGCAGTGTAGGGGGTCTTGCTGGGGATGGTGTTTCAGGGTTTAGGGCAGTAGTGTTCGGGCAATGTACGGGGTCTTGCTTGGGATGATGTTTCAGGGTTTAGGGCAGTGAAGTGGTGTTCCGGCAGTGTAGGGGGTCATGCTGGGAGTGGTGTTTCAGGGTTTAGGGTAGTGTAGGGGGTCATACAGGGGCTGGTGTTTCAGGGTATAGGGCAGTGCAGTGGTGTTCGGGCAGTGTAGAGGGTCTTGCAGGGGCTGGTGTTTTAGGGTGTAGGGCAGTGCGGTGGTGTTCGGGCAGTGTAGTGGGTCGTGCTGGGGCTGGTGTATCAGGGATTAAGGCAGTGCGGTGGTGCTCGGGCAGTGAAGGGGTCGTGTTGCGGCTGGTGTTTCAGGGTTTAGGGCAGTGCAGTGGTGTTTGGGCAGTGACGAGGTTCGTGCTGGGGGTGGTGTTCGGGCAGTGTAGGGGGTCTTGCTGGGGGTGGTGTATCAGGGTTTAGGGCAGTGTAGGGGATCGTGTAGGGGCTGGTGTTTCAGGGTTTAGGGCAGTGCAGTGGTGTTCGGGCAGTGTAGGGGGTCGTGCTGGGGCTGGTGTTTCAGGGTTTAGGGCAGTGCAGTAGTGTCCGGGCATTGTAGGGGGTCATGCTGGGGCTGGTGTTTCAGGGTTTAGGGCAGTGCAGTGGTGTTCAGGCAGTGTAGGGGATCGTGCTGGGGTGGTGTTTCAGGGTTTAGGGTAGTGTAGGGTGTCGTGCAAGGGGTTGGTGTTTCAGGGTTTAGGGCAGTGCAGTGCTGTTAGGGCAGTGTAGGGGGTCTTGCAGGGGCTGGTGTTTCAGGGTGTAGGGCAGTGCAGTGGTGTTCGGGCAGGGTAGGGGGTCATGCTGGGGCTGGTGTTTCAGGGTTTAGGGCAGTGATGTGGTGTTTGGGCAGTGTAGGGGGTCGTGCTGGGGCTGGTGTTTCAGGGATTAGGGCAGGGCAGTGGTGTTCGGGCAGTGTAGGGGGTCGTGCTGGGGGTGGTGTTTCAGGGTTTAGGGCAGTGGTGTTCGGGCAGTGTAGGGGGTCTTGCTAGGGATGATGTTTCAGGGTTTAGGGCAGTGCAGTGGTGTGCGGGCAGTGTAGGGGTCTTGCTGGGGTGGTGTTTCATGGTTTAGTGCAGTGCAGTGGTGTTCGAGAAGTATAGGGGGTCTTGCTGGGGGTGGTGTTTCAGGGTTTAGTGCAGTGGAGTTTGGGCAGTGTAGGGGGTCTTGCTGGGGGTGGTGTTTCAGGGTTTAGTGCAGTGGTGTTCGGGCAGTGTAGGGGGTCTTGCTGGGGCTGGTGTTTCAGGGTATAGGTTTGTGCAGTGTTGTTCGGGCAGTGTAGGGGGTCTTGCTGGGGCTGGTTTTTCAGGGTTTAGGGGAGTGCAGTGTTGTTCGGGCAGTGTAGGGGTCTTAATGGGGCTGGTGTTTCAGGGTTTAGGGCAGTGTAGTTGTGTTCGGGCAGTGTAGGGGGTCGTGCTGGGGTGGTGTTTCAGGGTTTAGGGCAGTGGTGTTCAGGCAGTGTAGGGGGTTGTGCAGGGGGTGGTGTTTCAGGGATTAGGGCAGTGCAGTGGTGTTCGGGCAGTGTAGAGGGTCGTGCAGGGGTGGTGTTTCAGGGTTTAGGGCAGTGAAGTGGTGTTTAAGCAGTGTAGGGGCTTGTGCTGGGGCTGGTGTTTCAGGGTTTAGGGCAGTGCAGTGGTGTCCGGGCAGTGTTGGGGGTCTTGCTGGGGCTGGTGTTTCAGGGTTCAGGGCAGTGCAGTTGTGTTCGGGCAGTGTAGGGGGTCGTGCTGGGGGTGGTGTTTCAGGGTTTAGGGCAGCGGTGTTCGTGCAAGGTAGGGGGTCTTGCTGGGGATGATGTTTCAGGGTGTAGGGCGGTGGGTGGTGTTCGGGCAGTGTAGGGGGTCATGCTTGGGATGATGTTTCATGGTTTTGGGCAGTGCAGTGGTCTTCGAGCAGTGTAGGGGGTCGTGCTAGGGGTGGTGTTTCAGGGTTTAGGGCAGTGCAGTGGTGTTCCGGCAGTGTAGGGGGTCATGCTGGGGGTGGTGTTTCAGGGTTTAGGGCAGTCTAGGGGGCCGTGCAGGGGCTGTTGTTTCAGGGTTTAGGGCAGTGCAGTGGTGTTTGGGCAGTGTAGGGAGTCGTGCTGGGGCTCGTGTTTCAGGGTTTAGGGCAGTGCAGTTGTGTTCGGGCAGTGTAGGGGGTCGTGCTGGGGGTGGTGTTTCAGGGTTTAGGGCAGTGGTGTTCGTGCAAGGTAGGGGGTCTTGCTGGGGATGATGTTTCAGGGTGTAGGGCGGTGCGTGGTGTTCGGGCAGTGTAGGGGGTCATGCTTGGGATGATGTTTCAGGGTTTTGGGCAGTGCAGTGGTCTTCGGGCAGTGTAGGGGGTTGTGCTGGGGGTGGTGTTTCAGGGTTTAGGGCAGTGCAGTGGTGTTCCGGCAGTGTAGGGGGTCGTGCTGGGGGTGGTGTTTCAGGGTTTAGGGCAGTGCAGTGGTGTTCCAGCAGTGTAAGGGGTCGTGCAGGGGCTGGTGTTTCAGGGTTTAGGGCAGTGCAGTGGTGTTCGGGCAGTGTAGGGGGTCGTGCAGGGGCTGGTGTTTCAGGGTTTAGGGCAGTGCAGTAGTGTTCGGACAGTGTAGGGGGTCGTGCAGGGGCTAGTGTTTCAGGGTTTAGGGCAGTGCAGTGGTGTTCGGGCAGTGTAGGGGGTCTTGCTGGGGCTGGTGATTGAGGGTTTGGGGCAGTGCAGTGGTGTTCGGGCAGTGTAGGGTGTCTTGCTGGGGCTGGTGTTTTAGGGTTTAGGGCAGTAGTGTTTGGGCAGTGTACAGGGTCTTGCTTGGGATGATGTTTCATGGTTTAGGGCAGTGCAGTGCAGTGGTGTTCTGGTAGTATAGGGGGTCGTGCTGGGGGTGGTGTTTCAGGGTTTAGGGTAGTGTAGGGGGTCGTACAGGGGCTGGTGTTTCAGGGTATAGGGCAGTGCAGTGGTGTTCGGGCAGTGTAGGGGGTCATGCTGGGGCTGGTGTTTTAGGGTTTAGGGCAGTGCGGTGGTGTTCGGTCAGTGTAGGGGTCATGTTGGGGCTGGTGGTTTAGGGCAGTGCAGTGGTGTTCGGGCAGTGTAGGGGGTCGTGCTGGGAGTGGTATTTCAGGGTTTAGGGCAGTGCAGTGGTGTTCCGGCAGTGTAGGGGGTCGTGCTGGGGGTGGTGTTTCAGGGTTTAGGGCAGTCTAGGGGGTCGTGCAGGGGCTGGTGTTTCAGGGTTTAGGGCAGTGCAGTGGTGTTCAGGAAGTGCGGGGGGTCGTGCTGGGGCTAGTGTTTCAGGGTTTAGGGCAGTGCAGTGGTATTCGGGCAGTGTAGGGGTCATGCTGGGGCTGGTGTTTCAGGGTTTAGGGCAGTGCAGTGGTGTCCGGGCAGTGTAGGAGCTCGTGCAGGGGCTGGTGTTTCAGGGTTTAGGGCAGAGCAGTGGTGTTCGGGGAGTGTAGGGGGTCTTGCAGGAGCTGGTGTTTCAGGGTTTAGGGCAGTGCAGTGGTGTTCGGGCAGTGTAGGGGGTCGTGCAGGGGCTGATGTTTCAGGGTTTAGGGCAGTGAAGTGGTGTTCGGGCAGTGTAGGGGGTCGTGCTGGGGCTGGTGTTTCAGGGTTTAGGGCAGTAGTGTTCGGGCAGTGTACGGGGTCTTGCTTGGGATGATGTTTCAGGGTTTAGGGCAGTGCAGTGGTTTTCGGGCAGCGTAGGTGCTCTTGCTGGGGGTGATGTTTCAGGGTTTAAGGCAGTGTAGGGGTCGTGCTTGGGGTGATGAATCAGGGTTTAGGGCAGTGCAGTGGTGTTCAGGCAGTGTAGGGGGTCATGCTGGGGCTTGTGTTTTAGGGTTTAGGTCTGTGCAGTGGTGTTCGGGCAGTGTAGGGGGTCTTGCTGGGGCTCATGTTTTAGGGTTTAGGGCAGTGCAGTGGGGTTCGGGCAGTGTAGGGGGTTGTGCTGGGGGTGGTGTTTCAGGGTTTAGGCAGTGCAGTGGTGTTCGGGCAGTGTAGGGGGTCGTGCAGGGGCTGGTGTTTCAGGGTTTTATGGCAGTGCAGTGGTGTTCGGGCAGTGTAGGGGGTTGTGCTGGGGCTGGTGTTTCAGGGTTTAGGGCAGTGCATTGGTGTTCGGGCAGTGTAGGGGTCGTGCTGGGGCTGGTGTTTCAGGGTTTAGGGCAGTGCAGTGGTGTTCGGGCAGTGTAGGGGGTCGTGCAGGGGCAGGTGTTTCAGAGTTTAGGGCAGTGCAGAGGTGTTCGGGCAGTGTAGGGATCGTGCTGCGGGTGGTGTTTCAGGGTTTAGGGCAGTGGTGTTCAAGCAGTGTACGGGGGCTTGCTTGGGATGATGTTTCAGGGTTTAGGGCAGTGCAGTGGTGTTCCGGCAGTGTAGGGGGTCATGCTGGGGGTGGTGTTTCAGGGTTTAGGGCAGTCTAGGGGGTCGTGCAGGGGCTGGTGTTTCAGGGTTTAGGGCAGTGCAGTGGTGTTCGGGCAGTGTAGGGGGTCTTCCAGGGGCTGGTGTTTCCGGGTTTAGGGCAGTGCAGTGGTGTTCAGGCAGTGTAGGGGGTCGTGCTGGGGCTGGTGTTTCAGGGTTTAGGGCAGTGCAATGGTGTTCGGGCAGTGTAGGGGGTCATGCAGGGGCTGGTGTTTCAGGGTTTAGGGCAGTGCAGTGGTTTTCGGGCAGTGTAGGGGGTCGTGCTGGGGCTGGTGTTTCAGGGTTTAGGGAAGAGCAGTGGTGTTCGGGCAGTGTAGGGGGTCTTGCTGGGGCTGGTGTTTCAGGGTTTAGGGCAGTGCAGTGGTGTTCGAGCAGTGTAGGGGGTCTTGCTGGGGATGGTGTTTCAGGGTTTAGGGCAGTAGTGTTCGGGCAATGTACGGGGTCTTGCTTGGGATGATGTTTCAGGGTTTAGGGCAGTGAAGTGGTGTTCCGGCAGTGTAGGGGGTCATGCTGGGAGTGGTGTTTCAGGGTTTAGGGTAGTGTAGGGGGTCATACAGGGGCTGGTGTTTCAGGGTATAGGGCAGTGCAGTGGTGTTCGGGCAGTGTAGAGGGTCTTGCAGGGGCTGGTGTTTTAGGGTGTAGGGCAGTGCGGTGGTGTTCGGGCAGTGTAGTGGGTCGTGCTGGGGCTGGTGTATCAGGGATTAAGGCAGTGCGGTGGTGCTCGGGCAGTGAAGGGGTCGTGTTGCGGCTGGTGTTTCAGGGTTTAGGGCAGTGCAGTGGTGTTTGGGCAGTGACGAGGTTCGTGCTGGGGGTGGTGTTCGGGCAGTGTAGGGGGTCTTGCTGGGGGTGGTGTATCAGGGTTTAGGGCAGTGTAGGGGATCGTGTAGGGGCTGGTGTTTCAGGGTTTAGGGCAGTGCAGTGGTGTTCGGGCAGTGTAGGGGGTCGTGCTGGGGCTGGTGTTTCAGGGTTTAGGGCAGTGCAGTAGTGTCCGGGCATTGTAGGGGGTCATGCTGGGGCTGGTGTTTCAGGGTTTAGGGCAGTGCAGTGGTGTTCGGGCAGTGTAGGGGGTCGTGCAGGGGCTGGTGTTTCAGTGTTTAGGGCAGTGCAGTGGTGTTCGGTCAGTGTAGGGTGTCTTGCTGGGGCTGGTGTTTCAGGGTTTAGGGCAGTAGTGTTTGGGAAGTGTACGGGGTCTTGCTTGGGATGATGTTTCAGGGTTTAGGGCAGTGCAGTGGTGTTCCGGTAGAGTAGGGGGTTGTGCTGGGGGTGGTGTTTCAGGCTTTAGGGTAGTGTAGGGGGTCGTACAGGGGCTGGTGTTTGAGGGTATAGGGTAGTGCAGTGGTGTTCGGGCAGTGTAGGGGGTCATGCTGGGGCTGGTGTTTCAGGGTTTAGGGCAGTGCGGTAATGTTCGGGCAGTGTAGGGGTCGTGTTGGGGCTAGTGGTTTAGGGCAGTGCAGTGGTGTTCGGGCAGTGTAGGGGGTCGTGCTGGGAGTGGTGTTTCAGGGTTTAGGACAGTGCAGTGGTGTTCCGGCAGTGTAGGGGGTCGTGCTGGGGGTTGTGTTTCAGGGTTTAGGGCAGTCTAGGGGGTTGTGCAGGGGCTGGTGTTTCAGGGTTTAGGGCAGTGCAGTGGTGTTCAGGCAGTGCAGGGGGTCGTGCTGGGGCTAGTGTTTCAGGGTTTAGGGCAGTGCAGTGGTATTCGGGCAGTGTAGGGGTCATGCTGGGGCTGGTGTTTCAGGGTTTAGGGCAGTGCAGTGGTGTCCGGGCAGTGTAGGGGGTCATGCAGGGGCTGGTGTTTCAGGGTTTAGGGCAGGGCAGTGGTGTTCGGGGAGTGTAGGGGGTCATGCAGGAGCTGGTGTTTCAGGGTTTAGGGCAGTGCAGTGGTGTTCGGGCAGTGTAGGGGGTTATGCAGGGGCTGGTGTTTCAGGGTTTAGGGCAGTGAAGTGGTGTTTGGGCAGTGTAGAGGGTCGTGCTGGGGCTGGTGTTTCAGGGTTTAGGGAAGTGCAGTGGTGTTCGGGCAGTGTAGGGGGTCGTGCTGGGGGTGGTGTTTCAGGGTTTAGGGCAGTAGTGTTTGGGCAGTGTACGGGGTCTTGCTTGGGATGATGTTTCAGGGTTTAGGGCAATGCAGTGGTGTTCGGGGAGTGTAGGTGCTCTTGCTGGGGGTGATGTTTCAGGGTTTAGGGCAGTGTAGGGGTCCTGCTCGGGGTGATGAATCAGGGTTTAGGGCAGTGCAGTGGTGTTCGGGCAGTGTAGGGGGTCTTGCTGGGGCTGGGGTTTCAGGGTTTAGGGCAGTAGTGTTTGGGAAGTGTACGGGGTCTTGCTTGGGATGATGTTTCAGGGTTTAGGGCAGTGCAGTGGTGTTCCGGTAGAGTAGGGGGTTGTGCTGGGGGTGGTGTTTCAGGCTTTAGGGTAGTGTAGGGGGTCGTACAGGGGCTGGTGTTTGAGGGTATAGGGTAGTGCAGTGGTGTTCGGGCAGTGTAGGGGGTCATGCTGGGGCTGGTGTTTCAGGGTTTAGGGCAGTGCGGTAATGTTCGGGCAGTGTAGGGGTCGTGTTGGGGCTAGTGGTTTAGGGCAGTGCAGTGGTGTTCGGGCAGTGTAGGGGGTCGTGCTGGGAGTGGTGTTTCAGGGTTTAGGACAGTGCAGTGGTGTTCCGGCAGTGTAGGGGGTCGTGCTGGGGGTTGTGTTTCAGGGTTTAGGGCAGTCTAGGGGGTTGTGCAGGGGCTGGTGTTTCAGGGTTTAGGGCAGTGCAGTGGTGTTCAGGCAGTGCAGGGGGTCGTGCTGGGGCTAGTGTTTCAGGGTTTAGGGCAGTGCAGTGGTATTCGGGCAGTGTAGGGGTCATGCTGGGGCTGGTGTTTCAGGGTTTAGGGCAGTGCAGTGGTGTCCGGGCAGTGTAGGGGGTCATGCAGGGGCTGGTGTTTCAGGGTTTAGGGCAGGGCAGTGGTGTTCGGGGAGTGTAGGGGGTCGTGCAGGAGCTGGTGTTTCAGGGTTTAGGGCAGTGCAGTGGTGTTCGGGCAGTGTAGGGGGTTATGCAGGGGCTGGTGTTTCAGGGTTTAGGGCAGTGAAGTGGTGTTTGGGCAGTGTAGAGGGTCGTGCTGGGGCTGGTGTTTCAGGGTTTAGGGAAGTGCAGTGGTGTTCGGGCAGTGTAGGGGGTCGTGCTGGGGGTGGTGTTTCAGGGTTTAGGGCAGTAGTGTTTGGGCAGTGTACGGGGTCTTGCTTGGGATGATGTTTCAGGGTTTAGGGCAATGCAGTGGTGTTCGGGGAGTGTAGGTGCTCTTGCTGGGGGTGATGTTTCAGGGTTTAGGGCAGTGTAGGGGTCATGCTCGGGGTGATGAATCAGGGTTTAGGGCAGTGCAGTGGTGTTCGGGCAGTGTAGGGGGTCTTGCTGGGGCTGGGGTTTCAGGGTTTAGGGCAGTGCAGTTGTGTTCGGGCAGTGTAGGGGGTCGTGCTGGGGGTGGTGTTTCAGGGTTTAGGGCAGTGCAGTGGTGTTCGAGCAGTGTAGGGGGTCTTGCTGGGGATGGTGTTTCAGGGTTTAGGGCAGTAGTGTTCGGGCAATGTACGGGGTCTTGCTTGGGATGATGTTTCAGGGTTTAGGGCAGTGAAGTGGTGTTCCGGCAGTGTAGGGGGTCATGCTGGGGGTGGTGTTTCAGGGTTTAGGGTAGTGTAGGGGGTCGTACAGGGGCTGGTGTTTCAGGGTACAGGGCAGTGCAGTGGTGTTCGGGCAGTGTAGAGGGTCTTGCAGGGGCTGATGTTTTAGGGTTTAGGGCAGTGCGGTGGTGTTCGGGCAGTGTAGTGGGTCGTGCTGGGGCTGGTGTATCAGGGATTAAGGCAGTGCGGTGGTGCTCAGGCAGTGAAGGGGTCGTGTTGCGGCTGGTGTTTCAGGGTTTAGGGCAGTGCAGTGGTGTTTGGGCAGTGACGAGGTTCGTGCTGGGGGTGGTGTTTCAGGGTTTAGGGCAGTGCAGTGGTGTTCGGGCAGTGTAGGGGGTCGTGCTGGGGGTGGTGTATCGGGGTTTAGGGCAGTGTAGGGGATCGTGTAGTGGCTGGTGTTTCAGGGTTTAGGGCAGTGCAGTGGTGTTCGGGCAGTGTAGGGGGTCGTGCTGGGGCTGGTGTTTCAGGGTTTAGGGCAGTGCAGTAGTGTCCGGGCATTGTAGGGGGTCATGCAGGGGCTGGTGTTTCAGGGTTTAGGGCAGTGCAGTGGTGTTCGGGCAGTGTAGGGGGTTGTGCAGGGGCTGGTGTTTCAGGGTTTAGGGCAGTGCAGTGGTGTTCGGGCAGTGTAGGGGGTCGTGCAGGGGCTGGTGTTTCAGTGTTTAGGGCAGTGCAGTGGTGTTCGGTCAGTGTAGGGGGTCTTGCTGGGGCTGGTGATTCAGGGTTTGGGGCAGTGCAGTGGTGTTCGGGCAGTGTAGGGTGTCTTGCTGGGGCTGGTGTTTCAGGGTTTAGGGCAGTAGTGTTTGGGAAGTGTACGGGGTCTTGCTTGGGATGATGTTTCAGGGTTTAGGGCAGTGCAGTGGTGTTCCGGTAGTGTAGGGGGTTGTGCTGGGGGTGGTGTTTCAGGCTTTAGGGTAGCGTAGGGGGTCGTACAGGGGCTGGTGTTTGAGGGTATAGGGTAGTGCAGTGGTGTTCGGGCAATGTAGGGGGTCATGCTGGGGCTGGTGTTTCAGGGTTTAGGGCAGTGCGGTAATGTTCGGGCAGTGTAGGGGTCGTGTTGGGGCTAGTGGTTTAGGGCAGTGCAGTGGTGTTCGGGCAGTGTAGGGGTCGTGCTGGGAGTGGTGTTTCAGGGTTTAGGACAGTGCAGTGGTGTTCCGGCAGTGTAGGGGGTCGTGCTGGGGGTTGTGTTTCAGGGTTTAGGGCAGTCTAGGGGGTTGTGCAGGGGCTGGTGTTTCAGGGTTTAGGGCAGTGCAGTGGTGTTCAGGCAGTGCAGGGGGTCGTGCTGGGGCTAGTGTTTTAGGGTTTAGGGCAGTGCAGTGGTATTCGGGCAGTGTAGGGGTCATGCTGGGGCTGGTGTTTCAGGGTTTAGGGCAGTGCAGTGGTGTCCGGGCAGTGTAGGGGGTCATGCAGGGGCTGGTGTTTCAGGGTTTAGGGCAGGGCAGTGGTGTTCGGGGAGTGTAGGGGGTCGTGCAGGAGCTGGTGTTTCAGGGTTTAGGGCAGTGCAGTGGTGTTCGGGCAGTGTAGGGGGTTATGCAGGGGCTGGTGTTTCAGGGTTTAGGGCAGTGAAGTGGTGTTCGGGCAGTGTAGGGGGTCATGCTGGGGCTGGTGTTTCAGGGTTTAGGGAAGTGCAGTGGTGTTCGGGCAGTGTAGGGCGTTGTGCTGGGGGTGGTGTTTCAGGGTTTAGGGCAGTAGTGTTTGGGCAGTGTACGGGGTCTTGCTTGGGATGATGTTTCAGGGTTTAGGGCAGTGCAGTGGTGTTCGGGGAGTGTAGGTGCTCTTGCTGGGGGTGATGTTTCAGGGTTTAGGGCAGTGTAGGGGTCATGCTCGGGGTGATGAATCAGGGTTTAGGGCAGTGCAGTGGTGTTCGGGCAGTGTAGGGGGTCTTGCTGGGGCTGGTGTTTCAGGGTTTAGGGCAGTGCAGTTGTGTTCGGGCAGTGTAGGGGGTCGTGCTGGGGGTGGTGTTTCAGGGTTTAGGGCAGCGGTGTTCGTGCAAGGTAGGGGGTCTTGCTGGAGATGATGTTTCAGGGTGTAGGCCGGTGGGTGGTGTTCGGGCAGTGTAGGGGGTCATGCTTGGGATGATGTTTCAGGGTTTTGGGCAGTGCAGTGGTCTTCGGGCAGTGTAGGGGGTCGTGCTAGGGGTGGTGTTTCAGGGTTTAGGGCAGTGCAGTGGTGTTCCGGCAGTGTAGGGGGTCGTGCTGGGGGTGGTGTTTCAGGGTTTAGGGCAGTCTAGGGGGCCGTGCAGGGGCTGTTGTTTCAGGGTTTAGGGCAGTGCAGTGGTGTTCGGGCAGTGTAGGGAGTCGTGCTGGGGCTCGTGTTTCAGGGTTTAGGGCAGTGCAGTTGTGTTCGGGCAGTGTAGGGGGTCGTGCTGGGGGTGGTGTTTCAGGGTTTAGGGCAGTGGTGTTCGTGCAAGGTAGGGGGTCTTGCTGGGGATGATGTTTCAGGGTGTAGGGCGGTGCGTGGTGTTCGGGCAGTGTAGGGGGTCATGCTTGGGATGATATTTCAGGGTTTTGGGCAGTGCAGTGGTCTTCGGGTAGTGTAGGGGGTCGTGCTGGGGGTGGTGTTTCAGGGTTTAGGGCAGTGCAGTGGTGTTCTGGCAGTGTAGGGGTTCGTGCTGGGGGTGGTGTTTCAGGGTTTAGGGCAGTGCAGTGGTGTTCCGGCAGTGTAGGGGGTCGTGCAGGGGCTGGTGTTTCAGGGTTTAGGGCAGTGCAGTGGTGTTCGGGCAGTGTAGGGGGTCGTGCAGGGGCTGGTGTTTCAGGGTTTAGGGCAGTGCAGTAGTGTTCGGACAGTGTAGGGGGTCGTGCAGGGGCTAGTGTTTCAGGGTTTAGGGCAGTGCAGTGGTGTTCGGGCAGTGTAGGGTGTCTTGCTGGGGCTGGTGTTTTAGGGTTTAGGGCAGTAGTGTTTGGGCAGTGTATGAGGTCTTGCTTGGGATGATGTTTCATGGTTTAGGGCAGTGCAGTGGTGTTCCGGTAGTATAGGGGGTCGTGCTGGGGGTGGTTTTCAGGGTTTAGGGTATTGTAGGGGGTCGTACAGGGGCTGGTGTTTCAGGGTATAGGGCAGTGCAGTGGTGTTCGGGCAGTGTAGGGGGTCATGCTGGGGCTGGTGTTTCAGGGTTTAGGGCAGTGCGGTGGTGTTCAGGCAGTGTAGGGGTCGTGTTGGGGCTGGTGGTTTAGGGCAGTGCAGTGGTGTTCGGGCAGTGTAGGGCGTCGTGCTGGGAGTGGTATTTCAGGGTTTAGGGCAGTGCAGTGGTGTTCCGGCAGTGTAGGGGGTCGTGCTGGGGGTGGTGTTTCAGGGTTTAGGGCAGTCTAGGGGGTCGTGCAGGGGCTGGTGTTTCAGGGTTTAGGGCAGTGCAGTGGTGTTCAGGTAGTGCGGGGGGTCGTGCTGGGGCTAGTGTTTCAGGGTTTAGGGCAGTGCAGTGGTATTCGGGCAGTGTAGGGGTCGTGCTGGGGCTGGTGTTTCAGGGTTTAGGGCAGTGCAGTGGTGTCCGGGCAGTGTAGGGGCTCATGCAGGGGCTGGTGTTTCAGGGTTTTGGGCAGAGCAGTGGTGTTCGGGGAGTGTAGGGGGTCTTGCAGGAGCTGGTGTTTCAGGGTTTAGGGCAGTGCAGTGGTGTTCGGGCAGTGTAGGGGGTCGTGCAGGGGCTGGTGTTTCAGGGTTTAGGGCAGTGAAGTGGTGTCCGGGCAGTGTAGGGGGTCGTGCTGGGGCTGGTGTTTCAGGGTTTAGGGCAGTAGTGTTCGGGCAGTGTACGGGGTCTTGCTTGGGGTGATGTTTCAGGGTTTAGGGCAGTACAGTGGTTTTCGGGCAGCGTAGGTGCTCTTGCTGGGGGTGATGTTTCAGGGTTTAAGGCAGTGTAGGGGTCGTGCTCGGGGTGATGAATCAGGGTTTAGGGCAGTGCAGTGGTGTTCGGGCAGTGTAGGGGGTCATGCTGGGGCTTGTGTTTTAGGGTTTAGGTCTGTGCAGTGGTGTTCGGGCAGTGTAGGGGGTCTTGCTGGGGCTCATGTTTTAGGGTTTAGGGCAGTGCAGTGGGGTTCGGGCAGTGTAGGGGGTTGTGCTGGGGGTGGTGTTTCAGGGTTTAGGCAGTGCAGTGGTGTTCGGGCAGTGTAGGGGGTCGTGCAGGGGCTGGTGTTTCAGGGTTTTATGGCAGTGCAGTGGTGTTCGGGCAGTGTAGGGGGTTGTGCTGGGGCTGGTGTTTCAGGGTTTAGGGCAGTGCATTGGTGTTCGGGCAGTGTAGGGGTCGTGCTGGGGCTGGTGTTTCAGGGTTTAGGGCAGTGCAGTGGTGTTCGGGCAGTGTAGGGGGTCATGCAGGGGCTGGTGTTTCAGGGTTTAGGGCAGTGCAGTGGTGTTCGGGCAGTGTAGGGGGTCGTGCAGGGGCTGGTGGTTCAGAGTTTAGGGCAGTGCAGTGGTGTTCGGGCAGTGTAGGGATCGTGCTGTGGGCGGTGTTTCAGGGTTTAGGGCAGTGGTGTTCAAGCAGTGTACGGGGGCTTGCTTGGGATGGTGTTTCAGGGTTTAGGGCAGTGCAGTGGTGTTCCGGCAGTGTAGGGGGTCGTGCTGGGGGTGGTGTTTCAGGGTTTAGGGCAGTCTAGGGGGTCGTGCTGGGGCTGGTGTTTCAGGGTTTAGGGCAGTGCAGTGGTGTTCGGGAGGTGTAGGGGGTCTTCCAGGGGCTGGTGTTTCCGGGTTTAGGGCAGTGCAGTGGTGTTCAGGCAGTGTAGGGGGTCATGCTGGGGCTGGTGTTTCAGGGTTTAGGGCACTGCAATAGTGTTCGGGCAGTGTAGGGGGTCATGCAGGGGCTGGTGTTTCAGGGTTTAGGGCAGTGCAGTGGTGTTCGGGCAGTGTAGGGGGTCGTGCTGGGGCTGGTGTTTCAGGGTTTAGGGAAGTGCATTGGTGTTCGGGCAGTGTAGGGGGTCTTGCTGGGGCTGGTGTTTCAGGGTTTAGGGCAGTGCAGTGCTGTTCGAGCAGTGTAGGGGGTCTTGCTGGGGATGGTGTTTCAGGGTTTAGGGCAGTAGTGTTCGGGCAATGTACGGGGTCTTGCTTGGGATGATGTTTCAGGGTTTAGGGCAGTGAAGTGGTGTTCCGGCAGTGTAGGGGGTCATGCTGGGGGTGGTGTTTCAGGGTTTAGGGTAGTGTAGGGGGTCGTACAGCGGCTGGTGTTTCAGGGTATAGGGCAGTGCAGTGGTGTTCAGGCAGTGTAGAGGGTCTTGCAGGGGCTGGTGTTTCAGGGTTTAGGGCAGTGCGGTGGTGTCCGGGCAGTGTAGTGGGTCCTGCTGGGGCTGGTGTATCAGGGATTAGGGCAGTGCGGTGGTGCTCGGGCAGTGAAGGGGTCGTGTTGCGGCTGGTGTTTCAGGGTTTAGGGCAGTGCAGTGGTGTTTGGGCAGTGTAGACGTTCGTGCTGGGAGTGGTGTTTCAGGGTTTAGGGCAGTGCAGTGGTGTTCCGGCAGTGTAGGGGGGCGTGCTGGGGGTGGTGTTTCAGGGTTTAGGGCAGTGTAGGGGATCGTGTAGGGGCTGGTGTTTCAGGGTTTAGGGCAGTGCAGTGGTGTTCGGGCAGTGTAGGGGGTCGTGCTGGGGCTGGTGTTTCAGGGTTAAGGGCAGTGCAGTAGTGTTCGGGCATTGTAGGGGGTCATGCAGGGGCTGGTGTTTCAGGGTTTAGGGCAGTGCAGTGGTGTTCGGGCAGTGTAGGGGGTTGTGCAGGGGCTGGTGTTTCAGGGTTTAGGGCAGTGCAGTGGTGTTCGGGCAGTGTAGGGGGTCGTGCAGGGGCTGGTGTTTCAGTGTTTAGGGCAGTGCAGTGGTGTTCGGTCAGTGTAGGGGGTCTTGCTGGGGCTGGTGATTCAGGGTTTGGGGCAGTGCAGTGGTGTTCGGGCAGTGTAGGGTGTCTTGCTGGGGCTGGTGTTTCAGGGTTTAGGGCAGTAGTGTTTGGGAAGTGTACGGGGTCTTGCTTGGGATGATGTTTCAGGGTTTAGGGCAGTGCAGTGGTGTTCTGGTAGTGTAGGGGGTTGTGCTTGGGGTGGTGTTTCAGGCTTTAGGGTAGTGTAGGGGGTCGTACAGGGGCTGGTATTTGAGGGTATAGGGTAGTGCAGTGGTGTTCGGGCAGTGTAGGGGGTCATGCTGGGGCTGGTGTTTCAGGGTTTAGGGCAGTGCGGTAATGTTCGGGCAGTGTAGGGGTCATGTTGGGGCTAGTGGTTTAGGGCAGAGCAGTGGTGTTCGGGCAGTGTAGGGGGTCGTGCTGGGAGTGGTGTTTCAGGGTTTAGGGCAGTGCAGTGGTGTTCCGGCAGTGTAGGGGGTCGTGCTGGGGGTTGTGTTTCAGGGTTTAGGGCAGTCTAGGGGGTTGTGCAGGGGCTGGTGTTTCAGGGTTTAGGGCAGTGCAGTGGTGTTCAGGCAGTGCAGGGGGTCGTGCTGGGGCAAGTGTTTCAGGGTTTAGGGCAGTGCAGTGGTGTTCAGGCAGTGTAGGGGGTCATGTTGGGGCTGGTGTTTCAGGGTTAGGGCAGTGCAGTAGCGTTCAGGAAGTGCAGGGGGTCGTGCTGGGACTGGTGTGTCAGGGTTTAGGGCAGTGAAGTGGTGTTCAGGCAGTGTAGGGGTCGTGCTGGGGCTGGTGTTTCAGGGTTTAGGGCAGTGCAGTGGTGTTCCGGCAGTGTAGGGGGTCGTGCTGGGGGTGGTGTTTCAGGGTTTAGGGCAGTCTAGGGGATCGTGCAGGGGCTGGTGTTTCAGGGTTTAGGGCAGTGCATTGGTGTTCGGGCAGTGTAGGGGGACTTCCAGGGGCTGGTGTTTCAGGGTTTAGGGCAGTGCAGTGGTGTTCAGGCAGTGTAGGGGGTCATGTTGGGGCTGGTGTTTCAGGGTTAGGGCAGTGCAGTAGTGTTCAGGCAGTGCAGGGGGTCGTGCTGGGACTGGTGTGTCAGGGTTTAGGGCAGTGCAGTGGTGTTCAGGCAGTGTAGGTGTCGTGCTGGGGCTGGTGTTTCAGGGTGTAGGGCAGTGCAGTGGTGTCCGGGCAGTGTAGGGGGTCGTGCAGGGGCTGGTGTTTCAGGTTTTAGTGCAGTGCAGTGGTGTTCGGGCAGAGTAGGGGGTCGTGCTGGGGTTGGTGTTTCAGGGTTTAGGGCAGTGCAGTGGTGTTAGGGCAGTGTAGGGGTGTTAGAATCCGGGGTCTCTGGTTGGCGCAGGTATGCACTTGCGACAAGCAGGGACCCCTTTCCTCTAAGTCATGGCGTAGGATTACCTCTTTAAAAATAACCCCTGCTCACCCTCTAGGTAACGTGGCGCGAGCAGTCAGGCTAGATTCCAGAGGCCATTAGGTTAAGCATTCAAAGTGTCCCACACAATAACCACCAACCCACCACACAGAGACACAAGACTGTATTTATGTAAAAATAAAGTTCTTTATATAAAAGGATTTCTTTACGTAGGCTTTCCAAAATAAAGTTCTTCACTTATATGAGGTTCCAGTTACTTGTATTGCTTTCAGGCAGTCCACAGATCTTAAAATGGCACAGTTCTACTTTAAAAATTCTTCTTTGTGGGAATTGTACGCTTCGTAGAGCCTCCGGTACGCGTCGTACCGCTATCTGGACGCGTCGTGCTGTTCCTCACGCTTCTCGCGTGAGTATGCGTATGCCGGACGTGAACCGTACGGACCGTACCCTCGTAGGTACGCGTCGTACACGTTCGGGACGTCTCTTGCCAAGTCCCACGCTTCCTGCGTGAGCGCCGGCAAAGAATTTTTCACTGTACGGACCGTACAGAGGCAGGGACACGCCGCACACGGACGGCAGAGCAGGTACGGCTCGTACAAAGGCAAGTACTGGTCGTACCACGGCGTACAAGTCACAAATACCTTAGTTCTTTGGGGGCAATGTTCGCGGAGGCTTGCAGACGTCTTCCACGAGTGTCCCACGTCGCGTCCTGGTCCCGGCTCCTCCGTGGACGATGATGCTTCGTGGGGGCACTTCTCCGACTTCTCAGCCCACCAGCGAAGTGGGGAGCAGGAGGGGCAGCCTGGGGGTGATGTCGCAGCGCAGCGCGCTGTTAGCTTCGACCGGTTGTGGCGAACCAGGGCACTTCAGGTCCTTACAATAGTCTCTACGGCCCGGAGGGGGTCGCAGGGGCTCAGCGCTCAGACACGGTGATCTCCTCCTTACGTTGCGAGCTACGGCTCGAGGGGGCAGTTGTTTGCTTTGCTCAGGCTGGCAGGCCTTTACGTTGCTCACAGCAGCTCCGGCGGCAGAAGTCGCGTTGCTCAGCGAGATGAGGGGGTGCACAGGTTCTCTGGGGTCAGCGTTGTAGAATCACCCACGGCAGCTTCTTCTCCTTCCAGGGGGGGTAGCGCCCACTGTTCTTGGGGCGCAGATCAGGGGGCAGGATCACCAGCAAGCCCTTGGAGATTGTTTAAAGCACAAGTTGATCAAAAGTCTTTCAGTCTTTTTCCTCCTCTCCTTCAGCAGCAAGGCACCCACCACAGGCCAGTCTCACAGGTCAGAGACAGTAGTCCTCTATGCAGCTTTCCCAGGTCCTTCTCTTCGGGCAGAGGTTCTTCTTGGCGCAAACAGGATCTGATTTCTTAGGAGCAGGGCTCCTTCTTTTATAGCACAATTCTTTTGTTCTTTGTCGCCAGGGGGCCTGGGTCTGGCTCAGTCCAGTTTTGGAGCACTTTGTTGTGGTGACTCTGCTCTTTCCTTTCAGCAGCAGGGCAGAGACATCAGCCACTCCACAGGGGGCGGAGCCGGCATTGTGGAGGCAGAGCACAGGTCTATTCAGAGTCAAAGGTGTACTCCTCCCACCCATCCTGGTGTAATCTCTCTACCCACCACCTGGCAGCCAGCCTGTCTCCTGGAATTCCCCAGCCCTGCTCCTTTACTGTTACTAGGCAGAACACACACACACACAGCAGAGGTGGACTGAAATGGCCAGGTCAGTAAATACTAACTTTCTAAAAGTAGTATTTACAAACACAGGATATTAAAATAAACTTTACTAAAAGAAGTATTTTATTATTCTGAGTTCAGGCATACTAAACTTGACTTTCTACCATGCTCTCTGAGTCCACTGGGATTACAGCGTGTAGTAATTCCAGCAGCCCATTCTGGCCTATGGAGAGAAGGTAGCCTTCAATAGTGAAAAACGAAAATGGCTGTAATTCACTATTAGGACATGCCACACACATCAGGGCATGTCCTACCTTATACCTACAATGCACCCTGCCCTTGGGCCTACCAGAGGGGTGACTAATATGTAGTTAAGTGAAGGTTTGGGGACTGGCAAGTAGGTGCACTTGCGCAATAAGCGCGACAGTACCAGACCGCGCGCAGGTTCTGCAGTGGCAGACCCTAGACACATCTTACTAGGCCGCTTCTGTGGGTGGCACAAACAGTGCTGCAAGCCCACCAGCAGCATTTGTATTTACAAGCCCTGGCACTCCTGGTGCACTTTAGTAGGGGCTGATAGTAAACCAAATAAGCCACTCCACCTTTGTTCCCGTGGAAGTAACCTCCTACTAATGAAGGCTACAGGTTGGTCCCAGCCCTCCTCAGTCATCTGTGAGAGAACAGCCCCTACACCATGCTCTGATGAGTCTGTCTGCACTAGGAATTCTTTGGAGAAGTCAGGAGCCAAGAGCACGGGCGCCGTGCACATGGCAGTCTTCAGGGTGTCAAAGGCCTTCTGACAGGTGTCAGTCCATATCACTTTTCTGGGCTGCTTCTTCGAAGTCAGCTATGTCAAGGGGGCAACGATGCTGCCATACCCCTTGACAAACCTCCTGTAGTACCCTGTGAGTCCTAAAAAGGCCCTCACCTCCGACTGGGTCTTTGGGGGCTCCCAAGCCAGGATGGTTTCGATCTTGGGTTGTAGGGGCGCCACCTGGCCGCTCCCTACTTGGTGTCCCAAGTACACCACGGAACCCTGCCCGATCTGACACTTGCTTGCCTTGATCGTGAGGCCTGCCTTGCGCAGTGCCATCAACACTTCCCAGAGGTGTTGCAGGTGTTCTTTCCATGTGCCACTGAACACTGCGATATCATCCAGGTATGCTGCGCTGAACTCGGTCAGCCCAGCCAACACCTGGTTGACCAACCTCTGGAAGGTGGCAGGGGCATTCTTCATCCCAAATGGCATAACCCGGAACTGGAAATGCCCATCTGGTGTGGAGAATGCGGACCTCTTTGGCCCCATCAGTCAAGGCAATCTGCCAGTACCCAGACGTTAAATCAAAAGTGCTGAGGTACTGGGCAGCCCCTAACCGATCGATCAGCTCATCAGCTCTGGGGATGGGGTGCGCGTCAGTCTTCGTGACTGAATTGAGTCCTCTGTAGTCCACACAGAACCGGAGTTCGGGTGTGGCACCCGGCGCTGCAGCCCTTGGGACCAAGACCACTGGGCTGGCCCAAGGACTGCTGGAGGACTCAACCACCCCAAGAGCAAGCATCTTTGAGACCTCCTCTTTGATGCAGGCTCTGACCCTGTCAGTTACCCTGTAAGCCTTGTGCTTCACAGGTAAGCTGTCTCCTGTATCCACATCATGGACGCACCAATCTGTGATACCAGGAACCAGGGAGAACAGGTCAGGAAACTGCCCCAGCAGCTGGCGGCAGTCATCCTGTTGCTCAGGGGTCAGGGTGGGTGAGAGGCTAACTCCATCCACTGACCCGTCTCGCTCTGAGGCTACCAAGAGGTCAGGAAGAGGCTCAGACTCCTCCTCCGTCCCATCATCGGTGGCCAAGAGCATGCCCACTTCGGACCTCTCCAAGTGGGGCTTCAGTCGATTGACATGGAGGACCCTCAAGGGGTTCCTCGGAGACTGCAAGTCCACCAAGTAAGTGACAGAACTCTTGCACTCCACAATCTCAAAGGGTCCTGTCCACTTGTCCTGGAGTGCACAAGGCTCCACAGGGGCCAGAACCCATACCTTTTGACCAGGTTGAAGCTCAACCAGAGTGGCATTCTGGTCGTACCACCGCTTCATTTCCTCCTGGCTGGCTTCCAGGTTTGTCTCAGAAAGTTGCCTGAAACGCCAAGTCTGGTTCCGGAAGGCCAGAATGTAACTGTATACATTCTGGGGAGGTTTCCTGGGAGATTGCTCCCAGCCTTCCTTGACCAGACTAAGAGGTCCTCGTACTGGGTGGCCATACAGAAGCTCAAAGGGACTGAACCCCAGAGACTTCTGTGGCACCTCACGGTACGCAAAGAGAAGGCATGGTAAGAGGACGTCCCACTTACGCCTCATGGGTTCCTCAAGACCCATAATCATGCCCTTTAGGGTTCGGTTGGACCTCTCAACCAACCCGTTTCCTTGGGGATGGTAAGGGGTGGTGAACTTGTATGTCACACCACACTCTTGCCAAAGGGATTTAATATATTTCGATATGAAATTGGTCCCTCTGTCGGACACCACCTCTAGAGGGAATCCTATTTGTGAGAAAATTCACATCAGTGCCCGTCCCACCACGGGGGCCGTCACTGTCCTCAGACGGATGGCTTCAGGGTACCGGGTGGCATGGTCCACCAAGACCAGGACAAACCTGTTGCCCATGGCTGCCTTGGGGTCCAGTGGCCCCACAATGTCAATCCCCACTCGCTGGAATGGGGTACTGACCACAGGGAAAGGTTGGAGTGGAGCCTTGAGCTTCCTTCCACTCTTGCCACTTGCCTGGCAAGTCTGGCATGTCCTGTTGTGAGTGTCAGAACTCCTGCGCATTTGAGGCCAATAGAAGTGGGTGACAAGCCTTTCGAAGGTCTTGTCCTGCCCCAAATGCCCTGCTAACGGAACGTCATGAGCCAGCCCCAGTAGGAAGGCTCTGAACTTCTGGGGTACCACCAGCGCACGGGCTGACCCAGGTTCAGCAACCTTAGGCTCTGAGTACAGGAGGTCGTTCTCCCAGTAGATTAAGTGAGTACCGGACTGATCACCATTGGCTTGGGCTGCAGCCTGCTGCCGCATACCCACTAGAGAGGGGCACTCCTTCTGCTCCCTGCAGAATTCCTCCCTGGTGGGGCCCCCTTCTTGCTGCCAATGGGTCAGCTCAGGCAGGTCCCCCAGTTCGGCTATCTGTTTCCCGGTAGGCTCCAGGGCATCCCCCTCAAGGTCTGCTTCCTCCTGGGCCGTGGGAACTTTAGGAGCCGGTTTCCTGTGCCTCCTGCGCCCTCTCCCTAAAGCCGGTTCCTGGGCCTCTCCCTCAGGCTCCAGGGTCCCTTCAACACCCCTACTGGCTGCCATCGACCGGGTGGTCACGCACGCCCAATCAGGTAAGCCCACCATCCGCAGGTGAGCTGTCTTCTCCACCTTTTCCCAAGGGGAGCTCTCCAAATCATTCCCTAGGAGACATTCTACAGGCATGGCAGTTCTCACAGCGACTTGCAGAGTACCAGAGACCCCCCCCACTCAAATGGAACTTGAGCCATTGGACAATGACTCTCCGTGTTGTCAGCATTGACAACCCGACAATAGGCATGGGGTACGACCTGCTCTTGAGATACCAGGTGCTGCCGCACTGTAGTCATGCTGGCTCCTGTGTCTCTAAGAGCCTCTACCTTCTTCCCATTGACGGTCACCACTTGCCCATATTTCTTAGAGTTAGAGGGCAAGTCGGCGTTTGGGACCATCTCACTGTCTCCTAGTGAGACTAAGGTCAGTTGGATGGGGTCCCACCCACCTGGGACTTCTACCTCCTCCCCAAAGGCTACTGTAGCCACTTGCTTCGGTAGAGCACCAGTGGGTGCGGGTTTCACATACTGGCGACACTTGGGATCACTGGCAAAGTGACCTAGTTCACCACATTTATAACATTGAGGGGGCCCCTTGGGAACAGGTTTACCTGTGTGGGCCCCTGTCGGCTTCGTGGGTGGGGGAGTGTGAGAAGTTGGCCTGGTATATGATGCTCACTAGTTAAAGTGATCACCTTGTACCATGCCAAGCAACCCTTATGGTGTGGTTGTAAGTCAACCTTTTCGGACTAGCTGCCCTAGTGGTAGCGTAGGCTAAGCAGTCTTTGAGGCTAAACTCGTGAAGCGTGTTAAGCAAGCTGTTTTACCAATAGTAACCCCCTTTTATACCAATGAAAGGACACCACACAGATATATATTCAAAATATATATGTATTTATTTCTCAAAGTAACCCCTAGTCTCTTTATGAGCACAGGAGCACAAATCGTCAAACAAGATTATCACAGAATACACAGAAGTTGCACGTTATATGGATAGGCCCTGGTGGCCACTCAAACCATATACTAAAATAGTGGTATAAGTACCACGAACAGAAAAGGGAAAAGGCCTAGGGCCTCTAGAATCGCTGGGCCTACAAGGAGCTAACGTCAGTTAGTGACCAGGAGGTCCACGGGTGGCGTGTGCAGAGCAAATAGTCACACGCGTGCTCCCATAGGTTTCAATGGGTGCGTAAAAAGTACAAAGTTACTGCAAAAGGAATCTTCCGGGTGACCTAGGAACTTAAGATTTGGAACACAGGCACTAGAGATGTAATACTACACTTGGGCACAGGTGTGCCAGCTTTACCTCACCCACAGGAAGCGGGTGCATAGGCCTCGAAGTGCGTCGGGTTTCTTCTATCTGTTCCGTGGGGCCTGTAGACAAAAGTGCTGCAGGCGGTCGGTCGGGAAGAGATGCAGTGGATCCAAGAGTGGATCGGAGATGTTGAAGACCTGTAAGCAGAGGGGACAGTGTTCACAGTCACTAGCCAGTGACCAGCGTGGCACCAGGTGGGTACCAGGCGATGTCGGGTGCAAACAGGAAGGAAGGTGTAGCTTGACTCTGCAGCCACGTGGTCCCTGAAGGTCGACGACGTCCAGGAGTCGAGTCACGAGCTGTCCCACGCAGGCTCTCGCTGTCGGCGGTGTCGGCGACTTGATCGAAGCAAACAAGCCTTGGCAAAAGCAATTGTTGTAGGCAAGGAGTTTAAGCTGATGGTTCTGACCAGCAAGGTCAGAGGAACTGCTCCTTTGGAGGGGAGCAAGGGCCAGTCTGGAGCAACCAGACCAGCGGTGTTTGTCGTAGATTTCGTCGCCAAGATGGCCACTAGCCAGCGGGCCAGCAACCGGTTAGGCGCGTCGAGTGGCAAAATGCAGAAGGGCCCCACGCAGATCGTGGAGATGCTGGAGGGCTCACCTTTGGTGCAGATGCTGCTCGAGGGTTGGGCTTCTCAGGACCCAAAGCACAACTTGGAGGGAGCCTCGGTTGTTGCACTTGTCAGCTTGTCGTAGTCGTTCCAAGATGGCTGGCTCCACGTGTCTCGGTGCCTCCACGGGTCTCCTCTTTGCAGGGACTGTGGATCGGGCGGTGAGAGGTCTGGAGGTCCAGGTCTTGTCAGTCTCTGGGCTCGGGCTCCGGCGGGAGGCGGCGGCAAAGCAGACGGTGATTCGCTGGATGGTGCTTGCGTTAGCAAGGTGGTCACTCCCTGACCACAGGGGAGATTTTCTTCAGTCTTCTGTGCAGCAGAATGTCGAAGTTCCCGTCTTCTTCTTAGTTTCAAGTTGATTCCAGGATGTCTGAAGTCTTAGGACACAGCTCCTACCTTTATTCGGATTCTAGGGGCCGGACTACCTGCTAGGTCCCTCCCTATGGGTGGGACCAGGAAGGGGGGTGGTTACACCCCCAATCCTTTGTCCAGCTCGCCCCAGGCCCGGGACTGGTGTGCCCCAGGACCGGTTTGAACTGGCATATGCACCGGGGCTCCTTGTGAGCCACAGGCATGTCTGGTTTCTTTCAAGCCCTACCTGACCAATACACAAAATCCTGTCTGGGGTGGTGCACGCACCTCCCCTGGCAGGAAACCCTTTGTCCACACCTCCCAAGCTGGAAGGACTCCCAGCAGCAGGAGGGCAGACTTGTGTCTGTGGTGGCAGCATCCATTTTGTGGAGCTGAGGCTATGTCTGATTTTACCCGGGTTTCAGGCACTGTACATGTCGTGTCCCTCTAGAAGGGTGGAATGCTAACCCCGTCGCCAGAATTGGCGAGGGGTTAGTATTCCAATTCGTATGACACCTTACTCGACATGTTTTGATAAAGCCAAACCAAAGATAGCATTTAACCGCGAGGTTCATAATGCACTTAAGAGTATATGGTATGACGATATCTGGAAACAGTAGAAGGAAGTTGTTCCGACCACTGCAGACAGGCTCAGCTCATGCCAGAGCACCATCTCACATGGAACCAAGCACTCTGCCTTCAGGATTGTTAAGGCCTGCCATAGGAGTGACTCATAGGTTACCAGGTGTCCCATTTAAGGTTAGGTATAGGTATACTACACCTAAGTAAGAGGTGATTACACCAACTTACCCCAGCTGAGTGATCAGCCAGTTGTGTCAGATTGTTAGGCCAAGCCTGGGGTGGCATAATACATGCTGCAGCCCCTGGCAGGCCTTGGGTACACCAATGCCCTGGGTACCTAGTGTACACTGGTACAGGGGCTGACAGGGTGATCCACTTCCAATTGGTTATGCACCTAGGGTGCATAGTTTTAATTTAGTAGAGAGAACAGCAGGCTGGGGGTCTGATTGGCAGGCCCACAGCCTCAATATGTCAAAAACCAGTGAAGCAAAAAGCAAAAATTTGGGGTGACCATAGGATAGCAGACCCTACTCTCCTACACAACCCCCCCCCAAACGCTGGGACATTAAACTAGCCTTGACCAGTCTCGTCTTCATGTCCTAAGTGGAAGTACCTGGAGAGACCATCTGCATTCCCATGGTCAGTACCTGGCCGGTGCTCCACTGTAAAGTCCATCCCCTGTAGGGAAATGGACCACCTAAGCAGTTTGGGGTTTTCACCCTTCATCTGATTTAGCCACAAGAGGGGCTTATGGTCGGTCTGAATCTTGAAGTGAGTGCCAAACAAGTATGGCCTCAGCTTCTTCAGGGCCCACACCACAGCAAAGGCCTCCCTCTCAATAGCTGACCAATTCTTCTCTCTGGGGGTCAACCTTCTGCTAATAAAAGCAATGGGTTGGTCTTGACCATCTACATTAAGTTGTGACAGCACAGCTCCCACACCCAACTCAGAAGCATCTGTTTGGACAATAAACTCTTTGGAGTAGTCAGGACTTTTCAGGATAGGTGCAGAGCACATGGCCTCCTTCAGGTCATCAAATGCCTTTTGACAGCTTACTGTCCACTGAACCTTTTCGGGCATCTTCTTGGATGTCAGATCATTAAGAGGAGTCACAATGGACCCATAGTTCTTAACAAACTTCCTGTAATACCCAGTCAAGCCCAAGAAAGCTCGAACTTGAGTCTGGGTGGTTAGAGGGGACCAATCCTTGATGGACTGTATCTTACTCTCCAGTGGTTGAACTTGGCCCCCACCTACAAGGTGGCCCAAATACACAACCTTACTCTGCCCTATCTGGCACTTAGTAGCCTTGATAGTGAGGCCTGCCCTTTGCAGAGCCTCAAGAGCCTTCTTCAGGTGGATCAGGTGATCCTCCCAGGTGGAACTAAAGACAGCAATGTCATCAAGATATGCTGCGCAAAAGTCATCCAACCCAGTAAGGACTTGGTTCACCAGCCTTTGGAAGGTGGCAGGTGCATTCTTCAGACCAAAGGGCATCACCACAAACTGATAATGCCCACCTGGGGTTGAGAATGCTGTTTTGGCCTTAGACTCCTCAGCTAACCTGATTTGCCAATAGCCAGCTGTCAAGTCAAATGTGCTCAAAAACTTTGCAGAAGCTAGTTTGTCTATGAGCTCATCTGCCCTTGGAATAGGGTGTGCATCTGTCCTGGTGACAGCATTGAGTCCTCTGTAGTCCACACAGAACCTCATCTCTCTCTTGCCATCTTTGGTGTGAGGTTTGGGGACCAGAACCACTGGGCTAGCCCAGGGGCTCTCTGAGGGTTCAATGACACCTAATTCCAGCATTTTATGTACCTCAGCCTTTATACAGTCCCTGACGTGGTCAGGTTGTCTGTAAAGTTTGTTCTTTACAGGCAGACTGTCACCAGTGTCCACAACATGGGTACACCAGTCAGTTTGACTAGGTATCAAGGAAAACATATGTGAAAATGATTGTAGAACCTGTCTACATTCAGTCTGCTGATGGGCAGTGAGGTTGCCTCCAAGGGTCACTCCTTCAACTGAGCCATCTTCAGGGTTCTGAGACAACAGGTCTGGGAGAGGGTCACTCTCTTCCTCCTGTCCCTCATCTGTAGCCATGAGCAAGCCCATGTCTGCCCTGTCAACATATGCTTTAAGCCTGTTAACATGGAGTACCCTGTGGGGACTCCTGGGAGTTCCTAGGTCCACCAAGTAGGTGACCTCTCCCTTCTTTTCCAGGATTGTATGGGGTCCAGACCATTTGTCTTGGAGTGCTGCTGGGGCCACTGGCTCCAACACCCATACCTTCTGTCCTGGCTGATACTCAACCAAGACAGCCTTTTGGTCATGCCAAGCTTTCTGTAAGGCCTGGCTTGCCTCAAGGTTTTTAGATGCCTTCTCCATATACTCAGCCATCCTGGAGCGGAGACCAAGTACATAGTCCACTATGTCTAGCTTAGGCTTTTTGAGAGGTAACTCCCATCCTTCCTTCACCAAACACAGTGGGCCTCTCACAGGGTGCCCAAACAACAATTCAAAGGGGCTGTAGCCAACTCCTTTTTGTGGGACCTCTCTGTAAGCAAACAGAAGGCAGGGTAGAAGGATGTCCCATCTTCGCCTGAGCTTTTCAGGTAATCCTTTGATCATACCCTTTAGGGTCTTGTTGAATCTCTCAACAAGCCCATTGCATTGTGGGTGATAAGGGGTGGTGAACTTGTAGTTGACACCACATTCCTTCCACATAGCTGTTAAGTATCCTGACATAAAGTTGGTACCTCTGTCAGATACTACCTCCTTAGGAAACCCCACTCTGGAGAATACTCCCAGCAGGGCCCTGGCCACAACAGGAGCTGTAGTGGTCCTAAGGGGAATTGCCTCTGGATACCTGGTGGCATGATCCACTACCACCAGTATAAATCTGTGCCCAGATGCAGTGGGAGGATCCATGGGACCCACTATGTCTATTCCCACTCTTTCAAAGGGAACCCCCACCACAGGTAGTGGTATCAGGGGGGCCTTTGTTGTGCCACCTGATTTGCCACTGGCTTGGCAGGTAACACAGGAGCGACAAAACTCCTTTGTATCTTCATTCATATGAGGCCAGTGAAAGTGAGGGACAAGTCTGTCCCAGGTCTTGTTCTGGCCTAGGTGTCCTGCTAAAGGAATATCATGGGCCAAGGTAAGAAGGAAGCCCCTAAATTGCAGAGGTATAACCAACCTCCTGGTTGCACCAGGCTTGGGGTCTCTAGCCTCTGAATAAAGGAGCCCTTCATCCCAATACACTTTATGGGTACCTTGAGCATTCCCAGCAGCCTCAGCAGCAGCCAGCTGTCTGAGGGGTTCAAGAGAGGGACAGGATAACTGAGCCTGCCTCAAGTCAGCCCTTGAAGGTCCCCCTGTCCCCAGAAACTCAACCTGATCAGGTTCAAGCTCTTCAGGGACAGTTCCTTCAGGGTCCTCTAGATCAGCTTCCTGGGAAGGCTGATCATCACTCTGAGGCAGGGGGGAAGGCACAGCCTTGACCCTCCTGTTCTTCTTCTTGGTAGGTACTTGGTCCATTGTTCCAGGATCCAAGACCTGAGGTTCAGTGAGGCACTTTTTGGCCTGTGACCTGGTCTCACAGCAAGGACATGTGATGATATACCTAACATCTCTGCATGAGTCCTGTACTCCACTTCTGACCATAGAGAACTCTCTAGGTCATTGCCCAACAAACATTCTACTGGGAGGTCTGCACTAACCACAACCCTTTTGAGGCCAGTTACCCCTCCCCATGAGAAGTTAACAACTGCCACACTATGTGAAGTAGTGGCATTGCTGGCATTGGTCACCAGGTAGTTCTCACCTGGTATGTACTGTCCAGGATCCACAAAGCCTGGTGTCACCATAGTGACACTGGCACATGTGTCCCTGTAGGCTTGAGCCACTTTGTCATTAATTAAAGGAGTCTGTCTGTACTTGCCCAGGTTACTGGGGCTCACAGTCAGGGACAAATCAATGTCCCCATCACAGATCAAGACTGCCTGTGTAAGGGTTCTGTCTAAGTCAGAATCTCCTTCAGTTCCCATAGTGATTCCCACTACACCCTTTGTCTGGGGACCAACACTGCTAACAGTAGTACTGGGAGCAGGTGCCTTAGGGGCAACAGTGTTGGGGGCTCCACCCTTTTTGCAATCACTAGTCCAGTGAGTTGTATTTTTACAATGATTGCACCAGGGTTTCTTCTGACCTTCTTTCTTCTTCTTGGACTGTTGGGACCCACCCTCCTTAGCAGTAGTTTGGGGCCCTGTTGAAGACTTCTGGTCTTTAGGTTTCTGATCTCCACCCTTTTGGTCTGTTTTCTTCTGATCACCCCCTTGGCCCTGGTTCTGGTTCTTTTGCTTAACCCTGGTTCTGACCCATTTGTCTGCCTTCTTTCCCAATTCTTGGGGAGAGGTCAGATCAGAGTCAACCAAGTGTTGATGCAGTTGCTGGTTTTGACAGTTATTTAAAATCTGTTCTCTCATCATCAAATTATACAATCCTGTAAAATCAGATACCTTACTTCCCAGCAACCAACCCTCCAAAGCCTTAGTGGCACATTCAATGTATTCAGACCAGTCCTGAGTCTGTGTCTTTTGGGTGTCTCTGAACATTAACCTGTACTGCTCAGTGGTTAAGCCTAACCCATCAACTAGAACACTCTTCAGGACTCTGTAGTTTCTGACATCCTCTTCTCTAACAGTGAGGAGTCTGTCTCTGCCTCTTCCTTCAAAGGAGAGCCAGAGGATTGCTGCCCACTGATCTTCAGGAACCTGCTGTACTTTGCAGGCTCTCTCAAGAGCAGTTATCCACTTGTGGATGTCATCCCCACTTTTGTAGGGGGGCACAACCTTAGACAGGTTTCTATTGTCGAAAACCCTATCTTTGTCCTTAGGGACAATGCTGCCACCAGTGGGTATAGACCCACTCTCTTTATGCTGTCTAGCCTTGCTAAGTTTCTCTTCCATCAGGGCTACTTCTAGCTCCTGCTTCCTGATCCTCAGCTGGGCCTCTTGCATCTTGGCCTCATGTTCCCTCCTCTGAGGGGTGGTCATCCTTCTCCTGGAGTGACCTTGAGAGCCTCTAGAGCCATGGGAAGCATTGGAGTCACCTGAGCGATTCCTTTGCCTTCCCAGCCCTGTGTTAAGTCCACTGGGGAGATCCAGTGGGTTGAACCCACTGTCAGTCCCCAATAGCCTTGGTTTAGCTGGGCCAAGTATAACACTTGGCACTGGGCTAGTTCTCCCTTCATCCTCACTACTGTCAGTATCCTTTTCACTCTCATCCTCTGTGGTAGGCATCCCATCTAAGGGGTGACTATTGGGAAGGGGTACTTCAGTGGCATCTTTAGAAGGGGGGCCTCCTGTTCCTGTCCCTAAGGGGGCTAACTGGGAAGCTTTCTTGAGTGCTCTCTGATTCTCATCATTCTGTAAGAGCTCTCTGAGCTCAGCAGAGTTTGGGTTCTTGGGCTGTTTAAGGCCTCTAAGAGTTGCCAAATGCCTGAGCTCATTCTGATTAAGGGTAGCAAAGCTGGATGGTGCCCTCTGGGGGTCACTCTCAACAGAGATGGGTACAGTGGACCCCTCTGCCCCGGCCATTGCTCTTAAGTGTGGGTGGATGTGTTGCAATCTACCTACACTTGGGTTTACCTACTAAACCTATCTAGTAGTTGTAGTCAGGGTGTGCTACTCCCTTTGCTCTACAACAACTAAGTTCAGTAGAACTTATGTATATCTAATCTTGTTTTATATGTACCTACAGGTACCTATGTGATCTTTCAATTGGTAACCAAGAGATTACAATGGTAAAACACAGCAAGCTCAAATCCAACCGCTGCTCACCAATGTGAGAAGTTGGCCTGGTATATGATGCTCACTAGTTAAAGTGATCACCTTGTACCATGCCAAGCAACCCTTATGGTGTGGTTGTAAGTCAACCTTTTCGGACTAGCTGCCCTAGTGGTAGCGTAGGCTAAGCAGTCTTTGAGGCTAAACTCGTGAAGCGTGTTAAGCAAGCTGTTTTACCAATAGTAACCCCCTTTTATACCAATGAAAGGACACCACACAGATATATATTCAAAATATATATGTATTTATTTCTCAAAGTAACCCCTAGTCTCTTTATGAGCACAGGAGCACAAATCGTCAAACAAGATTATCACAGAATACACAGAAGTTGCACGTTATATGGATAGGCCCTGGTGGCCACTCAAACCATATACTAAAATAGTGGTATAAGTACCACGAACAGAAAAGGGAAAAGGCCTAGGGCCTCTAGAATCGCTGGGCCTACAAGGAGCTAACGTCAGTTAGTGACCAGGAGGTCCACGGGTGGCGTGTGCAGAGCAAATAGTCACACGCGTGCTCCCATAGGTTTCAATGGGTGCGTAAAAAGTACAAAGTTACTGCAAAAGGAATCTTCCGGGTGACCTAGGAACTTAAGATTTGGAACACAGACACTAGAGATGTAATACTACACTTGGGCACAGGTGTGCCAGCTTTACCTCACCCACAGGAAGCGGGTGCATAGGCCTCGAAGTGCGTCGGGTTTCTTCTATCTGTTCCGTGGGGCCTGTAGACAAAAGTGCTGCAGGCGGTCGGTCGGGAAGAGATGCAGTGGATCCAAGAGTGGATCGGAGATGTTGAAGACCTGTAAGCAGAGGGGACAGTGTTCACAGTCACTAGCCAGTGACCAGCGTGGCACCAGGTGGGTACCAGGCGATGTCGGGTGCAAACAGGAAGGAAGGTGTAGCTTGACTCTGCAGCCACGTGGTCCCTGAAGGTCGACGACGTCCAGGAGTCGAGTCACGAGCTGTCCCACGCAGGCTCTCGCTGTCGGCGGTGTCGGCGACTTGATCGAAGCAAACAAGCCTTGGCAAAAGCAATTGTTGTAGGCAAGGAGTTTAAGCTGATGGTTCTGACCAGCAAGGTCAGAGGAACTGCTCCTTTGGAGGGGAGCAAGGGCCAGTCTGGAGCAACCAGACCAGCGGTGTTTGTCGTAGATTTCGTCGCCAAGATGGCCACTAGCCAGCGGGCCAGCAACCGGTTAGGCGCGTCGAGTGGCAAAATGCAGAAGGGCCCCACGCAGATCGTGGAGATGCTGGAGGGCTCACCTTTGGTGCAGATGCTGCTCGAGGGTTGGGCTTCTCAGGACCCAAAGCACAACTTGGAGGGAGCCTCGGTTGTTGCACTTGTCAGCTTGTCGTAGTCGTTCCAAGATGGCTGGCTCCACGTGTCTCGGTGCCTCCACGGGTCTCCTCTTTGCAGGGACTGTGGATCGGGCGGTGAGAGGTCTGGAGGTCCAGGTCTTGTCAGTCTCTGGTCTCGGGCTCCGGCGGGAGGCGGCGGCAAAGCAGACGGTGATTCGCTGGATGGTGCTTGCGTTAGCAAGGTGGTCACTCCCTGACCACAGGGGAGATTTTCTTCAGTCTTCTGTGCAGCAGAATGTCGAAGTTCCCGTCTTCTTCTTAGTTTCAAGTTGATTCCAGGATGTCTGAAGTCTTAGGACACAGCTCCTACCTTTATTCGGATTCTAGGGGCCGGACTACCTGCTAGGTCCCTCCCTATGGGTGGGACCAGGAAGGGGGGTGGTTACACCCCCAATCCTTTGTCCAGCTCGCCCCAGGCCCGGGACTGGTGTGCCCCAGGACCGGTTTGAACTGGCATATGCACCGGGGCTCCTTGTGAGCCACAGGCATGTCTGGTTTCTTTCAAGCCCTACCTGACCAATACACAAAATCCTGTCTGGGGTGGTGCACGCACCTCCCCTGGCAGGAAACCCTTTGTCCACACCTCCCAAGCTGGAAGGACTCCCAGCAGCAGGAGGGCAGACTTGTGTCTGTGGTGGCAGCATCCATTTTGTGGAGCTGAGGCTATGTCTGATTTTACCCGGGTTTCAGGCACTGTACATGTCGTGTCCCTCTAGAAGGGTGGAATGCTAACCCCGTCGCCAGAATTGGCGAGGGGTTAGTATTCCAATTCGTATGACACCTTACTCGACATGTTTTGATAAAGCCAAACCAAAGATAGCATTTAACCGCGAGGTTCATAATGCACTTAAGAGTATATGGTATGACGATATCTGGAAACAGTAGAAGGAAGTTGTTCCGACCACTGCAGACAGGCTCAGCTCATGCCAGAGCACCATCTCACATGGAACCAAGCACTCTGCCTTCAGGATTGTTAAGGCCTGCCATAGGAGTGACTCATAGGTTACCAGGTGTCCCATTTAAGGTTAGGTATAGGTATACTACACCTAAGTAAGAGGTGATTACACCAACTTACCCCAGCTGAGTGATCAGCCAGTTGTGTCAGATTGTTAGGCCAAGCCTGGGGTGGCATAATACATGCTGCAGCCCCTGGCAGGCCTTGGGTACACCAATGCCCTGGGTACCTAGTGTACACTGGTACAGGGGCTGACAGGGTGATCCACTTCCAATTGGTTATGCACCTAGGGTGCATAGTTTTAATTTAGTAGAGAGAACAGCAGGCTGGGGGTCTGATTGGCAGGCCCACAGCCTCAATATGTCAAAAACCAGTGAAGCAAAAAGCAAAAATTTGGGGTGACCATAGGATAGCAGACCCTACTCTCCTACAGGGAGGCTGAGAACCTTTCTGCTGGTTCCCTTGGGGATTACTTTGGGGGCCTTTTTGGAACCCTTTCTGTTTTCCCTTGTCCCCCCCACTCTTCTGCTGGGAACCCTGCCCACCCTTGGCGGAGTCTCCCACTTGACCCTTGTGGACCCTGGTGCTGACCCAGCGGTCCGCCTCTTCAGCAAGCTTCCTAGGGTTAGTCAGCTTGCTATCTATCAGGTGTTGGCGTAGCTCAGGAAAACAATTAAGCGACAAGTGCTCCCATGCAGTTAAATCAAAGAGACCTTGGAAATCATTCACTTTGCTACCCTTCACCCAGCCATCCAGTGCTCTGCAGAAAAAGGTTACATACTCCACATACGTACTCCCCACAATCTTGGTACACCCCCTGAACCTCTGTCTATATAATTCAGGAGTTAGCCCATATCTGGTCATTAAAGCTTCTTTCATGTGGGGGTAAGAGCTGTAGACATCAGAGGGCAAATCTAAGAGTGTGTCCCGCCCCTCACCGAGGAACCGCCCCCACAACCCCGCTCCCCAATCTCTCTCAGGGACCCGGTGGGAGGACATGGCTATCTCATAGGCCCGGAACCATTGCCCTATGTCATCATTCTTGAAATACTCTTTAACTACATCTTTTGGCATGTACACCCTTGACTCTACCTGCACCGGCGTTGTGCTGCCACCAGAGGGAGGGTTTTCCAAACTTTTCTCCTTTATCGCCAACTCCCTCATTCTTGCGTCGTGCTCCATCAGAATCTTTCTTTCCTTCAGAGCCATTCTCTTTTCTTCCAGAGCCAGTTTCTTGCTCTCTAGCTCCAACTGGCCATTTAATTTCAGTTTTGCCAAAGTGACCTCTTGCTCTCTGGCGGCCTGTCTGTCTGCCAGCTCCTCTGGTGACAGGCCTCTGTCAAAACTGTGGGTGCTCTCCGCTGGCTCCACTGGCACAATCTCCTCAACGCCACCTCTTGATTCCATCCAGGCTTTCAGCGCCTTGTAGAGATCTGGTTTGAGCCTACATCCTACATGTGGAACCTTGAACTTCTTGCAAAAGCTCTTGAGTTGTTTTTTTGTGTAGCTGTCCAGCTTTGATTCATCTCATTCCAATTCTCCAGCCTCTGAGGCTTCAGATGCTGTTTTCTCTATGCTGTTTGGGCCCGGCATGACTCCAAACACAAGGGATCTTCTTTTCTTGGCAAGCGAAATTAAAATTGTAAAGTTCTGTGGCTCAAGCTACTGGACTGTCCTCACTGCAATGGCTAGTAATCACTGTGCAGACACCAAGAATGCAAATCCGTAAATCCCCACCGCTGCCACCAATGTTAGAATCCGGGGTCTCTGGTTGGCGCAGGTATGCACTTGTGACAAGCAGGGACCCTTTTCCTCTAAGTCAGGGCGTAGGATTACCTCTTTAAAAATAACCCCTGCTCACCCTCTCGGTAACGTGGCGCGAGCAGTCAGGCTAGATTCCAGAAGGCATTAGGTTAAGCATTCAAAGTGTCCCACACAATAACCACCAACCCACCACACAGAGACACAAGACTGTATTTATGTAAAAATAAAGTTCTTTATATAAAAGGATTTCTTTACGTAGGCTTTCCAAAATACAGTTCTTCACTTATATGAGGTTCCAGTTAATTGTATTGCTTTCAGGCAGTCCACAGATCTTAAAATGGCACACTTCTACTTTAAAAACGCTTCTTTGGGGTATTGTACGATTCGTAGCGCCTCCGGTACGTGTCGTACCGCTATCTGGACGCGTCGTGCCGTTCCTCACGCTTCTCGCGTGAGTACGCATATGCCGGACGTGAACCGTACTGACCGTACCCTCGTAGGTACGCGTCGTACACGTTCGGGACGTCTCTTGCCAAGTCCCACGCTTCCCGCGTGAGCGACGGCAATGGATTTTTCACTGTACGGACCGTACAGAGGCAGGGACGCGCCGCACACGGACGGTAGAGCAGGTACAGCTCGTACAAAGGCAAGTACGGGTCGTACCACGGCGTACAAGTCACAATTACCTTAGTTCTTTGGGGGCAATGTTTGCGGAGGCTTGCAGACGTCTTCCACGAGTGTCCCACGTCGCGTCCTGGTCCCGGCTCCTCCATGGACGATGATGCTTCGTGGGGGCACTTCTCCGACTTCTCAGCCCGCCAGCAAAGTGGGAAGCAGGAGGGGCAGCCTGGGGGTGATGTCGCAGCGCAGTGCGCTGTTAGCTTCGTCCGGTTGTGGCGAACCAGGGCACTTCAGGTCCTTACAATAGTCTCTACGGCCCGGAGGGGGTCGCAGGGGCTCAGCGCTCAGACACGGTGATCTCCTCCTTACGTTGCGAGCTACGGCTCGAGGGGGCAGTTGTTTGCTTTGCTCAGGCTGGCAGGCCTTTACGTTGCTCACAGCAGCTCCGGCGGCAGAAGTCGCGTTGCTCAGCGAGATGAGGGGGTGCACAGGTTCTCTGGGGTCAGCATTGTAGAATCACCCACAGCAGCTTCTTCTCCTTCCAGGGGGGGTAGCGCCCACTGTTCCTGGGGCACAGATCAGGGGGCAAGTTCACCAGCAAGCCCTTGGAGATTGTTTAATTGATCAAAAGTCTTTCAGTCTTTTTCCTCCTCTCCTTCAGCAGCAAGGCACCCACCACAGGCCAGTCTCACAGGTCAGAGACAGTAGTCCTCCATGCAGCTTTCCCAGGTCCTTCTCTTCGGGCAGAGATTCTTCTTGGCGCAAACAGGATCTGATTTCTTAGGAGCAGGGCTCCTTCTTTTATAGCACAATTCTTTTGTTCTTTGTCGCCAGGGGGCCTGGGCCTGGCTCAGTCCAGTTTTGGAGCACTTTGTTGTGGTGACTCTGCTCTTTCCTTTCAGCAGCAGGGCAGAGACATCAGCTGCTCCACAGGGGGTGGAGCCTGCATTGTGGAGGCAGAGCACAGGTCTATTCAGGGTCAAAGGTGTACTCCTCCCACCCATCCTGGTGTAATCTCTCTACCCACCACCTGGCAGCAGCCTGTCTCCTGGAATTCCCCAGCCCTGCTCCTTTACTGTTACTAGGCAGAACACACACACACAGCAGAGGTGGACTGAAATGGCCAGGTCAGTAAATACTAACTTTCTAAAAGTAGTATTTACAAACACAGGATATTAAAATAAACTTTACTAAAAGAAGTATTTTATTATTCTGAGTTCAGGCATACTAAACTTGACTTTCTACCATGCTCTCTGAGTCCACTGGGATTACAGCGTGTAGTAATTCCAGCAGCCCATTCTGGCCTATGGAGAGCAGGTAGCCTTCAATAGTGAAAAACGAAAATGGCTGTAATTCACTATTAGGACATGCCACACACATCAGGGCATGTCCTACCTTATACCTAAAATGCACCCTGCCCTTGGGCCTACCAGAGGGGTGACTAATATGTAGTTAAGTGAAGGTTTGGGGACTGGCAAGTAGGTGCACTTGCGCAATCAGTGCGATAGTACCAGACAGCGCGCAGGTTCTGCGGGGGAAGACCCTAGACGCATTTTACTAGGCCGCTTCTGTGGGTGGCAAAACCAGTGCTGCAAGCCCACCAGCAGCATTTGTATTTACAAGCCCTGGCACTCCTGGTGCACTTTACTAGGGGCTGATAGTAAACCAAATAAGCCAAACATGGACACCAATCAATATATACACTTTTCAAAAGGGAGCACTTGCACTGTGGCACTGATTAGCAGTGGCACAGTGCCCTGAGCAGCTAACACCAACAAAACACAATGAGGCACATCAGCAAAAAGTGGAAGGGAAACTCACGCCAAGGTGCCAGGTCTAACAAGGGGTCTTGCTGGGGGTAGTGTTTCAGGGTTTAGTGCAGTGGTGTTCGGGCAGTGTAGGGGGTCTTGCTGCGGGGTGGTGTTTCAGGGTTTAGGGAAGTGGTGTTCGGGCAGTGTAGAGGTCGTGCTGGGGGTTGCATTTCAGGGTTTACGGCAGTGCAGTGGAGCTCGGGCAGTGTAAGGGGTCGTGCAGGGGGTGGTGTTTCAGGGTTTAGGGCAGTGCAGTGGTGTTCGGGCAGTGTAGGGGGTCTGGCTGGGGGTGGTGTTTCAGGGTTAAGTGCAGTGGTGTTAGGCAGTGTAGGGGGTCCTACTAGGGCTGGTGTTTCAGGGTTTAGGTCTGTGCAGTGGTGTTTGGGCAGTGTAGGGTGTCTTGCTGGGGGTGGTGTTTCAGGGTTTAAGGCAGTGCAGTGGTGTTTGGGCAGAGTAGGGGGTCTTGCTGGGGCTGGTTTTTCAGGGTTTAGGGCAGTGCAGTGGTGTTCGGGCAGTGTAGGGGGTCATGCTGGGGCTGGTGTTTCAGGGTTTAGGGTAGTGCAGTGGTGTTCTGGCAGTGTAGGGGGTCTTGCTGGGGCTGGTGTTTCAGGGTTTAGGGCAGTGCAGTGATGTTCAGGAAGTGTAGGGGGTCTTGCTGTGGCTGGTGTTTCAGGGTTTAGGGCAGTGCAGTGGTGTTCGGGCAGTGTCAGGGGTTTTGCTGGGGCTGGTGTTTCAGGGTTTAGGGCAGTGCAGTTGTGTTCGGGCAGTGTAGGGGGTCGTGCTGGGGGTGGTGTTTCAGGGTTTAGGGCAGTGGTGTTCAGGCAGTGTACGGGGTCTTGCTTGGGATGATGTTTCAGGGTTTAGGGCAGTGCAGTGGTGTTCGGGCAGTGTAGGGGGTTGTGCTGGGGGTGGAGTTTCAGGGTTTAGGGCAGTGCAGTGGTCTTTCGGCAGTGTAGGGGGTCGTGCTGGGGGTGGTGTTTCAGGGTTTAGGGCAGTGTAGGGGGTCGTACAGGGGCTGGTGTTTCAGGGTTTTGGGCAGTGCGGTGGTGTTCAGGCAGTGTAGAGGTCATGCTGGGGCTGGTGTTTCAGGGTTTAGTGGAGTGAGGTGTTGTTCGGGCAGTATAGGGTTCGTGCTGTGGCTGGTGTTTCAGGGTTTAGGGCACTGCAGTGGTGTTCAGGCAGTGTAGGGGGTCGTGCTGGGGCTGGTGTTTCAGGGTTTAGGGCAGTGCAGTGGTGTTCGGGCAGTGTAGTGGGTCCTGCTGGGGCTGGTGTTTCAGGGTTTTGGGCAGTGCAGTGGTGTTTGGGCAGTGCAGGGGGCCGTGCTGGGGGTGGTGTTTCAGGGTTTAGGGCAGTGCAGTGGTGTTTGGGCAGTGTAGGGGGTCGTGCAGGGGGTGGTGTTTCAGGGTTTAGGGGAGTGCAGTGGTGTTCAGGCAGTGTAGGAGTCTTGCTGGGGGTGGTATTTCAGGGTTTAGTGCAGTGGTGTTAGGCAGTGTAGGGGGTCTTGCTGGGGATGGTGTTTCAGGGTTTTGGTCCGTGCAGTGGTGATGGGGCAGTGTAGGGGGTTGCGCAGGGGGTGGTGTTTCAGGGTTTAGGGCAGTGCAGTGGTGTTCGGGCAGTCTAAGGGGTCTTGCTTGGTGTGGTGTTTCAGGATTTAGTGCAGTGGTGTTAGGCAGTGTAGGGGGTCTTGCTGGGGATGGTGTTTCAGGGTTTTGGTCCGTGCAGTGGTGATGGGGCAGTGTAGGGGCTCTTGCTGGGGCTGGTGTTTCAGGGTTTAGGGCAGTGCAGTGGTGTTCAGGCAGTGTAGGGGGTCGTGCTGGGGGTGATGTTTCAGGGTTTAGGGCAGTGGTGTTCGGGCAGTGTAGGGGTCGTGCTGGGGGTGGTGTTTCATGGTTTAGGGCAGTGCAGTGGTGTTCCGGCAGTGTAGGGGGTCATGCTGGGGGTGGTGTTTCAGGGTTTAGGGCAGTCTAGGGGGCCGTGCAGGGGCTGGTGTTTCAGGGTTTAGGCAGTGCAGTGGTGTTCGGGCAGTGTAGGGAGTCGTGCTGGGGCTCGTGTTTCAGGGTTTAGGGCAGTGCAGTGGTGTTCTGGCAGTGCAGGGGGTCGTGCTGGGGCTTGTGTTTCAGGGTTTAGGGCAGTGCAGTGGTGTCCGGGCATTGTAGGGGGTCGTGCAGGGGCTGGTGTTTCAGGGTTTAGGGCAGTGCAGTGGTGTACGGGCAGTGTAGGGGGTCGTGCAGGGGCTGGTGTTTCAGGGTTAGGGGCAGTGCAGTGGTGTTCGGGCAGTGTAGGGTGTCTTGCTGGGGCTGGTGTTTCAGGGTTTAGGGCAGTAGTGTTTGGGCAGTGTACGGGGTCTTGCTTGGGATGATGTTTCAGGGTTTAGGGCAGTGCAGTGGTGTTCCGGTAGTGTAGGGGTTCGTGCTGGGGGTGGTGTTTCAGGGTTTAGGGTAGTGTAGGGGGTCATACAGGGGCTGGTCTTTCAGGGTATAGGGCAGTGCAGTGGTGTTCGGGCAGTGTAGGGGGTCATGCTGTGGCTGGTGTTTCAGGGTTTAGGGCAGTGCAGTGGTGTTCGGGCAGTGTAGGGGTCGTGCTGGGAGTGGTGTTTCAGGGTTTAGGGCAGTCTAGGGGGTCGTGCAGGGGCTGGTGTTTCAGGGTTGAGGGCAGTGAAGTGGTGTTCGGGCAGTGTAGGGGGTCGTGCTGGGGCTGGTGTTTCAGGGTTTAGGGAAGTGCAGTGGTGTTAGGCAGTGTATGGGGTCTTGCTGGGGCTGGTGTTTCAGGGTTTTGGTCTGTGCAGTGGTGATCGGGCAGTGTAGGGGCTCTTGCTGGGGCTTGTGTTTCAGGGTTTAGGACAGTGCAGTGGTGTTCAGGCAGTGTAGGGGGTCGTGCTGGGGGTGGTGTTTCAGGGTTTAGGGCAGTGGTGTTCGGGCAGTGTAGGGGGTCGTGCTGGGGGTGGTGTTTCATGGTTTAGGGCAGTGAAGTGGTGTTCGGGCAGTGTAGGGGGTCGTGCTGGGGCTGGTGTTTCAGGGTTTAGGGAAGTGCAGTGGTGTTAGGCAGTGTAGGGGGTCGTGCAGGGGCTGGTGTTTCAGGGTTTAGGGCAGTGCAGTGGTGTTCGGGCAGTGTAGGGGGTCGTGCAGGGGCTGGTGTTTCAGGGTTTAGGGCAGTGCAGTGGAGTTCAGGCAGTGTAGGGGGTTGTGCTGGGGGTGGAGTTTCAGGGTTTAGGGCAGTGCAGTGGTCTTTCGGCAGTGTAGGGGGTCGTGCTGGGGGTGGTGTTTCAGGGTTTAGGGCAGTGTAGGGGGTCGTACAGGGGCTGATGTTTCAGGGTTTAGGGCAGTGCGGTGGTGTTCAGGCAGTGTAGAGGTCATGCTGGGGCCGGTGTTTCAGGGTTTAGTGGAGTGAGGTGCTGTTTGGGCAGTATAGGGTTCGTGCTGTGGCTGGTGTTTCAGGGTTTAGGGCACTGCAGTGGTGTTCAGGCAGTGTAGGGGGTCGTGCTGGGGCTGGTGTTTCAGGGTTTAGGGCAGTGCAGTGGTGTTCGGGCAGTGTAGTGGGTCCTGCTGGGGCTGGTGTTTCAGGGTTTTGGGCAGTGCAGTGGTGTTTGGGCAGTGCAGGGGGCCGTGCTGGGGGTGGTGTTTCAGGGTTTAGGGCAGTGCAGTGGTGTTTCGGCAGTGTAGGGGGTCGTGCAGGGGGTGGTGTTTCAGGGTTTAGGGGAGTGCAGTGGTGTTCACGCAGTGTAGGGGTCTGGCTGGGGGTGGTATTTCAGGGTTTAGTGCAGTGGTGTTAGTGCAATGGTGTTCGGGCAGTGTAGGGGGTCTTGCTGGGGCTGGTGTTTCAGGGTTTAGGGCAGTGCAGTGGTGTTCGGGCAGTGTAGGGGGTTGCGCAGGGGGTGGTGTTTCAGGGTTTAGGGCAGTGCAGTGGTGTTCGGGCAGTCTAAGGGGTCTTGCTGGGTGTGGTGTTTCAGGATTTAGTGCAGTGGTGTTAGGCAGTGTAGGGGGTCTTGCTGGGGCTGGTGTTTCAGGGTTTTGGTCTGTGCAGTGGTGATCGGGCAGTGTAGGGGCTCTTGCTGGGGCTGGTGTTTCAGGGTTTAGGGCAGTGCAGTGGTGTTCAGGCAGTGTAGGAGGTCGTGCTGGGGGTGATGTTTCAGGGTTTAGGGCAGTGGTGTTCGTGCAGTGTAGGGGGTCGTGCTGGGGGTGGTGTTTCATGGTTTAGGGCAGTGCAGTGGTGTTCCGGCAGTGTAGGGGGTCGTGCTGGGGGTGGTGTTTCAGGGTTTAGGGCAGTCTAGGGGGCCGTGCAGGGGCTGGTGTTTCAGGGTTTAGGGCAGTGCAGTGGTGTTCGGGCAGTGTAGGGAGTCGTGCTGGGGCTCGTGTTTCAGGGTTTAGGGCAGTGCAGTGGTGTTCTGGCAGTGCAGGGGGTCGTGCTGGGGCTAGTGTTTCAGGGTTTAGGGCAGTGCAGTGGTGTCCGGGCATTGTAGGGGGTCGTGCTGGGGCTGGTGTTTCAGGGTTTAGGGCAGTGCAGTGGTGTACGGGCAGTGTAGGGGGTCGTGCAGGGGCTGGTGTTTCAGGGTTTTGGTCTGTGCAGTGGTGATCGGGCAGTGTAGGGGCTCTTGCTGGGGCTGGTGTTTCAGGGTTTAGGGCAGTGCAGTGGTGTTCAGGCAGTGTAGGGGGTCGTGCTGGGGGTGGTGTTTCAGGGTTTAGGGCAGTGGTGTTCGGGCAGTGTAGGGGGTCGTGCTGGGGGTGGTGTTTCATGGTTTAGGGCAGTGCAGTCGTGTTCCGGCAGTGTAGGGGGTCGTGCTGGGGGTGGTGTTTCAGGGTTGAGGGCAGTGAAGTAGTGTTCGGGCAGTGTAGGGGGTCGTGCTGGGGCTGGTGTTTCAGGGTTTAGGGAAGTGCAGTGGTGTTAGGCAGTGTAGGGGGTCGTGCAGGGGCTGGTGTTTCAGGTTTTAGGGCAGTGCAGTGGTGTTCGGGCAGTGTAGGGGGTCGTGCAGGGGCTGGTGTTTCAGGGTTTAGGGCAGTGCAGTGGTGTTCAGGCAGTGTAGGGTGTTGTGCTGGGGGTGGAGTTTCAGGGTTTAGGGCAGTGCGGTGGTCTTTCGGCAGTGTAGGGGGTCGTGCTGGGTATGGTGGTGTTTCAGGGTTTAGGGCAGTGTAGGGGGTCGTACAGGGGCTGGTGTTTCAGGGTTTAGGGCAGTGCGGTGGTGTTCAGGCAGTGTAGAGGTCATGCTGGGGCCGGTGTTTCAGGGTTTAGTGGAGTGAGGTGTTGTTCGGGCAGTATAGGGTTCGTGCTGTGGCTGGTGTTTCAGGGTTTAGGGCACTGCAGTGGTGTTCAGGCAGTGTCGGGGGTCGTGCTGGGGCTGGTGTTTCAGGGTTTAGGGCAGTGCAGTGGTGTTCGGGCAGTGTAGTGGGTCCTGCTGGGGCTGGTTTTTCAGGGTTTTGGGCAGTGCAGTGGTGTTTTGGCAGTGTAGGGGGTCGTGCTGGGGGTGGTGTTTCAGGGTTTAGGGCAGTGCAGTGGTGTTTGGGCAGTGTGGGGGATCATGCAGGGGGTGGTGTTTCAGGGTTTAGGGGAGTGCAGTGGTGTTCAGGCAGTGTAGGGGTCTTGCTGGGGGTGGTATTTCAGGGTTTAGTGCAGTGGTGTTAGTGCAGTGGTGTTCGGGCAGTGTAAGGGGTCTTGCTGGGGCTGGTGTTTCAGAGTTTAGGGCAGTGCAGTGGTGTTCGGGCAGTGTAGGGGGTTGCGCAGGGGGTGGTGTTTCAGGGTTTAGGGCAGTGCAGTGGTGTTCGGGCAGTCTAAGGGGTCTTGCTGGATGTGGTGTTTCAGGATTTAGTGCAGTGGTGTTAGGCAGTGTAGGGGGTCTTGCTGGGGCTGGTGTTTCAGGGTTTTGGTCTGTGCAGTGGTGATCGGGCAGTGTAGGGGCTCTTGCTGGGGCTGGTGTTGCAGGGTTTAGGGCAGTGCAGTGGTGTTCAGGCAGTGTAGGGGGTCGTGCTGGGGGTGATGTTTCAGGGTTTAGGGCAGTGGTGTTCGGGCAGTGTAGGGGGTCGTGCTGGGGGTGGTGTTTCATGGTTTCGGGCAGTGCAGTGGTGTTCCGGCAGTGTAGGGGGTCATGCTGGGGGTGGTGTTTCAGGGTTTAGGGCAGTCTAGGGGGCCGTGCAGGGGCTGGTATTTCAGGGTTTAGGGCAGTGCAGTGGTGTTTGGGCAGTGTAGGGAGTCGTGCTGGGGCTCGTGTTTCAGGGTTTAGGGCAGTGCAGTGGTGTTCTGGCAGTGCAGGGGGTCGTGCTGGGGCTAGTGTTTCAGGGTTTAGGGCAGTGCAGTGGTGACCGGGCATTGTAGGGGGTCATGCAGGGGCTGGTGTTTCAGGGTTTAGGGCAGTGCAGTGGTGTACGGGCAGTGTAGGGGGTCGTGCAGGGGCTGGTGTTTCAGGGTTTTGGTCTGTGCAGTGGTGATCGGGCAGTGTAGGGGCTCTTGCTGGGGCTGGTGTTTCAGGGTTTAGGGCAGTGCAGTGGTGTTCAGGCAGTGTAGGGGGTCGTGCTGGGGGTGGTGTTTCAGGGTTTAGGGCAGTGGTGTTCGAGCAGTGTAGGGGATCGTGCTGGGGGTGGTGTTTCATGGTTTAGGGCAGTGCAGTCGTGTTCCGGCAGTGTAGGGGGTCGTGCTGGGGGTGGTGTTTCAGGGTTGAGGGCAGTGAAGTAGTGTTCGGGCAGTGTAGGGGGTCGTGCTGGGGCTGGTGTTTCAGGGTTTAGGGCAGTGCAGTGGTGTTCGGGCAGTGTAGGGGTCGTGCTGGGAGTGGTGTTTCAGGGTTTAGGGCAGTGCAGTGGTGTTCCGGCAGTGTAGGGGGTCATGCTGGGGGTGGTGTATCAGGGTTTAGGGCAGTCTAGGGGGTCGTGCAGGGGCTGGTGTTTCAGGGTTGAGGGCAGTGAAGTGGTGTTCGGGCAGTGTAGGGGGTCGTGCTGGGGCTGGTGTTTCAGGGTTTAGGGAAGTGCAGTGGTGTTAGGCAGTGTATGGGGTCTTGCTGGGGCTGGTGTTTCAGGGTTTTGGTCTGTGCAGTGGTGATCGGGCAGTGTAGGGGCTCTTGCTGGGGCTTGTGTTTCAGGGTTTAGGACAGTGCAGTGGTGTTCAGGCAGTGTAGGGGGTCGTGCTGGGGGTGGTGTTTCAGGGTTTAGGGCAGTGGTGTTCGGGCAGTGTAGGGGGTTGTGCTGGGGGTGGTGTTTCATGGTTTAGGGCAGTGAAGTGGTGTTCGGGCAGCGTAGGGGGTCGTGCTGGGGCTGGTGTTTCAGGGTTTAGGGAAGTGCAGTGGTGTTAGGCAGTGTAGGGGGTCGTGCAGGGGCTGGTGTTTCAGGGTTTAGGGCAGTGCAGTGGTGTTCGGGCAGTGTAGGGGGTCGTGCAGGGGCTGGTGTTTCAGGGTTTAGGGCAGTGCAGTGGAGTTCAGGCAGTGTAGGGGGTTGTGCTGGGGGTGGAGTTTCAGGGTATAGGGTAGTGCAGTGGTCTTTCGGCAGTGTAGGGGGTCGTGCTGGGGGTGGTGTTTCAGGGTTTAGGGCAGTGTAGGGGGTCGTACAGGGGCTGATGTTTCAGGGTTTAGGGCAGTGCGGTGGTGTTCAGGCAGTGTAGAGGTCATGCTGGGGCCGGTGTTTCAGGGTTTAGTGGAGTGAGGTGTTGTTCGGGCAGTATAGGGTTCGTGCTGTGGCTGGTGTTTCAGGGTTTAGGGCACTGCAGTGGTGTTCAGGCAGTGTAGGGGGTCCTGCTGGGGCTGGTGTTTCAGGGTTTAGGGCAGTGCAGTGGTATTCGGGCAGTGTAGTGGGTCCTGCTGGGGCTGGTGTTTCAGGGTTTTGGGCAGTGCAGTGGTGTTTGGGCAGTGCAGGGGGCCGTGCTGGGGGTGGTGTTTCAGGGTTTAGGGCAGTGCAGTGGTGTTTCGGCAGTGTAGGGGGTCGTGCAGGGGGTGGTGTTTCAGGGTTTAGGGGAGTGCAGTGGTGTTTAGGCAGTGTAGGGGTCTTGCTGGGGGTGGTATTTCAGGGTTTAGTGCAGTGGTGTTAGTGCAATGGTGTTCGGGCAGTGTAGGGGGTCTTGCTGGGGCTGGTGTTTCAGGGTTTTGGTCTGTGCAGTGGTGATCGGGCAGTGTAGGGGCTCTTGCTGGGGCTGGTGTTTCAGGGTTTAGGGCAGTGCAGTGGTGTTCAGGCAGTGTAGGAGGTCGTGCTGGGGGTGATGTTTCAGGGTTTAGGGCAGTGGTGTTCGGGCAGTGTAGGGGGTCGTGCTGGGGGTGGTGTTTCATGGTTTAGGCAGTGCAGTGGTGTTCCGGCAGTGTAGGGGGTCGTGCTGGGGGTGGTGTTTCAGGGTTTAATGCAGTCTAGGGGGCCGTGCAGGGGCTGGTGTTTCAGGGTTTAGGGCAGTGCAGTGGTGTTCGGGCAGTGTAGGGAGTCGTGCTGGGGCTCGTGTTTCAGGGTTTAGGGCAGTGCAGTGGTGTTCTGGCAGTGCAGGGGGTCGTGCTGGGGCTAGTGCTTCAGGGTTTAGGGCAGTGCAGTGGTGTCCGGGCATTGTAGGGGGTCGTGCTGGGGCTGGTGTTTCAGGGTTTAGGGCAGTGCAGTGGTGTACGGGCAGTGTAGGGGGTCGTGCAGGGGCTGGTGTTTCAGGGTTTTGGTCTGTGCAGTGGTGATCGGGCAGTGTAGGGGCTCTTGCTGGGGCTGGTGTTTCAGGGTTTAGGGCAGTGCAGTGGTGTTCAGGCAGTGTAGGGGGTCGTGCTGGGGGTGGTGTTTCAGGGTTTAGGGCAGTGGTGTTCGGGCAGTGTAGGGGGTCGTGCTGGGGCTGGTGTTTCAGGGTTTAGGGCAGTGGTGTTAGGCAGTGTAGGGGGTCGTGCAGGGGCTGGTGTTTCAGGTTTTAGGGCAGTGCAGTGGTGTTCGGGCAGTGTAGGGGGTCGCGCAGGGGCTGGTGTTTCAGGGTTTAGGGCAGTGCAGTGGTGTTCAGGCAGTGTAGGGTGTTGTGCTGGGGGTGGAGATTCAGGGTCTAGGGCAGTGCAGTGGTCTTTCGGCAGTGTAGGGGGTCATGCTGGGGGTGGTGTTTCAGGGTTTATGGCAGGGTAGGGGGTGGAACAGGGGCTGGTGTTTCAGGGTTTAGGGCAGTGCGGTGGTGTTCAGGCAGTGTAGAGGTCATGCTGGGGCCGGTGTTTCAGGGTTTAGTGGAGTGAGGTGTTGTTCGGGCAGTATAGGGTTCGTGCTGTGGCTGGTGTTTCAGGGTTTAGGGCACTGCAGTGGTGTTCAGGCAGTGTAGGGGGTCGTGCTGGGGCTGGTGTTTCAGGGTTTAGGGCAGTGCAGTGGTGTTCGGGCAGTGTAGTGGGTCCTGCTGGGGCTGGTTTTTCAGGGTTTTGGGCAGTGCAGTGGTGTTTTGGCAGTGTAGGGGGTCGTGCTGGGGGTGGTGTTTCAGGGTTTAGGGCAGTGCAGTGGTGTTTGGGCAGTGTGGGGGATCATGCAGGGGGTGGTGTTTCAGGGTTTAGGGGAGTGCAGTGGTGTTCAGACAGTGTAGGGGTCTTGCTGGGGGTGGTATTTCAGGGTTTAGTGCAGTGGTGTTAGTGCAGTGGTGTTCGGGCAGTGTAGGGGGTCTTGCTGGGGCTGGTGTTTCAGAGTTTAGGGCAGTGCAGTGGTGTTCGGGCAGTGTAGGGGGTTGCGCAGGGGGTGGTGTTTCAGGGTTTAGGGCAGTGCAGTGGTGTTCGGGCAGTCTAAGGGGTCTTGCTGGGTGTGGTGTTTCAGGATTTAGTGCAGTGGTGTTAGGCAGTGTAGGGGGTCTTGCTGGGGCTGGTGTTTCAGGGTTTTGGTCTGTGCAGTGGTGATCGGGCAGTGTAGGGGCTCTTGCTGGGGCTGGTGTTGCAGGGTTTAGGGCAGTGCAGTGGTGTTCAGGCAGTGTAGGGGGTCGTGCTGGGGGTGATGTTTCAGGGTTTAGGGCAGTGGTGTTCGGGCAGTGTAGGGGGTCGTGCTGGGGGTGGTGTTTCATGGTTTAGGGCAGTGCAGTGGTGTTCCGGCAGTGTAGGGGGTCGTGCTGGGGGTGGTGTTTCAGGGTTTAGGGCAGTCTAGGGGGCCGTGCAGGGGCTGGTGTTTCAGGGTTTAGGGCAGTGCAGTGGTGTTCGGGCAGTGTAGGGAGTCGTGCTGGGGCTCGTGTTTCAGGGTTTAGGGCAGTGCAGTGGTGTTCTGGCAGTGCAGGGGGTCGTGCTGGGGCTAGTGTTTCAGGGTTTAGGGCAGTGCAGTGGTGTCCGGGCATTGTAGGGGGTCATGCAGGGGCTGGTGTTTCAGGGTTTAGGGCAGTGCAGTGGTGTACGGGCAGTGTAGGGGGTCGTGCAGGGGCTGGTGTTTCAGGGTTTTGGTCTGTGCAGTGGTGATCGGGCAGTGTAGGGGCTCTTGCTGGGGCTGGTGTTTCAGGGTTTAGGGCAGTGCAGTGGTGTTCAGGCAGTGTAGGGGGTCGTGCTGGGGGTGGTGTTTCAGGGTTTAGGGCAGTGGTGTTCGGGCAGTGTAGGGGATCGTGCTGGGGGTGGTGTTTCATGGTTTAGGGCAGTGCAGTCGTGTTCCGGCAGTGTAGGGGGTCGTGCTGGGGGTGGTGTTTCAGGGTTGAGGGCAGTGATGTAGTGTTCGGGCAGTGTAGGGGGTCGTGCTGGGGCTGGTGTTTCAGGGTTTAGGGCAGTGCAGTGGTGTTCGGGCAGTGTAGTGGGTCCTGCTGGGGCTGGTTTTTCAGGGTTTCGGGCAGTGCAGTGGTGTTTGGGCAGTGTAGGGGGTCGTGCTGGGGGTGGTGTTTCAGGGTTTAGGGCAGTCTAGGGGGCCGTGCAGGAGCTGGTGTTTCAGGGTTTAGGGCAGTGCAGTGGTGTTCGGGCAGTGTAGGGAGTCGTGCTGGGGCTCGTGTTTCAGGGTTTAGGGCAGTGCAGTGGTGTTCTGGCAGTGCAGGGGGTCGTGCTGGGGCTAGTGTTTCAGGGTTTAGGGCAGTGCAGTGGTGTCCGGGCATTGTAGGGGGTCATGCAGGGGCTGGTGTTTCAGGGTTTAGGGCAGTGCAGTGGTGTACGGGCAGTGTAGGGGGTCGTGCAGGGGCTGGTGTTTCAGGGTTTTGGTCTGTGCAGTGGTGATCGGGCAGTGTAGGGGCTCTTGCTGGGGCTGGTGTTTCAGGGTTTAGGGCAGTGCAGTGGTGTTCCGGCAGTGTAGGGGGTCGTGCTGGGGGTGGTGTTTCAGGGTTTAGGGCAGTGGTGTTCGGGCAGTGTAGGGGATCGTGCTGGGGGTAGTGTTTCATGGTTTAGGGCAGTGCAGTCGTGTTCCGGCAGTGTAGGGGGTCGTGCTGGGGGTGGTGTTTCAGGGTTGAGGGCAGTGAAGTAGTGTTCGGGCAGTGTAGGGGGTCGTGCTGGGGCTGGTGTTTCAGGGTTTAGGGAAGTGCAGTGGTGTTAGGCAGTGTAGGGGGTCGTGCAGGGGCTGGTGTTTCAGGTTTTAGGGCAGTGCAGTGGTGTTCGGGCAGTCTAGGGGGTCGTGCAGGGGCTGGTGTTTCAGGGTTTAGGGCAGTGCAGTGGTGTTCAGGCAGTGTAGGGTGTTGTGCTGGGGGTGGAGTTTCAGGGTTTAGGGCAGTGCAGTGGTCTTTCGGCAGTGTAGGGGGTCGTGCTGGGGGTGGTGTTTCAGGGTCTAGGGCAGTGTAGGGGGTCATACAGGGGCTGGTGTTTCAGGGTTTAGGGCAGTGCGGTGGTGTTCAGGCAGTGTAGAGGTCATGCTGCGGCCGGTGTTTCAGGGTTTAGTGGAGTGAGGTGTTGTTCGGGCAGTATAGGGTTCGTGCTGTGGCTGGTGTTTCAGGGTTTAGGGCACTGCAGTGGTGTTCAGGCAGTGTAGGGGGTCATGCTGGGGCTGGTGTTTCAGGATTTAGGGCAGTGCAGTGGTGTTCGGGCAGTGTAGAGGGTCCTGCTGGGGCTGGTTTTTCAGGGTTTTGGGCAGTGCAGTGGTGTTTGGGCAGTGTAGGGGGTCGTGCTGGGGGTGGTGTTTCAGGGTTTAGGGCAGTGCAGTGGTGTTTGGGCAGTGTGGGGGATCATGCAGGGGGTGGTGTTTCAGGGTTTAGGGGAGTGCAGTGGTGTTCAGGCAGTGTAGGGGTCTTGCTGGGGGTGGTATTTCAGGGTTTAGTGCAGTGGTGTTAGTGCAGTGGTGTTCGGGCAGTGTAGGGGGTCTTGCTGGGGCTGGTGTTTCAGGGTTTAGGGCAGTGCAGTGGTGTTCGGGCAGTGTAGGGGGTTGCGCAGGGGGTGGTGTTTCAGGGTTTAGGGCAGTGCAGTGGTGTTCGGGCAGTCTAAGGGGTCTTGCTGGGTGTGGTGTTTCAGGATTTAGTGCAGTGGTGTTCGGGCAGTGTAGGGGGTCGTTCTGGGGGTGGTGTTTCAGCGTTTAGGGCAGTGGTGTTCGGGCAGTGTAGGGGGTCGTGCTGGGGGTGGTGTTTCATGGTTTAGGGCAGTGCAGTCGTGTTCCGGCAGTGTAGGGGGTCGTGCTGGGGGTGGTGTTTCAGGGTTGAGGGCAGTGAAGTAGTGTTCGGGCAGTGTAGGAGGTCGTGCTGGGGCTGTTGTTTCAGGGTTTAGGGAAGTGCAGTGGTGTTCGGGCAGTGTAGGGGGTTGCGCAGGGGGTGGTGTTTCAGGGTTTAGGGCAGTGCAGTGGTGTTCGGGCAGTCTAAGGGGTCTTGCTGGGTGTGGTGTTTCAGGATTTAGTGCAGTGGTGTTAGGCAGTGTAGGGGGTCTTGCTGGGGCTGGTGTTTCAGGGTTTTGGTCTGTGCAGTGGTGATCGGGCAGTGTAGGGGCTCTTGTTGGGGCTGGTGTTTCAGGGTTTAGGGCAGTGCAGTGGTGTTCAGGCAGTGTAGGGGGTCGTGCTGGGGGTGGTTTTTCAGGGTTTAGGGCAGTGATGTTCGGGCAGTGTAGGGGGTCGTGCTGGGGGTGGTGTTTCAGGGTTTTGGTCTGTGCAGTGGTGATCGGGCAGTGTAGGGGCTCTTGCTGGGGCTGGTGTTTCAGGGTTTAGGGCAGTGCAGTCGTGTTCCGGCAGTGTAGGGGGTCGTGCTGGGGGTGGTGTTTCAGGGTTGAGGGCAGTGAAGTAGTGTTCGGGCAGTGTAGGGGGTCGTGCTGGGGCTGGTGTTTCAGGGTTTAGGGAAGTGCAGTGGTGTTAGACAGTGTAGGGGGTCGTGCAGGGGCTGGTGTTTCAGGTTTTAGGGCAGTGCAGTGGTGTTCGGGCAGTGTAGGGGGTCGTGCAGGGGCTGGTGTTTCAGGGTTTAGGGCAGTGCAGTGGTGTTCAGGCAGTGTAGGGTGTTGTGCTGGAGGTGGAGTTTCAGGGTTTAGGGCAGTGCAGTGGTCTTTCGTCAGTGTAGGGGGTCGTGCTGGGGGTGGTGTTTCAGGGTTTAGGGCAGTGTAGGGGGTCGTACAGGGGCTGGTGTTTCAGGGTTTAGGGCAGTGCGGTGGTGTTCAGGCAGTGTAGAGGTCATGCTGGGGCCGGTGTTTCAGGGTTTAGTGGAGTGAGGTGTTGTTCGGGCAGTATAGGGTTCGTGCTGTGGCTGGTGTTTTAGGGTTTAGGGCACTGCAGTGGTGTTCAGGCAGTGTAGTGGGTCCTGCTGGGGCTGGTGTTTCAGGGTTTTGGGCAGTGCAGTGGTGTTTGGGCAGTGTAGGGGGTCGTGCTGGGGGTGGTGTTTCAGGGTTTAGGGCAGTGCAGTGGTGTTTGGGCAGTGTGGGGGATCATGCAGGGGGTGGTGTTTCAGGGTTTAGGGGAGTGCAGTGGTGTTCAGGCAGTGTAGGGGTCTTGCTGGGGGTGGTATTTCAGGGTTTAGTGCAGTGGTGTTAGTGCAGTGGTGTTCGGGCAGTGTAGGGGGTCTTGCTGGGGCTGGTGTTTCAGGGTTTAGGGCAGTGCAGTGGTGTTCGGGCAGTGTAGGGGGTTGCGCAGGGGGTGGTGTTTCAGGGTTTAGGGCAGTGCAGTGGTGTTCGGGCAGTCTAAGGGGTCTTGCTGGGTGTGGTGTTTCAGGATTTAGTGCAGTGGTGTTAGGCAGTGTAGGGGGTCTTGCTGGGGCTGGTGTTTCAGGGTTTTGGTCTGTGCAGTGGTGATCGGGCAGTGTAGGGGCTCTTGCTGGGGCTGGTGTTTCAGGGTTTAGGGCAGTGCAGTGGTGTTCAGGCAGTGTAGGGGGTCGTGCTGGGGGTGGTGTTTCAGGGTTTAGGGCAGTGGTGTTCGGGCAGTGTAGGGGGTCGTGCTGGGGGTGGTGTTTCATGGTTTAGGGCAGTGCAATGGTGTTCCGGCAGTGTAGGGGGTCATGCTGGGGGTGGTGTTTCAGGGTTTAGGGCAGTCTAGGGGGCCGTGCAGGGGCTGGTGTTTCAGGGTTTAGGGCAGTGCAGTGGTGTTCGGGCAGTGTAGGGGGTTGTGCAGGGGCTGGTGTTTCAGGGTTTAGGGAAGTGCAGTGGTGTTCGGGCAGTGTAGGGGGTCTTGCTGGGGCAGGTGATTCAGGGTTTGGGGCAGTACAGTGGTGTTCAGGCAGTGTAGGGTGTCTTGCTGGGGCTGGTGTTTCAGGGTTAAGGGCAGTAGTGTTTGGGCAGTGTACGGGGTCTTGCTTGGGATGATGGTTCAGGGTTTAGGGCAGTGCAGTGGTGTTCCGGTAGTGTAGGGGGTCGTGCTGGGGGTGGTGTTTCAGGGTTTAGGATAGTGTAGGGGGTCGTACAGGGGCTGGTGTTTCAGGGTATAGGGCACTGCAGTGGTGTTTGGGCAGTGTAGGGCGTCATGCTGGGGCTGGTGTTTCAGGGTTTAGGGCAGTGCGGTGGTGTTGGGCAGTGTAGGGGTCGTGTTGGGGCTGGTGGTTTCGGGCAGTGCAGTGGTGTTCGGGCAGTGTAGGGGGTCGTGCTGGGAGTGGTGTTTCAGGGTTTAGGGCAGTGCAGTGGTGTTCCGGCAGTGTAGGGGGTCGTGCTGGGGGTGGTGTTTCAGGGTTTAGGATAGTGTAGGGGGTCGTACAGGGGCTGGTGTTTCAGGGTATAGGGCACTGCAGTGGTGTTTGGGCAGTGTAGGGCGTCATGCTGGGGCTGGTGTTTCAGGGTTTAGGGCAGTGCGGTGGTGTTGGGCAGTGTAGGGGTCGTGTTGGGGCTGGTGGTTTCGGGCAGTGCAGTGGTGTTCGGGCAGTGTAGGGGGTCGTGCTGGGAGTGGTGTTTCAGGGTTTAGGGCAGTGCAGTGGTGTTCCGGCAGTGTAGGGGGTCGTGCTGGGGGTGGTGTATCAGGGTTTTGGGCAGTCTAGGGTGTCGTGCAGGGGCTGGTGTTTCAGGGTTTAGGGCAGTGCAGTGGTGTTCAGGCAGTGCAGGGGGTCGTGCTGGGGCTAGTGTTTCAGGGTTTAGGGCAGTGCAGTGGTATTCAGGCAGTGTAGGGGTCGTGCTTGGGCTGGTGTTTCAGGGTTTAGGGCAGTGGTGTCCGGGCAGTGTAGGGGGTCATGCAGGGGCTGGTGTTTCAGGGTTTAGGGCAGAGCAGTGGTGTTAGGGGAGTGTAGGGGGTTGTGCAGGAGCTGGTGTTTCAGGGTTTAGGGCAGTGCAGTGGTGTTCGGGCAGTGTAGGGGGTCGTGCAGGGGCTGGTGTTTCAGGGTTTAGGGCAGTGAAGTGGTGTTCGGGCAGTGTAGGGGGTCGTGCTGGGGCTGGTGTTTCAGGGTTTAGGACAGTGAAGTGGTGTTCCTGCAGTGTAGGGGGTCATGCTGGGGGTGGTGTTTCAGAGTTTAGGGCAGTGCAGTGGTGTACCGGCAGTGTAGGGGGTCGTGCTGGGGGTGGTGTTTCAGGGTTTAGGGCAGTCTAGGGGGCCGTGCAGGGGCTGGTGTTTCAGGGTTTAGGCAAGTGCAGTGGTGTTTGGGCCGTGTAGGGAGTCGTGCTGGGGCTGGTGTTTCAGGGTTTAGGGCAGTGCAGTGGTGTTCGGGCAGTGTAGGGGGTCGTACAGGGGCTGGTGTTTCAGGGTTTAGGGAAGTGCAGTGGTGTTCGGGCAGTGTAGGGGGTCTTGCTGGGGCAGGTGATTCAGGGTTTGGGGCAGTACAGTGGTGTTCGGGCAGTGTAGGGTGTCTTGCTGGGGCTGGTGTTTCAGGGTTAAGGGCAGTAGTGTTTGGGCAGTGTACGGGGTCTTGCTTGGGATGATGGTTCAGGGTTTAGGGCAGTGCAGTGGTGTTCCGGTAGTGTAGGGGGTCGTGCTGGGGGTGGTGTTTCAGGGTTTAGGATAGTGTAGGGGGTCGTACAGGGGCTGGTGTTTCAGGGTATGGGGCAGTGCAGTGGTGTTTGGGCAGTGTAGGGCGTCATGCTGGGGCTGGTGTTTCAGGGTTTAGGGCAGTGCGGTGGTGTTGGGCAGTGTAGGGGTCGTGTTGGGGCTGGTGGTTTAGGGCAGTGCAGTGGTGTTCGGGCAGTGTTGGGGGTCGTGCTGGGAGTGGTGTTTCAGGGTTTAGGGCAGTGCAGTGGTGTTCCGGCAGTGTAGGGGATCGTGCTGGGGGTGGTGTATCAGGGTTTAGGGCAGTCTAGGGGGTCGTGCAGGGGCTGGTGTTTCAGGGTTTAGGGCAGTGCAGTGGTGTTCAGGCAGTGCAGGGGGTCGTGCTGGGGCTAGTGTTTCAGGGTTTAGGGCAGTGCAGTGGTATTCAGGCAGTGTAGGGGTCGTGCTTGGGCTGGTGTTTCAGGGTTTAGGGCAGTGGTGTCCGGGCAGTGTAGGGGGTCGTGCAGGGGCTGGTGTTTCAGGGTTTAGGGCAGTGCAGTGGTGTTCAGGCAGTGTAGGGGGTCGTGCAGGGGCTGGTGTTTCAGGGTTTAGGGCAGTGAAGTGGTGTTCGGGCAGTGTAGGGGGTCGTGCTGGGGCTGGTGTTTTAGGGTTTAGGGCAGTGAAGTGGTGTTCGGGCAGTGTAGGGGGTCATGCTGGGGGTGGTGTTTCAGAGTTTAGAGCAGTGCAGTGGTGTACCGGCAGTGTAGGGGGTCGTGCTGGGGGTGGTGTTTCAGGGTTTAGGGCAGTCTAGGGGGCCGTGCAGGGGCTGGTGTTTCAGGGTTTAGGGCAGTGCAGTGGTGTTCGGGCCGTGTAGGGAGTCGTGCTGGGGCTCGTGTTTTAGGGTTTAGGGCAGTGCAGTGGTGTTCGGGCAGTGCAGGGGGTCGTGCTGGGGCTGGTGTTTCAGGGTTTAGGGCAGTGCAGTGGTGTTCGGGCAGTGTAGGGGGTCGTGCAGGGGCTGGTGTTTCTGGTTTTAGGGCAGTGCAGTGGTGTTCGGGCAGTGTAGGGGGTCGTGCAGGGGCTGGTGTTTCAGGGTTTAGGGCAGTGCAGTGGTGTTCAGGCCGTGTAGGGGGTCTTGCAGGGGCTGGTGATTCAGGGTTTGGGGCAATGTAGTGGTGATCGGGCAGTGTATGGGGTCTTGCTGGGGCTGGTGTTTCAGGGTTTAGGGCAGTAGTGTTCGGGCAGTGTATGGGGTCTTGCTTGAGATGATGTTTCAGGGTTTAGGACAGTGCAGTGATGTTCCGGTAGTGTAGGGGGTCGTACTGGGGGTGGTGATTCAGGGTTTAGGGTAGTGTAGGGGGTCGTACAGGGGCTGGTGTTTCAGGGTATAGGGCAGTGCGGTGGTGATCGGGCAGAGTAGGGGCTCAGGCTGGGGCTGGTGTTTCAGGGTTTAGGGCAGTGCAGTGGTGTTCAGGCAGTGTAGGGGGTCGTGCTGGGGGTGGTGTTTCAGGGTTTAGGGCAGTGGTGTTCGGGCAGTGTAGGGGGTCGTGCTGGGGGTGGTGTTTCATGGTTTAGGGCAGTGCAGTGGTGTTCCAGCAGTGTAGGGGGTCGTGCTGGGGGTGGTGTTTCAGGGTTTAGGGCAGTCTAGGGGGTGGTGCAGGGGCTGGTATTTCAGGGTTTAGCGTAGTGCAGTGGTGTTCAGGCAGTGCAGGGGTTCGTGCTGGGGCTAGTGTTTCAGGGTTTAGGGCAGTGCAGTGGTATTCAGGCAGTGTAGGGGTCGTGCTGGGGCTGGTGTTTCAGGGTATAGGGCAGTGCAGTGGTGTCCGGGCACTGTAGGGGGTCGTGCAGGGGCTGGTGTTTCAGGGTTTAGGGCAGAGCAGTGGTGTTCGCGGAGTGTAGGGGGTTGTGCAGGAGCTGGTGTTTCAGGGTTTAGGGCAGTGCAGTGGTGTTCGGGCAGTGTAGGGGGTCGTGCAGGGGCTGGTGTTTCAGGGTTTAGGGCAGTGAAGTGGTGTTCGGGCAGTGTAGGGGGTCGTGCTGGGGCTGGTGTTTCAGGGTTTAGGGCAGTGAAGTGGTGTTCGGGCAGTGTAGGGGGTCATGCTGGGGGTGGTGTATCAGGGTTTAGAGCAGTGCAGTGGTGTTCGGGCAGTATAGGGGTCTTGCTGAGACTGGTGTTTCAGGGTTTACGGCAGTGCAGTGGTGTTCGGGCAGTGTAGGGGTCCTGCTGTGGGTAGTGTTTCAGGGTTTAGGGCAGTGCAGTGGTGTTCGGGCAGTGTAGGGGGTCGTGCCGGGGCTGGTGTTTCAGAGTTTAGGGCAGTGCAGTGATGTTCGGGCAGTGTAGGGGGTCTTCCAGGGGCTGGTGTTTCCGGGTTTAGGGCAGTGCAGTGGTGTTCGGGCAGTGTAGGGGGTCGTGCTGGGGGTGGTGTTTCAGGGTTTAGGGCAGTCTAGGGGGCCGTGCAGGGGCTGGTGTTTCAGGGTTTAGGGCAGTGCAGTGGTGTTCGGGCAGTGTAGGGAGTCGTGCTGGGGCTCGTGTTTCAGGGTTTAGGGCAGTGCAGTTGTGTTCGGGCAGTGTAGGGGGTCGTGCTGGGGGTGGTGTTTCAGGGTTTAGGGCAGTGGTGTTCATGCAAGGTGTCGGGGGTCTTGCTGGGGCTGGTGTTTCAGGGTTTAGTGCAGTGCAGTGGTGTTAGGGCAGTGTAGAGGGTCATGCAGGGGTGGTGTTTCAGGGTTTAGGACAGTGCAGTGGTGTTTAGGCAGTGTAGGGGCTTGTGCTGGGGCTGGTGTTTCAGGGTTTAGGGCGGTGCGTGGTGTTCGGGCAGTGTAGGGGGTCATGCTTGGGATGATGTTTCAGGGTTTAGGGCAGTGCAGTGGTGTTCGGGCAGTGTAGGGGGTCGTGCCGAGGGTGGTGTTTTAGAGTTTAGGGCAGTGGTGTTCCGGCATTGTAGGGGGTCATGCTGGGGGTGGTGTTTCAGGGTTTAGGGCAGTCTAGGGGGAAGTGCAGGGGCTGGTGTTTCAGGGTTTAGGGCAGTGCAGTGGTGTTCGGGCAGTGTAGGGAGTCGTGCTGGGGCTCGTGTTTCAGGGTTTAGGGCAGTGCAGTGGTGTTCGGGCAGTGTAGGGGGTCGTGCAGGGGCTGGTGTTTCAGGTTTTAGGGCAGTGCAGTGGTGTTCGGGCAGTGTAGGGGGTCGTGCAGGGGCTGGTGTTTCAGGGTTTAGGGCAGTGCAGTGGTGTTCAGGCAGTGTAGGGGGTCGTGCTGGGGGTGGTGTTTTAGGGTTTAGGGCAGTGGTGTTCGGGCAGTGTAGGGGGTCGTGCTGGGGGTGGTGTTTCATGGTTTAGGGCAGTGCAGTGGTGTTCCGGCAGTGTAGGGGGTCGTGCTGGGGGTGGTGTTTCAGGGTTTAGGGCAGTCTAGGGGGTCGTGCAGGGGCTGGTGTTTCAGGGTTTAGCGTAGTGCAGTGGTGTTCAGGCAGTGCAGGGGTTCGTGCTGGGGCTAGTGTTTCAGGGTTTAGGGCAGTGCAGTGGTATTCAGGCAGTGTAGGGGTCGTGCTGGGGCTGGTGTTTCAGGGTTTAGGGCAGTGCAGTGGTGTCCGGGCAGTGTAGGGGGTCATGCAGGGGCTGGTGTTTCAGGGTTTAGGGCAGACCAGTGGTGTTCGCGGAGTGTAGGGGGTTGTGCAGGAGCTGGTGTTTCAGGGTTTAGGGCAGTGCAGTGGTGTTCGGGCAGTGTAGGGGGTCGTGCAGGGGCTGGTGTTACAGGGTTTAGGGCAGTGAAGTGGTGTTCGGGCAGTGTAGGGGGTCGTGCTGGGGCCGGTGTTTCAGGGTTTAGGGCAGTGAAGTGGTGTTCGGGCAGTGTAGGGGGTCATGCTGGGGGTGGTGTATCAGGGTTTAGAGCAGTGCAGTGGTGTTCGGGCAGTATAGGGGTCTTGCTGAGACTGGTGTTTCAGGGTTTACGGCAGTGCAGTGGTGTTCGGGCAGTGTAGGGGGTCCTGCTGTGGGTGGTGTTTCAGGGTTTAGGGCAGTGCAGTGGTGTTTGGGCAGTGTAGGGTGTCTTGCTGGGGCTGGTGTTGAAGGGTTTAGGGCACTAGTGTTTGGGCAGTGTACGGGGTCTTGCTTGGGATGATGTTTCAGGGTTTAGGGCAGTGCAGTGGTGTTCCGGTAGTGTAGGGGGTCGTGCTGGGGGTGGTGTTTCAGGGTTTAGGGTAGTGTAGGGGGTCGTACAGGGGCTAGTGTTTCAGGGTATAGGGCAGTGCAGTGGTGTTCGGGCAGTGTAGGGGGTCATGCTGGGGCTGGTGTTTCAGGGTTTAGGGCAGTGCGGTGGTGTTGGGCAGTGTAGGGGTCGTGTTGGGGCTGGTGGTTTAGGGCAGTGCAGTGGTGTTCGGGCAGTGTGGGGTGTCGTGCTGGGAGTGGTGTTTCAGGGTTTAGGGCAGTGCAGTGGTGTTCTGGCAGTGTAGGGGGTCGTGCTGGGGGTGGTGTTTCAGGGTTTAGGGCAGTGCAGTGGTGTTCAGGCAGTGCAAGGGGTCGTGCTGGGGCTAGTGTTTCAGGGTTTAGGGCAGTGCAGTGGTATTCAGGCAGTGTAGGGGTCGTGCTGGGTCTGGTGTTTCAGGGTTTAGGTCAGTGCAGTGGTGTCCGGGCAGTGTAGGGGGTCGTGCAGGGGCTGGTGTTTCTGGTTTTAGGGCAGTGCAGTGGTGTTCGGGCAGTGTAGGGGGTCGTGCAGGGGCTGGTGTTTCAGGGTTTAAGGCAGTGCGGTGGTGTTCGGGCAGTGTAGGGGGTCTTGCTGGGGCTGGTGATTCAGGGTTAGGGGCAGTGCAGTGGTGTTCGGGCAGTGTAGGGTGTCTTGCTGGGGCTGGTGTTTCAGGGTTTAGGGCAGTACAGTGATGTTCCGGTAGTGTAGGGGGTCGTACTGGGGGTGGTGATTCAGGGTTTAGGGTAGTGTAGGGGGTCGTGCAGGGGCTGGTGTTTCAGGGTATAGGGCAGTGCGGTGGTGTTCGGGCAGTGTAGGGGGTCTTGCTGGGGGTGGCCTTTCAGGGTTTAGGGCAGTGCAGTGCTGTTCAGGCCGTGTAGGGGGTCTTGCTGGGGCTGGTGATTCAGGGTTTGGGGCAGTGTAGTGGTGTTCGGGCAGTGTATGGGGTCTTGCTGGGGCTGGTGTTTCAGGGTTTAGGGCAGTAGTGTTTGGGCAGTGTATGGGGTCTTGCTTGAGATGATGTTTCAGGGTTTAGGGCAGTGCAGTGATGTTCTGGTAGTGTAGGGGGTCGTACTGGGGGTGGTGATTCAGGGTTTAGGGTAGTGTAGGGGGTCGTGCAGGGGCTGGTGTTTCAGGGTATAGGGCAGTGCGGTGGTGTTCGGGCAGTGTAGGGGGTCATGCTGGGGCTGGTGTTTCAGGGTTTAGAGTAGTGCGGTGGTGCTCGGGCAGTGTAGGGGTCGTGTTGGGGCTGGTTTTTTAGGACAGTGCAGTGGAGTTCCGGCAGTGTAGGGGGTCGTGCTGGGAGTGGTGTTTCAGGGTTTAGGGCAGTGCAGTGGTGTTCCGGCCGTATAGGGGGTTGTGCTGGGGGTAGTGTTTCAGGGTTTAGGGCAGTCTAGGGGGTCGTGCAGTGGCTGGTGTTTCAGGGTTTAGGGCATTGCAGTGGTGTTCAGGAAGTGCAGGGGGTCGTGCTGGGGCTGGTGTTTCAGGGTTTAGGGCAGTGCAGTGGTGTCCGGGCAGTGTAGGGGGTCATGCAGGGGCTGGTGTTCCAGGGTTTAGGGCAGAGCAGTGGTGTTCGGGGAGTGTAGGGGGTCGTGCAGGGGCTGGTGTTTCAGGATTTAGGGCAGTGCAGTGGTGTTCGGGCAGTGTAGGGGTCGTGCAGGGGCTGGTGTTTCAGGGTTGAGGGCAGTGAAGTGGTGTTCGGGCAGTGTAGGGGGTCGTGCTGGTGCTGGTGTTTCAGGGTTTAGGGAAGTGCAGTGGTGTTAGGCAGTGTAGGGGGTCTTGCTGGGGCTGGTGTTTCAGGGTTTTGGTCTGTGCAGTGGTGATCGGGCAGTGTAGGGGCTCTTGCTGGGGCTGGTGTTTCAGGGTTTAGGGAAGTGCAGTGGTGTTCAGGCAGTGTAGGGGGTCGTGCTGGGGGTGGTGTTTCAGGGTTTAGGGCAGTGGTGTTCGGGCAGTGTAGGGGGTCGTGCTGGGGGTGGTGTTTCATGGTTTAGGGCAGTGCAGTGGTGTTCCGGCAGTGTAGAGGGTCGTGCTGGGGGTGGTGTTTCAGGGTTTAGGGCAGTCTAGGGGGTCGTGCAGGGGCTGGTGTTTCAGGGTTTAGGGCAGTGCAGTGGTGTTCAGGCAGTGCAGGGGGTCGTGCTGGGGCTAGTGTTTCAGGGTTTAGGGCAGTGCAGTGGTATTCAGGCAGTATAGGGGTCGTGCTGGGGCTGGTGTTTCAGGGTTTAGGGCAGTGTAGTGGTGTCCGGGCAGTGTAGGGGGTCGTGCAGGGGCTGGTGTTTCAGGGTTTAGGGCAGAGCAGTGGTGTTCGGGGAGTGTAGGGGGTTGTGCAGGAGCTGGTGTTTCAGGGTTTAGGGCAGTGCAGTGGTGTTCGGGCCGTGTAGGGGGTCGTGCAGGGGCTGGTGTTTCAGGGTTTAGGGCAGTGAAGTGGTGTTCGGGCAGTGTAGGGGGTCGTGCTGGGGCTGGTGTTTCAGGGTTTAGGGCAGTGAAGTGGTGTTCGGGCAGTGTAGGGGGTCATGCTGGGGGTGGTGTATCAGGGTTTAGAGCAGTGCAGTGGTGTTCGGGCAGTATAGGGGTCTTGCTGAGACTGGTGTTTCAGGGTTTACGGCAGTGCAGTGGTGTTCGGGCAGTGTAGCGGGTCCTGCTGTGGGTGGTGTTTCAGGGTTTAGGGCAGTGCAGTGGTGTTCGGGCAGTGTAGGGTGTCTTGCTGGGGCTGGTGTTTCAGGGTTTAGGGCACTAGTGTTTGGGCAGTGTACGGGGTCTTACTTGGGATGATGTTTCAGGGTTTAGGGCAGTGCAGTGGTGTTCCGGTAGTGTAGGGGGTCGTGCTGGGGGTGGTGTTTCAGGGTTTAGGGTAGTGTAGGGGGTCGTACAGGGGCTAGTGTTTCAGGGTATAGGGCAGTGCAGTGGTGTTCGGGCAGTGTAGGGGGTCATGCTGGGGCTGGTGTTTCAGGGTTTAGGGCAGTGCGGTGGTGTTGGGCAGTGTAGGGGTCGTGTTGGGGCTGGTGGTTTAGGGCAGTGCAGTGGTGTTCGGGCAGTGTGGGGTGTCGTGCTGGGAGTAGTGTTTCAGGGTTTAGGGTAGTGCAGTGGTGTTCGGGCAGTGTAGGGGGTCTTGCTGGGGCTGGTGTTTCAGGGTTTAGGGCAGTGCAGTGATGTTCGGGCAGTGTAGGGGGTCTTGCTGCGGCTGGTGTTTCAGGGTTTAGGGCAGTGCAGTGTTGTTCGGGCAGTGTAGGGGGTCGTGCTGGGGGTGGTGTTTCAGGGTTTAGGGCAGTCTAGGGGGTCGTGCAGGGGCTGGTGTTTCAGGGTTTAGGGCAGTGCAGTGGTGTTCAAGCAGTGCAAGGGGTCGTGCTGGGGCTAGTGTTTCAGGGTTTAGGCAGTGCAGTCGTATTCAGGCAGTGTAGGGGTCGTGCTGGGGCTGGTGTTTCAGGGTTTAGGACAGTGCAGTGGTGTCCGGGCAGTGTAGGGGGTCGTGCAGGGGCTGGTGTTTCATGGTTTTGGGCAGAGCAGTGGTTTTCGGGGAGTGTAGGGGGTTGTGCAGGAGCTGGTGTTTTAGGGTTTAGGGCAGTGCAGTGGTGTTCGGGCAGTGTAGGGGGTCATGCAGAGGCTGGTGTTACAGGGTATAGGGCAGTGCGGTGGTGTTCGGGCAGTGTAGGGGGTCATGCTGGGGCTGGTGTTTCAGGGTTTAAGGCAGTGCGGTGGTGTTCGGGCAGTGTAGGGGTCGTGTTGGGGCTGGTGGTTTAGGGCAGTGCAGTGGAGTTCGGGCAGTGTAGGGGTCGTGCTGAGAGTGGTGTTTCAGGGTTTAGGGCAGTGCAGTGGTGTTCCGGCAGTATAGGGGGTTGTGCTGGCGGTAGTGTTTCAGGGTTTAGGGCAGTCTAGGGGGTCGTGCAGGGGCTGGTGTTTCAGGGTTTAGGGCATTGCAGTGGTGTTCAGGCAGTGCAGGGGGTCGTGCTGGGGCTGGTGTTTCAGGGTTTAGGGCAGTGCAGTGGTGTTCGGGCAGTGTAGGGGTCGTGCTGGGGCTGGTGTTTCAGGGTTTAGGGCAGTGCAGTTGTGTCCAGGTAGTGAAGGGGGTCATGCAGGGGCTGGTGTTTCAGGGTTTAGGGCAGAGCAGTGGTGTTCGGGGAGTGTAGGGGGTCGTGCAGGGGCTGGTGTTTCAGGATTTAGTGCAGTGCAGTGGTGTTCGGGCAGTGTAGTGGGTCGTGCAGGGGCTGGTGTTTCAGGGTTGAGGGCAGTGAAGTGATGTTCAGGCAGTGTAGGAGGTCGTGCTGGGGCTGGTGTTTCAGGGTTTAGGGAAGTGCAGTTGTGTTTGGTCAGTGTAGGTAGTCTTGCTGGGGCTGGTGTTTCAGGGTTTAGGGCAGTGCAGTGGTGTTCGGGCAGTGTAGGGGGTCATGCTGGCGGTGGTGTTTCATGGTTTAGGGCAGTAGTGTTCGGGCAGTGTACGGGGTCTTGCTTGGGATGATGTTTCAGGCTTTAGGGCAGTGCAGTAGTTTTCGGGCAGTGTAGGTGCTGATGCTGGGGGTGATGTTTCAGGGTTTAGGGCAGTGGTGTTCAGGCAGTGTAGGGGTCGTGCTCGGGGTGATGAATCAGGGTTTAGGGCAGTGTAGGGGGTCGTGCTGGGAGTGGTGTTTCAGGGTTTAGCGCAGTGCAGTGGTGTTCGGGAAGTGTAGGGGTCGTGCAGGGGCTGATGATTCAGGGTTTAGGGCAGTGCAGTGGTGTTCGGGCAGTGTAGGGGGTCCTGCTGGGGCTTGTGTTTTAGGGTTTAGGTCTGTGCAGTGGTGTTCGAGCAGTGTAGGGGGTCTTGCTGGGGCTGATGTTTTAGGGTTTAGGGCAGTGCAGTGGGGTTCGGGCAGTGTAGGTGCTTGTGCTGGGGGTGGTGTTTCAGGGTTTAGGCAGTGCAGTGGTGTTCGGGCAGTGTAGGGGGTCGTGCTGGGGCTGGTGTTTCAGGGTTTAGGGCAGTGCAGTAGTGTTCGGGCAGTGTAGGCGGATGTGCTGGGGGTGGTGTTTCAGGGTTTAGGGCAGTATAGTGGTGTTAGAGCAGTGTAGGGGGTTGTGCTGGGGCTGGTGTTTCAGGGTGTAGGGCACTGCAGTGGTGGTTGGGCAGTGTAGGGGGTCGTGCTGGGGCTGGTGTTTCAGGGTTAGGGAAAGTGCATTGGTGTTCGGGCAGTGTAGGGGTCGTGCTGGGGCTGGTGTTTCAGGGTTTAGGGCAGTGCAGTGGTGTTCGGGCAGTGTAGGGGGTCATGCAGGGGCTGGTGTTTCAGGGTTTAGGGCAGTGCAGTGGTGTTCGGACAGTGTAGGGGGTCGTGCAGGGGCTGGTGTTTCAGAGTTTAGGGCAGTGCAGTGATGTTCAGGCAGTGTAGGGGGTCTTCCAGGGACTGGTGTTTCTGGGTTTAGGGCAGTGCAGTGGTGTTCGGGCAGTGTAGGGGGTCGTGCTGGGGGTGGTGTTTCAGGGTTTATGGCAGTCTAGGGGGCCGTGCAGGGGCTGGTGTTTCAGGGTTTAGGGCAGTGCAGTGGTGTTCGGGCAGTGTAGGGAGTCATGCTGGGGCTCGTGTTTCAGGGTTTAGGGCAGTGCAGTTGTGTTCGGGCAGTGTAGGGGGTCGTGCTGGGGGTGGTGTTTCAGGGTTTAGGGCAGTGGTGTTCATGCAAGGTGTCGGGGGTCTTGCTGGGGCTGGTGTTTCAGGGTTTAGTGCAGTGCAGTGGTGTTAGGGCAGTGTAGAGGGTCGTGCAGGGGTGGTGTTTCAGGGTTTAGGACAGTGCAGTGGTGTTTAGGCAGTGTAGGGGCTTGTGCTGGGGCTGGTGTTTCAGGGTTTAGGGCGGTGCGTGGTGTTCGGGCAGTGTAGGGGTCATGCTTGGGATGATGTTTCAGGGTTTAGGGCAGTGCAGTGGTGTTCGGGCAGTGTAGGGGGTCGTGCTGAGGGTGGTGTTTTAGAGTTTAGGGCAGTGCAGTGGTGTTCCGGCATTGTAGGGGGTCGTGCTGGGGGTGGTGTTTCAGGGTTTAGGGCAGTCTAGGGGGAAGTGCAGGGGCTGGTGTTTCAGGGTTTAGGGCAGTGCAGTGGTGTTCGGGCAGTGTAGGGAGTCATGCTGGGGCTCGTGTTTCAGGGTTTAGGGCAGTGCAGTGGTGTTCGGGCAGTGCAGGTAGTCGTGCTGGGGCTGGTGTTTCAGGGTTTAGGGCAGTGCAGTGGTGTTCGGGCAGTGTAGGGGGTCGTGCAGGGGCTGGTGTTTCAGGTTTTAGGGCAGTGCAGTGGTGTTCGGGCAGTGTAGGGGGTCGTGCAGGAGCTGGTGTTTCAGGGTTTAGGGCAGTGCAGTGGTGTTCGGGCAGTGTAGGGGGTCGTGCTGGGGCTGGTGTTTCAGGGATTAGGGAAGTGCAGTGGTGTTCGGGCAGTGTAGGGGGTCTTGCTGGGGCTGGTGTTTCAGGGTTTAGGGCAGTAGTGTTCGGGCAGTGTATGGGGTCTTGCTTGAGATGATGTTTCAGGGTTTAGGGCAGTGCAGTGGTGTCCGGGCAGTGTAGGGGGTCGTGCAGGGGCTGGTGTTTCAGGGTTTAGGGCAGAGCAGTGGTGTTCGGGGAGTGTAGGGGGTTGTGCAGGAGCTGGTGTTTCAGGGTATAGGGCAGTGCAGTGGTGTTCGGGCAGTGTAGGGGGTCGTGCAGAGGCTGGTGTTTCAGGGTTTAGGGCAGTGAAGTGGTGTTCGGGCAGTGTAGGGGGTCGTGCTGGGGCTGGTGTTTCAGGGTTTAGGGCAGTGAAGTGGTGTTCGGGCAGTGTAGGGGGTCATGCTGGGGGTGGTGTTTCAGAGTTTAGGGCAGTGCAGTGATGTTCCGGCAGTGTAGGGGGTCGTGCTGGGGTTGGTGTTTCAGGGTTTAGGGCAGTCTAGGGGGCCGTGCAGGGGCTGGTGTTTCAGGGTTTAGGGCAATGCAGTGGTGTTCGGGCAGTGTAGGGAGTCGTGCTGGGGCTCGTGTTTCAGGGTTTAGGGCAGTGCAGTGGTGTTCGGGCAGTGCAGGGGGTCTTGCTGGGGCTGGTGTTTCAGGGTTTAGGGCAGTGCAGTTGTGTTCGGGCAGTGTAGGGGTTCGTGCAGGGGCTGGTGTTTCAGGGTTTAGGGCAGTGCAGTGGTGTTCGGGCCGTGTAGGGGGTCTTGCTGGGGCTGGTGATTCAGGGTTTGGGGCAGTGTAGTGGTGTTCGGGCAGTGTAGGGGTTCGTGCTGGGGCTGGTGTTTCAGGGTTTAGGGCAGTGCAGTGGTGTTCGGGCAGTGTAGGGGGTCGTGCAGGGGCTGGTGTTTCAGGTTTTAGGGCAGTGCAGTGGTGTTTGGGCAGTGTAGGGGGTGGTGAAGGGGCTGGTGTTTCAGGGTTTAGGGCAGTGCAGTGGTCTTCGGGCAGTGTAGGGGGTCGTGCTGGGGCTGGTGTTTCAGGGATTAGGGAAGTGCAGTGGTGTTCGGGAAGTGTAGGGGGTCTTGCTGGGGCTGGTGTTTCAGGGTTTAGGGCAGTAGTGTTCGGGCAGTGTATGGGGTCTTGCTTGAGATGATGTTTCAGGGTTTAGGGCAGTGCAGTGATGTTCCGGTAGTGTAGGGGGTCGTGCTCGGGGTGGTGATTCAGGGTTTAGGGTAGTGTAGGGGGGTCATACAGCGGCTGGTGTTTCAGGGTATAGGGCAGTGCGGTGGTGTTCAGGCAGTGTAGGGGGTCATGCTGGGGCTGGTATTTCAGGGTTTAGGGCAGTGCGGTGGTGTTCGGGCAGTGTAGGGGGTCGTGCTGGGAGTGGTGTTTCAGGGTTTAGGGCAGTGCAGTGGTGTTCCGGCAGTATAGGGGTTTGTGCTGGGGGTAGTGTTTCAGGGTTTAGGGCAGTCTAGGGGGTCGTGCAGGGGCTGGTGTTTCAGGGTTTAGGGCATTGCAGTAGTGTTCAGGCAGTGCAGGGGGTCGTGCTGGGGCTGGTGTTTCAGGGTTTAGGGCAGTGCAGTGGTGTTCGGGCAGTGTAGGGGTCGTGCTGGGGCTGGTGTTTCAGGGTTTAGGGCAGTGCAGTGGTGTCCAGGCAGTGTAGGGGGTCATGCAGGGGCTGGTGTTTCAGGGTTTAGGGCAGAGCCGTGGTGTTCGGGGAGTGTAGGGGGTCGTGCAGGGGTTTGTGTTTCAGGATTTAGGGCAGTGCAGTGGTGTCCAGGCAGTGTAGGGGGTCATGCAGGGGCTGGTGTTTCAGGGTTTAGGGCAGAGCCGTGGTGTTCGGGGAGTGTAGGGGGTCGTGCAGGGGTTTGTGTTTCAGGATTTAGGGCAGTGCAGTGGTGTTCGGGCAGTGTAGGGGGTCATGCAGGGGCTGGTGTTTCAGGGTTGAGGGCAGTGAAGTGGTGTTCAGGCAGTGTAGGGGGTCGTGCTGGGGCTGGTGTTTCAGGGTTTAGGGAAGTGCAGTGGTGTTTGGTCAGTGTAGGTGGTCTTGCTGGGGCTGGTGTTTCAGGGTTTAGGGCAGTGCAGTGGTGTTCGGGCAGTGTAGGGGGTTGTGCTGGGGGTGGTGTTTCAGGGTTTAGGGCAGTAGTGTTCGGGCAGTGTACGGGGTCTTGCTTGGGATGATGTTTCAGGCTTTAGAGCAGTGCAGTAGTTTTCGGGCAGTGTAGGTGCTGATGCTCGGGGTGATGTTTCAGGGTTTAGGGCAGTGGTGTTCGGGCAGTGTAGGGGTCGTGCTCGGGGTGATGAATCAGGGTTTAGGGCAGTGCAGTGGTGTTCGGGCAGTGTAGGGGGTCGTGCTGGGAGTGGTGTTTCAGGGTTTAGCGCAGTGCAGTGGTGTTCGGGAAGTGTAGGGGTCGTGCAGGGGCTGATGATTCAGGCTTTAGGGCAGTGCAGTGGTGTTCGGGCAGTGTAGGGGGTCTTGCTGGGGCTTGTGTTTTAGGGTTTAGGTCTGTGCAGTGGTGTTCGGGCAGTGTAGGGGGTCTTGCTGGGGCTGATGTTTTAGGGTTTAGAGCAGTGCAGTGGGGTTCGGGCAGTGTAGGGGCTTGTGCTGGGGGTGGTGTTTCAGGGTTTAGGCAGTGCAGTGGTGTTCGGGCAGTGTAGGGGGTCGTGCAGGGGGTAGTGTTTCAGGGTTTAGGGCAGTCTAGGGGGTCGTGCAGGGGCTGGTGTTTCAGGGTTTAGGGCATTGCAGTGGTGTTCAGGCAGTGCAGGGGGTCGTGCTGGGGCTGGTGGTTTAGGGCAGTGCAGTGGAGTTCGGGCAGTGTAGGGGGTCGTGATGGGAGTGGTGTTTCAGGGTTTAGGGCAGTGCAGTGGTGTTCCGGCAGTATAGGGGTTTGTGCTGGGGGTAGTGTTTCAGGGTTTAGGGCAGTCTAGGGGGTCGTGCAGGGGCTGGTGTTTCAGGGTTTAGGGCATTGCAGTGGTGTTCAGGCAGTGCAGGGGGTCGTGCTGGGGCTGGTGTTTCAGGGTTTAGGGCAGTGCAGTGGTGTTCGGGCAGTGTAGGGGTCGTGCTGGGGCTGGTGTTTCAGGGTTTAGGGCAGTGCAGTGGTGTCCAGGCAGTGTAGGGGGTCATGCAGGGGCTGGTGTTTCAGGGTTTAGGGCAGAGCCGTGGTGTTCGGGGAGTGTAGGGGGTCGTGCAGGGGTTTGTGTTTCAGGATTTAGGGCAGTGCAGTGGTGTTCGGGCAGTGTAGGGGGTCATGCAGGGGCTGGTGTTTTAGGGTTGAGGGCAGTGAAGTGGTGTTCAGGCAGTGTAGGGGGTCGTGCTGGGGCTGGTGTTTCAGGGTTTAGGGAAGTGCAGTGGTGTTTGGTCAGTGTAGGTGGTCTTGCTGGGGCTGGTGTTTCAGGGTTTAGGGCAGTGCAGTGGTGTTCGGGCAGTGTAGGGGGTCGTGCTGGGGGTGGTGTTTCAGGGTTTAGGGCAGTAGTGTTCGGGCAGTGTACGGGGTCTTGCTTGGGATGATGTTTCAGGCTTTAGAGCAGTGCAGTAGTTTTCGGGCAGTGTAGATGCTAATGCTCGGGGTGATGTTTCAGGGTTTAGGGCAGTGGTGTTCGGGCAGTGTAGGGGTCGTGCTCGGGGTGATGAATCAGGGTTTAGGGCAGTGCAGTGGTGTTCGGGCAGTGTAGGGGGTCGTGCTGGGAGTGGTGTTTCAGGGTTAAGCACAGTGCAGTGGTGTTCGGGAAGTGTAGGGGTCGTGCAGGGGCTGATGATTCAGGCTTTAGGGCAGTGCAGTGGTGTTCGGGCAGTGTAGGGGGTCTTGCAGGGCTTGTGTTTTAGGGTTTAGGTCTGTGCAGTGGTGTTCGGGCAGTGTAGGGGGTCTTGCTGGGGCTGATGTTTTAGGGTTTAGGGCAGTGCAGTGGGGTTCGGGCAGTGTAGGGGCTTGTGCTGGGGGTGGTGTTTCAGGGTTTAGGCAGTGCAGTGGTGTTCGGGCAGTGTAGGGGGTCGTGCTGGGGCTGGTGTATCACGGTTTAGGGCAGTGCAGTAGTGTTCGGGCAGTGTAGGCGGATGTGCTGGAGGTGGTGTTTCAGGGTTTAAGGCAGTATAGTGGTGTTAGGGCAGTGTAGGGGGTTGTGCTGGGGCTGGTGTTTCAGGGATTAGGGCAGTGCAGTGGTGTTCGGGCAGTGTAGGGGGTCGTGCTGGGGCTGGTGTTTCAGGGTTAGGGGCAGTGCATTGGTGTTCGGGCAGTGTACGGGTCGTGCTGGGGCTGGTGTTTCAGGGTTTAGGGCAGTGCAGAGGTGTTCGGGCAGTGTAGGGGGTCATGCAGGGGCTGGTGTTTCAGGGTTTAGGGCAGTGCAGTGGTGTTCGGGCAGTGTAGGGGGTTGTGCAGGGGCTGGTGTTTCAGAGTTTAGGGCAGTGCAGTGGTGTTCGGGCAGTGTAGGGGGTCTTCCAGGGGCTGGTGTTTCCGGGTTTAGGGCAGTGCAGTGGTGTTCGGGCAGTGTAGGGGGTTGTGCTGGGGCTAGTGTTTCAGGGTTTAGGGCAGTGCAGTGGTATTCAGGCAGTGTAGGGGTCGTGCTGGGGCTGGTGTTTCAGGGTTTAGGGCAGTGCAGTGGTTTCCGGGCAGTGTAGGGGGTCGTGCAGGGGCTGGTGTTTCAGGGTTTAGGGCAGAGCAGTGGTGTTCGGGGAGTGTAGGGGGTTGTGCAGGAGCTGGTGTTTCAGGGTTTAGGGCAGTGCAGTGGAGTTCGGGCAGTGTAGGAGGTCGTGCAGAGGCTGGTGTTTCAGGGTTTAGGGCAGTGAAGTGGTGTTCGGGCAGTGTAGGGGGTCGTGCTTGGGCTGGTGTTTCAGGGTTTAGGGCAGTGAAGTGGTGTCCGGGCAGTGTAGGGGGTCATGCTGGGGGTGGTGTATCAGGGTTTAGAGCAGTGCAGTGGTGTTCGGGCAGTATAGGGGTCTTGCTGAGACTGGTGTTTCAGGGTTTATGGCTGTGCAGTGGTGTTCGGGCAGTGTAGGGTGTCCTGCTGTGGGTGGTGTTTCAGGGTTTAGGGCAGTGCAGTGGTGTTCGGGCAGTGTAGGGTGTCTTGCTGGGGCTGGTGTTTCAGGGTTTAGGGAACTAGTGTTTGGGCAGTGTACGGGGTCTTGCTTGGGATGATGTTTCAGGGTTTAGGGCAGTGCAGTGGTGTTCCGGTAGTGTAGGGGGTCGTGCTGGGGGTGGTGTTTCAGGGTTTAGGGTAGTGTAGGGGGTCGTACAGGGGCTAGTGTTTCAGGGTATAGGGCAGTGCAGTGGTGTTCGGGCAGTGTAGGGGTTCATGCTGGGGCTGGTGTTACAGGGTTTAGGGCAGTGCGGTGGTGTTGGGCAGTGTAGGGGTCGTGTTGGGGCTGGTGGTTTAGGGCAGTGCAGTGGTGTTCGGGCAGTGTGGGGTGTCGTGCTGGGAGTGGTGTTTCAGGGTTTAGGGCAGTGCAGTGGTGTTCTGGCAGTGTAGGGGGTCGTGCTGGGGGTGGTGTTTCAGGGTTTAGGGCAGTCTAGGGGGTCGTGCAGGGGCTGGTGTTTCAGGGTTTAGTGCAGTGCAGTGGTGTTCAGGCAGTGCAGGGGGTCTTGCTGGGGCTAGTGTTTCAGGGTTTAGGGCAGTGCAGTGGTATTCAGGCAGTGTAGGGGTCGTGCTGGGGCTGGTGTTTCAGGGTTTAGGGCAGTGCAGTAGTGTCCGGGCAGTGTAGGGGGTCGTACAGGGGCTGGTGTTTCAGGGTTTAGGGCAGAGCAGTGGTGTTCGGGGAGTGTAGGGGGTTGTGCAGGAGCTGGTGTTTTTGGGTTTAGGGCAGTGCAGTGGTGTTCGGGCAGTGTAGGGGGTCGTGCAGAGGCTGGTGTTTCAGGGTTTAGGGCAGTGAAGTGGTGTTCGGGCAGTGTCGGGGTTCATGCTGGGGCTGGTGTTTCAGGGTTTAGGGCAGTGAAGTGGTGTTCGGGCAGTGTAGGGGGTCATGCTGGGGGTGGTGTTTCAGAGTTTAGGGCAGTTCAGTGGTGTTCCGGCAGTGTAGGGGGTCGTGCTGGGGGTGGTGTTTCAGGGTTTAGGGCAGTCTAGGGGACCGTGCAGGGGCTGGTGTTTCAGGGTTTAGGGCAGTGCAGTGGTGTTCGGGCAGTGTAGGGAGTTGTGCTGGGGCTCGTGTTTCAGGGTTTAGGGCAGTGCAGTGGTGTTCGGGCAGTGCAGGGGGTCGTGCTGGGGATGGTGTTTCAGGATTTAGGGCAGTGCAGTGGTGTTCGGGCAGTGTAGGGGGTCGTGCAGGGGCTGGTGCTTCTGGTTTTAGGGCAGTGCAGTGGTGTTCGGGCAGTGTAGGGGGTCATGCAGGGGCTGGTGTTTCAGGGTTTAGGGCAGTGCAGTGGTGTTCGGGCCGTGTAGAGGGTCTTGCTGGGGCTGGTGATTTAGGGTTTGGGGCAGTGTAGTGGTGTTCGGGCAGTGTAGGGGGGTCTTGCTGGGGCTGGTGTTTCAGGGTTTAGGGCAGTAGTGTTCGGGCAGTGTATGGGGTCTTGCTTGAGATGATGTTTCAGGGTTTAGGGCAGTGCAGTGATGTTGCGGTAGTGTAGGGGGTCGTGCTGGGGGTGGTGATTCAGGGTTTAAGGTAGTGTAGGGGGTCGTACAGTGGCTGGTGTTTCAGGGTATAGGGCAGTGCGGTGGTGTTCGGGCAGTGTAGGGGGTCATGCTGGGGCTGGTGTTTTAGGGTGTAGGGCAGTGCAGTGGTGTTCGGGCAGTGTAGGGGTCGTGTTGGGGCTGGTGGTTTAGGGCAGTGCAGTGGAGTTCGGGCAGTGTAGGGGGTCGTGCTGGGAGTGGTGTTTCAGGGTTTAGGGCAGTGCAGTGGTGTTCCGGCAGTATAGGGGGTTGTGCTGGGGGTAGTGTTTCAGGGTTTAGGGCAGTCTAGGTGGTCGTGCAGGGGCTGGTGTTTCAGGGTTTAGGGCATTGCAGTGGTGTTCAGGCAGTGCAGGGGGTCGTGCTGGGGCTGGTGTTTCAGGGTTTAGGGCAGTGCAGTGGTGTTCAGGCAGTGTAGGGGGTCGTGCAGGGGTGGTGTTTCAGGATTTAGGGCAGTGCAGTGGTTTTCGGGCAGTGTAGGGGGTCATGCAGGGGCTGGTGTTTCAGGGTTGAGGGTAGTGAAGTGGTGTTCAGGCAGTGTAGGGGGTCGTGCTGGGGCTGGTGTTTCAGGGTTTAGGGAAGTGCAGTGGTGTTTGGTCAGTGTAGGTGGTCTTGCTGGGGCTGGTGTTTTAGGGTTTAGGGCAGTGCAGTGGTGTTCGGGCAGTGTAGGGGGTCGTGCTGGGGGTGGTGTTTCAGGGTTTAGGGCAGTAGTGTTCGGGCAGTGTACGGGGTCTTGCTTGGGATGATGTTTCAGGCTTTAGGGCAGTGCAGTAGTTTTCGGGCAGTGTAGGTGCTGATGCTGGGGGTGATGTTTCAGGGTTTAGGGCAGTGGTGTTCAGGCAGTGTAGAGGTCGTGCTCGGGGTGATGAATCAGGGTTTAGGGCAGTGCAGTGGTGTTCGGGCAGTGTAGGGGGTTGTGCTGGGAGTGGTGTTTCGGGGTTTAGCACAGTGCAGTGGTGTTCGGGAAGTGTAGGGGTCGTGCAGGGGCTGATGATTCAGGGTTTAGGGCAGTGCAGTGGTGTTCGGGCAGTGTAGGGGGTCTTGCTGGGGCTTGTGTTTTAGGGTTTAGGTCTGTGCAGTGGTGTTCGGGCAGTGTAGGGGGTCTTGCTGGGGCTGATGTTTTAGGGTTTAGGGCAGTGCAGTGGGGTTCGGGCAGTGTAGGGGCTTGTGCTGGGGGTGGTATTTCAAGGTTTAGGCAGTGCAGTGGTGTTCGGGCAGTGTAGAGGGTCGTGCTGGGGCTGGTGTTTCAGGGTTTAGGGCAGTGCAGTAGTGTTCGGGCAGTGTAGGGGGTCGTGCTGGGGCTGGTGTTTCAGGGTTAGGGGCAGTGCATTGGTGTAAGGGCAGTGTAGGGGTCGTGCTGGGGCTAGTGTTTCAGGGTTTAGGGCAGTGCAGTGGTGTTCAGGCAGTGTAGGGGGTCATGCAGGGGCTGGTGTTTCAGGGTTTAGGGCAGTGCAGTGGTGTTCGGGCAGTGTAGGGGGTCGTGCAGGGGCTGGTGTTTTAGAGTTTAGGGCAGTGCAGTGATGTTCGGGCAGTGTAGGGGGTCTTCCAGGGGCTGGTGTTTCTGGGTTTAGGGCAGTGCAGTGGTGTTCGGGCAGTGTAGGGGGTCGTACTGGGGGTGGTGTTACAGGGTTTAGGGCAGTCTAGGGGGCCGTGCAGGGGCTGGTGTTTCAGGGTTTAGGGCAGTGCAGTGGTGTTCTGGCAGTGTAGGGAGTCGTGCTGGGGCTCGTGTTTCAGGGTTTAGGGCAGTGCAGTTGTGTTCGGGCAGTGTAGGGGGTCGTGCTGGGGGTGGTGTTTCAGGGTTTAGGGCAGTGGTGTTCATGCAAGGTGTCGGGGGTCTTGCTGGGGCTGGTGTTTCAGGGTTTAGTGCAGTGCAGATGCTGTTAGGGCAGTGTAGAGGGTCGTGCAGGGGTGGTGTTTCAGGGTTTAGGACAGTGCAGTGGTGTTTAGGCAGTGTAGGGGCTTGTGCTGGGGCTGGTGTTTCAGGGTTTAGGGCGGTGCGTGGTGTTCGGGCAGTGTAGGGGTTCATGCTTGGGATGATGTTTCAGGGTTTAGGGCAGTGCAGTGGTGTTCGGGCAGTGTAGGGGGTCGTGCTGAGGGTGGTGTTTTAGAGTTTAGGGCAGTGCAGTGGTGTTCCGGCATTGTAGGGGGTCGTGCTGGGGGTGGTGTTTCAGGGTTTAGGGCAGTCTAGGGGGAAGTGCAGGGGCTGGTGTTTCAGGGTTTAGGGCAGTGCGGTGGTGTTCGGGCAGTGTAGGGAGTCGTGCTGGGGCTCGTGTTTCAGGGTTTAGGGCAGTGCAGTGGTGTTCTGGCAGTGCAGGGGGTCGTGCTGGGGCTGGTGTTTCAGGGTTTAGGGCAGTGCAGTGGTGTTCGGGCAGTGTAGGGGGTCGTGCAGGGGCTGGTGTTTCACGTTTTAGGGCAGTGCAGTGGTGTTCCGGCAGTGTAGGGGGTCGTGCAGAGGCTGGTGTTTCAGGATTTAGGGCAGTGCAGTGGTGTTTGGGCAGTGTAGTGGGTCGTGCAGGGGCTGGTGTTTCAGGGTTGAGGGCAGTGAAGGGGTGTTCAGGCAGTGAAGGAGATCGTGCTGGGGCTGCTGTTTCAGGGTTTAGGGAAGTGCAGTGGTGTTTGGTCAGTGTAGGTGGTCTTGCTGGGGCTGGTTTTTCAGGGTTTAGGGCAGTGCAGTGGTGTTCGGGCAGTGTAGGGGGTCATGCTGGGGGTGGTGTTTCAGGGTTTAGGGCAGTAGTGTTCGGGCAGTGTACGGGGTCTTGCTTGGGATGATGTTTCAGGCTTTAGGGCAGTGCAGTACTTTTCGGGCAGTGTAGGTGCTGATGCTGGGGGTGATGTTTCAGGGTTTAGGGCAGTGGTGTTCAGGCAGTGTAGGGGTCGTGCTCGGGGTGATGATTCAGGGTTTAGGGCAGTGCAGTGGTGTTCGGACAGTGTAGGGGGTCGTGCTGGGAGTGGTGTTTCAGGGTTTAGCGCAGTGCAGTGGTGTTCGGGCAGTGTAGGGGTAGTGCAGGGGCTGATGATTCAGGGTTTAGGGCAGTGCAGTGGTGTTCGGGCAATGTAGGGGGTCTTGCTGGGGCTTGTGTTTTAGGGTTTAGGTCTGTGCAGTGGTGTTTGGGCAGTGTAGGGGGTCTTGCCGGGGCTGATGTTTTAGGGTTTAGGGCAGTGCAGTGGGGTTCGGGCAGTGTAGGGGCTTGTGCTGGGGGTGGTGTTTCAGGGTTTAGGCAGTGCAGTGGTGTTCGGGCAGTGTAGGGGGTCGTGCTGGGGCTGGTGTTTCAGGGTTTAGGGCAGTGCAGTAGTGTTCGGGCAGTGTAGGCGGATGTGCTGGGGGTGGTGTTTCAGGGTTTAGGGCAGTATAGTGGGGTTAGGGCAGTGTAGGGGGTTGTGCTGGGGCTGGTGTTTCAGGGTTTAGGGCACTGCAGTGGTGTTCGGGCAGTGTAGGGGGTCGTGCTGCGGCTGGTGTTTCAGGGTTAGGGGCAGTGCATTGGTGTTCGGGCAGTGTAGGGGTCGTGCTGGGGCTGGTGTTTCAGGGTTTTATGCAGAGCAGTGGTGTTCGGGCAGTGTAGGGGGTCATGCAGGGGCTGGTGTTTCAGGGTTTAGGGCAGTGCAGTGGTGTTCGGGCAGTGTAGGGGGTCATGCAGGGGCTGGTGTTTCAGAGTTTAGGGCAGTGCAGTGATGTTCGGGCAGTGTAGGGGGTCTTCCAGGGGCTGGTGTTTCAGGGTTTAGGGCAGTGCAGTGGTGTTCGGGCAGTGTAGGGGGCCGTGCTGGGGGTGGTGTTTCAGGGTTTAGGGCAGTCTAGGGGGCCGTGCAGGGGCTGGTGTTTCAGGGTTTAGGGCAGTGCAGTGGTGTTCGGGCAGTGTAGGGAGTCGTGCTGGGGCTCGTGTTTCAGGGTTTAGGGCAGTGCAGTTGTGTTCGGGCAGTGTAGGGGGTCGTGCTGGGGGTGGGGTTTCAGGGTTTAGGGCAGTGGTGTTCATGCAAGGTGTCGTGGGTCTTGCCGGGGCTGATGTTTTAGGGTTTAGGGCAGTGCAGTGGGGTTCGGGCAGTGTAGGGGCTTGTGCTGGGGGTGGTGTTTCAGGGTTTAGGCAGTGCAGTGGTGTTCGGGCAGTGTAGGGGGTCGTGCTGGGGCTGGTGTTTCAGGGTTTAGGGCAGTGCAGTAGTGTTCGGGCAGTGTAGGCGGATGTGCTGGGGGTGGTGTTTCAGGGTTTAGGGCAGTATAGTGGGGTTAGGGCAGTGTAGGGGGTTGTGCTGGGGCTGGTGTTTCAGGGTTTAGGGCACTGCAGTGGTGTTCGGGTAGTGTAGGGGGTCGTGCTGCGGCTGGTGTTTCAGGGTTAGGGGCAGTGCATTGGTGTTCGGGCAGTGTAGGGGTCGTGCTGGGGCTTGTGTTTCAGGGTTTAGGGCAGTGCAGTGGTGTTCGGGCAGTGTAGGGGGTCATGCAGGGGCTGGTGTTTCAGGGTTTAGGGCAGTGCAGTGGTGTTCGGGCAGTGTAGGGGGTCGTGCAGGGGCTGTTGTTTCAGAGTTTAGGGCAGTGCAGTGATGTTCGGGCAGTGTAGGGGGTCTTCCAGGGGCTGGTGTTTCTGGGTTTAGGGCAGTGCAGTGGTGTTCAGGCAGTGTAGGGGGTCGTGCTGGGGGTGGTGTTTCAGGGTTTAGGGCAGTCTAGGGGGCCGTGCAGGGGCTGGTGTTTCAGGGTTTAGGGCAGTGCAGTGGTGTTCGGGCAGTGTAGGGAGTCGTGCTGGGGCTCGTGTTTCAGGGTTTAGGGCAGTGCAGTTGTGTTCGAGCAGTGTAGGGGGTCGTGCTGGGGGTGGTGTTTCAGGGTTTAGGGCAGTGGTGTTCATGCAAGGTGTCGGGGGTCTTGCTGGGGCTGGTGTTTCAGGGTTTAGTGCAGTGCAGTGGTGTTAGGGCAGTGTAGAGGGTCGTGCAGGGGTGGTGTTTCAGGGTTTAGGACAGTGCAGTGGTGTTTAGGCAGTGTAGGGGCTTGTGCTGGGGCTGGTGTTTCAGGGTTTAGGGCGGTGCGTGGTGTTCGGGCAGTGTAGGGGGTCATGCTTGGGATGATGTTTTAGGGTTTAGGGCAGTGCAGTGGTGTTCCGGCATTGTAGGGGGTCGTGCTGGGGGTGGTGTTTCAGGGTTTAGGGCAGTCTAGGGGGAAGTGCAGGGGCTGGTGTTTCAGGGTATAGGGCAGTGCAGTGGTGTTCGGGCAGTGTAGGGAGTCGTGCTGGGGCTCGTGTTTCAGGGTTTAGGGCAGTGCAGTGGTGTTTGGGCAGTGCAGGGGGTCGTGCTGGGGCTGGTGTTTCAGGGTTTAGGGCAGTGCAGCGGTGTTCGGGCAGTGTAGGGGGTCGTGCAGGGGCTGGTGTTTCAGGTTTTAGGGCAGTGCAGTGGTGTTCGGGCAGTGTAGGGGGTCATGCAGGGGCTGGTGTTTCAGGGTTTGGGCAGTGCAGTGGTGTTCGGGCAGTGTAGGGGGTCGTGCTGGGGCTGGTGTTTCAGGGATTAGGGAAGTGCAGTGGTGTTCGGGCAGTGTAGGGGGTCTTGCTGGGGCTGGTGTTTCAGGGTTTAGGGCAGTAGTGTTCGGGCAGTGTATGGGGTCTTGCTTGAGATGATGTTTCAGGGTTTAGGGCAGTGCAGTGGTGTCCGGGCAGTGTAGGTGTCGTGCAGGGGCTGGTGTTTCAGGGTTTAGGGCAGAGCAGTGGTGTTCGGGGAGTGTAGGGGGTTGTGCAGGAGCTGGTGTTTCAGGGTATAGGGCAGTGCAGTGGTGTTCGGGCAGTGTAGGGGGTCGTGCAGAGGCTGGTGTTTCAGGGTTTAGGGAAGTGAAGTGGTGTTCGGGCAGTGTAGGGGGTCGTGCTGGGGCTGGTGTTTCAGGGTTTAGGGCAGTGAAGTGGTGTTCGGGCAGTGTAGGGGGTCATGCTGGGGGTGGTGTTTCAGAGTTTAGGGCAGTGCAGTGATGTTCCGGCAGTGTAGGGGGTCGTGCTGGGGGTGGTGTTTCAGGGTTTAGGGCAGTCTAGGGGGCCGTGCAGGGGCTGGTGTTTCAGGTTTTAGGGCAATGCAGTGGTGTTCGGGCAGTGTAGGGAGTCGTGCTGGGGCTCGTGTTTCAGGGTTTAGGGCAGTGCAGTGGTGTTCGGGCAGTGCAGGGGGTCTTGCTGGGGCTGGTGTTTCAGGGTTTAGGGCAGTGCAGTGGTGTTCGGGCAGTGTAGGGGGTCGTGCAGGGGCTGGTGTTTCTGGTTTTAGGGCAGTGCAGTGGTGTTCGGGCAGTGTAGGGGGTCGTGCAGGGGCTGGTGTTTCAGGGTTTAGGGCAGTGCAGTGGTGTTCGGGCCGTGTAGGGGGTCTTGCTGGGGCTGGTGATTCAGGGTTTGGGGCAGTGTAGTGGTGTTCGGGCAGTGTAGGGGGTCGTGCAGGGGCTGGTGTTTCAGGGTTTAGGGCAGTGCAGTGGTGTTCGGGCAGTGTAGGGGGTCGTGCTGGGGCTGGTGTTTCAGGGATTAGGGAAGTGCAGTGGTGTTCGGGCAGTGTAGGGGGTCTTGCTGGGGCTGGTGTTTCGGGGTTTAGGGCAGTAGTGTTCGGGCAGTGTATGGGGTCTTGCTTGAGATGATGTTTCAGGGTTTAGGGCAGTGCAGTGATGTTCCGGTAGTGTAGGGGGTTGTGCTCGGGGTGGTGATTCAGGGTTTAGGGTAGTGTAGGTGGTCGTACAGGGGCTGGTGTTTCAGGGTATAGGGCAGTGCGGTGGTGTTCGGGCAGTGTAGGGGGTCATGCTGGGGCTGGTCTTTCAGGGTTTAGGGCAGTGCGGTGGTGTTCGGGCAGTGTAGGGGGTCGTGCTGGGGGTGGTGTTTCAGGGTTTAGGGCAGTCTAGGGGGCCGTGCAGGGGCTGGTGTTTCAGGGTTTAGGGCAATGCAGTGGTTTTCGGGCAGTGTAGGGAGTCGTGCTGGGGCTGGTGTTTCAGGGTTTAGGGCAGTGCAGTGGTGTTCGGGCAGTGCAGGGGGTCTTGCTGGGGCTGGTGTTTCAGGGTTTAGGGCAGTGCAGTGGTTTTCGGGCAGTGTAGGGGGTCGTGCAGGGTCTGGTGTTTCTGGTTTTAGGGCAGTGCAGTGCTGTTCGGGCAGTGTAGGGGGTCGTGCAGGGGCTGGTGTTTCAGGGTTTAGGGCAGTGCAGTGGTGTTCGGGCCGTGTAGGGGGTCTTGCTGGGGCTGGTGATTCAGGGTTTGGGGCAGTGTAGTGGTGTTCGGGCAGTGTAGGGGGTCGTGCAGGGGCTTGTGTTTCAGGGTTTAGGGCAGTGCAGTGGTGTTCGGGCAGTGTAGGGGGTCGTGCTGGGGCTGGTGTTTCAGGGATTAGGGAAGTGCAGTGGTGTTCGGGCAGTGTAGGGGGTCTTGCTGGGGCTGGTGTTTCAGGGTTTAGGGCAGTGCAGTGATGTTCCGGTAGTGTAGGGGGTCGTGCTCGGGGTGGTGATTCAGGGTTTAGGGTAGTGTAGGGGGTCGTACAGGGGCTGGTGTTTCAGGGTATAGGGCAGTGCGGTGGTGTTCGGGCAGTGTAGGGGGTCATGCTGGGGCTGGTCTTTCAGGGTTTAGGGCAGTGCGGTGGTGTTCGGGCAGTGTAGGGGTCGTGTTGGGGCTGGTGGTTTAGGGCAGTGCAGTGGAGTTCGGGCAGTGTAGGGGGTCGTGCTGGGAGTGGTGTTTCAGGGTTTAGGGCAGTGCAGTGGTGTTCCGGCAGTATAGGGGGTTGTGCTGGGGGTAGTGTTTCAGGGTTTAGGGCAGTCTAGGGGGTCGTGCAGGGGCTGGTGTTTCAGGGTTTAGGGCATTGCAGTGGTGTTCAGGCAGTGCAGGGGTCGTGCTGGGGCTGGTGTTTCAGGGTTTAGGGCAGTGAAGTGGTGTTCAGGCAGTGTAGGGGGTCGTGCTGGGGCTGGTGTTTCAGGGTTTAGGGAAGTGCAGTGGTGTTTGGTCAGTGTAGGTGGTCTTGCTGGGGCTGGTGTTTCAGGGTTTAGGGCAGTGCAGTGGTGTTCGGGCAGTGTAGGGGGTCGTGCTGGGGGTGGTGTTTCAGGGTTTAGGGCAGTAGTGTTCGGGCAGTGTACGGGGTCTTGCTTGGGATGATGTTTCAGGCTTTAGAGCAGTGCAGTAGTTTTCGGGCAGTGTAGGTGCTGATGCTGGGGTGATGTTTCAGGGTTTAGGGCAGTGGTGTTCGGGCAGTGTAGGTGTCGTGCTCGGGGTGATGAATCAGGGTTTAGGGCATTGCAGTGGTGTTCGGGCAGTGTAGGGGGTCGTGCTGGGAGTGGTGTTTCAGGGTTTAGCGCAGTGCAGTGGTGTTCGGGAAGTGTAGGGGTCGTGCATTGGCTGATGATTCAGGATTTAGGGCAGAGCAGTGGTGTTCGGGCAGTGTAGGGGGTCTTGCTGGGGCTTGTGTTTTAGGGTTTTGGTCTGTGCAGTGGTGTTCGGGCAGTGTAGGGGGTCTTGCTGGGGCTGATGTTTTAGGGTTTAGGGCAGTGCAGTGGGGTTCGGGCAGTGTAGGGGCTTGTGCTGGGGGTGGTGTTTCAGGGTTTAGGCAGTGCAGTGGTGTTCGGGCAGTGTAGGGGGTCGTGCTGGGGCTGGTGTTTCAGGGTTTAGGGCAGTGCAGTAGTGTTCGGGCAGTGTAGGCGGATGTGCTGGGGCTGGTGTTTCAGGGTATAGGGCAGTGCGGTGGTGTTCGGGCAGTGTAGGGGGTCTTGCTGGGGCTGGTGATTCAGGGTTTAGGACAGTGCAGTGGTGTTCAGGCCGTGTAGGGGGTCTTGCTGGGGCTGGTGATTCAGGGTTTGGGGCAGTGTAGTGGTGTTCGGGCAGTGTAGGGGGTCGTGCAGGGGCTGGTGTTTCAGGGTTTAGGGCAGTGCAGTGGTGTTCGGGCAGTGTAGGGGGTCGTGCTGGGGCTGGTGTTTCAGGGATTAGGGAAGTGCAGTGGTGTTCGGGCAGTGTAGGGGATCTTGCTGGGGCTGGTGTTTCGGGGTTTAGGACAGTAGTGTTCGGGCAGTGTATGGGGTCTTGCTTGAGATGATGTTTCAGGGTTTAGGGCAGTGCAGTGATGTTCCGGTAGTGTAGGGGGTCGTGCTCGGGGTGGTGATTCAGGGTTTAGGGTAGTGTAGGGGGTCGTACAGGGGCTGGTGTTTCAGGGTATAGGGCTGTGCGGTGGTGTTCGGGCAGTGTAGGGGGTCATGCTGGGGCTGGTCTTTCAGGGTTTAGGGCAGTGTGGTGGTGTTCGGGCAGTGTAGGGGGTCGTGCTGGGGGTGGTGTTTCAGGGTTTAGGGCATTCTAGGGGGCCGTGCAGGGGCTGGTGTTTCAGGGTTTAGGACAATGCAGTGGTGTTCGGGCAGTGTAGGGAGTCGTGCTGGGGCTCGTGTTTCAGGGTTTAGGGCAGTGCAGTGGTGTTCGGGCAGTGCAGGGGGTCGTGCTGGGGCTGGTGTTTCAGGGTTTAGGGCAGTGCAGTGGTGTTCAGGCAGTGTAGGGGGTCATGCAGGGGCTGGTGTTTCAGGTTTTAGGGCAGTGCAGTGGTGTTCGGGCAGTGTAGGGGGTCGTGCAGGGGCTGGTGTTTCAGGGTTTAGGGCAGTGCAGTGGTGTTCGGGCAGTGTAGTGGGTCGTGCTGGGGCTGGTGTTTCAGGGATTAGGGAAGTGCAGTGGTGTTCGGGCAGTGTAGAGGGTCTTGCTGGGGCTGGTGTTTCAGGGTTTGGGCAGTAGTGTTCGGGCAGTGTATGGGGTCT